>NC_091978.1:348426284-348756999 GCF_044704955.1 Pristiophorus japonicus | reverse complement strand
AAGCCTTGGTGACTCACTGCAGTGCATCTTGTAGATGGTACACACTGCAGTCACGTTGCACCAGTGGTGGAAGGACTGAATATTTAAGGTGGAGGATGAGGTGCAATCAAGCGGGCTGCTTTGTCCTGGATGATGACAAGCTTCTTGAGTGTTGTTGGAGCTGCACTCATCCAGGCAAGTGAACAGTATTCCATCACACTCCTGACTGGTGCCTTGTAGATGGTGGATAGGCTTTGAGGAGTCAGGAGGTGAGTCACTCACTGCAGAATACCCAGCCTCTGACCAATTCATAGAGCCACAGTATTATGTGGCTGGTCCATTTAGGTTTCTGGTCAATGGTGATCCCCCAGGATGTTGATGGCGAGGGATTTGATGATAGTTACGCCACTGAATGTCAAGGAGAGGTGGTTAGAATCTCTCTTGCTAGAGATGGCCAATGTTACTTGCCACTTAACAGCCCAGGCTTGGATGTTATCTAGGTCTTGCTGCAGATGGGCACAGATTATCTGAGGAATTGCAAATGGAACTGAACATTGCAATCATCAGCGAACATTTCCACTTATGATCTTATGATGGAGGGAAGTCAGGTCATTGATGAAGCAGCTGAAGATGGTTGGGCCTAGGACACTGCCCTGAGGGATTCCTGCAGCGATGTCCTGGGGCTGAGATGTTTGGCTTCCAATAATCACAACAATCTTCCTTTGTGCTAGGTATGACTTCAGCCAGTGCAGAGTTTTCCTCCTGATCCCCATTGACTTGAATTTTACTCGCGCTCTTTGGTATCACATCAAATTCTGCTTTGATGTCAAGGGCCGTTACTCTCACCTCACCTCTGGAATTCAGCTCTTTTGTCCATGTTTGGAGCAAGGCTGCAATGTAAGAGGTTTTGGACCTTAAACTAAATGATTCGGACATGACTCCATATGGGCACTGTAGATATTTTCTTGTTATGCAGCAGAAGTCAATACAGCCGCCACAGACTAATTGTAAGTGACAGTAATTTAAAGTTCCGAAAGATATTACCAAATTCGGTTACTGGACAATGTCAAAGAGAGGTGGTTAGAATCTTTCTTGCTGGAGATGGTCAATGTTACTTGCCACTTAACAGCCTACGCCTGGATGTTATCTAGGTCTTGCTTGCAGATGGTGAATAGGCTTTGGGGAGTCAGGAGGTGAGTCACTCACTGCAGAATACCCAGCCTCTGACCAGTTCATGAAGCCACAGTATTATGTGGCTGGTCCATTTAGGTTTCTGGTCAATGGTGATCCCCCAGGATGTTGATGATGAGGGATTTGATGATGGTTATGCCACTGAATGTCAAGGAGAGGTGGTTAGAATCTTTCTAGGCCCAACCATCTTCAGCTGCTTCATCAATGACCTGACTTCCCTCCATCATAAGATCATAAGTGAGAATGTTCGCTGATGATTGCAATGTTCAGTTCCATTTGCAAATCCTGAGATAATCTGTGCAGCGATGGTTCACCAGACTGATTCCCGGGATGGCAGGACTGACACGAGGAGAGGCTGGATCAACTGGGCCTTTATACATTGGCGTTTAGAAGGATGAGAGGGGATCTCATAGAAACATATAAGATTCTGACGGGACTGGACAGGTTAGATGTGGGAAGAATGTTCCCGATGTTGGGGAAGTCCAGAACCAGGAGACACAGTCTTAGGATAAGGGGTAGGCCATTTAGGACTGAGATGAGGAGAAACTTCTTCACTCAGAGAGTTGTTAACCTGTGGAATTCCCTGCCGCAGAGAGTTGTTGATACCAGTTCATTGGATATATTCAAGAGGGAGTTAGATATGGCCCTTACGGCTAAGGGGATCAAGGGGTATGGAGAGAAAGCAGGAAAGGGGTACCGAGGGAATGATCAGCCATGATCTTATTGAATGGTGGTGCAGGCTCGAAGGCCGAATGGCCTACTCCTGCACCTATTTTCTATGTTTCTATGTAGCGTGCGATATCTTCATTGTTTCTCCGTTTCTCTACATCTGTACATCCCAAGTCGAATAGTCGCCTTTTATTCTTCAAAGTTCTGGTCATTTGACTAACAAAGTCCAATTGTGTCTGTCCGTGGTAGGTTAGTTTAACAAGCAAGGCAGCACGTAGCATTATTGATACTTCTCCGATCTTGTCTGGCATCTTCAGCTCAATGTCTCTTTATGTTCCTCTGAACCCCACGTATGGTGTAGACTTCACCATGGCAGAGGCTTTTCAACGACTTTTATCAATAACAGGAAGTAGCCATGGTTTTGCTTTTGCAAAAGCCGTTCGTTTAGCAACTAGCTTAGTTTCACAAAAAGCTTATTGTTTCTACATTTCCCAACTTGAGGATGAGCAATCCTTTCCGACTCCTCACAAACACACAATTAATTCTCAATTAATGAAGCAAGCTCTAAGCTATCTGCCCTTTCATTCAAACATTTTGTTAAGCATAGAAGATGCTACGTTTGAGCTGACACAAAGTTGGTGGCATGTGCACTGCTGACTAATTGAACACTACTGTTTATCATAGCAACAAGTAATCATCGACTCAAAAGATTCTCCAGCTCTCCTTACCATTATGCATCTTGTGGATGTTCTTGCTAAGTATGCTGAATGTTAGAAGCCCAAATTCCCTCTGATAGGTTCCAGTGCGTTTCACGTTTTAATGAAACCATATAGGGGCCGAAATTCATCAGCTCCCCGCCCGCTGCTGTCGACTGCCGCCCACTGCCACCGACATTGCTCTTCTTGATCCGCCCAGTGCCACTTTGGAGGTGGTCTGGAGCAAGCGGAAGGGGAGAGCCGCCAGGGAACCGCCCGCTGACGTCAGCGGACGGCCGAGTGACGCAACTGAGCTCCCGTCCGCCGAGCTCCCAGATTCCTGCGGGCGGGAGTCGACGGGACTCGGCGGCAGACCGCTGGCTGGAGGCTGGTCTGTCCCTGATGGTGAGTGTGAAGAACCTGAAAAAAAGGTAAGTGAGCATTTTAAACATTTTTTTCCACAGCGACTTACGTGTATGGGGTCCCCTGGAGGTCTTCTGATAGTTTAAATTTTTTTTTTACTGCTGCATGTTTTGGAAGATCTTCCACCCTCCGTGGGTCCGACTCCATCCTCGGCGGCACTTGGGATCCAAGTGCCTCTGCCACTGAGAATGAGACCTCCCGCCCGCTGCTGCCCAGATTGGCAGCGTACGTCATCCATTTGCCGCCTGTCGACCTTTGAGGGACCTCAGCGATGAATATCGCGCCGAAAGTACTGTGCGGTACCTCCCGGGCCATCGGCGGCACTTGGGCGGGTGGAAGCCTTGATAAAAATTGGCCCCATAGAGTTAGTTTCACAATGGAGTATGTCAGTATCTTGAATAAAAGCTGTCTCACTCTACTGGACCACATTAATCATTTCATGTCATGCTATTGCCAAGTAATTGAGCATGTCTGAGACCCGTTCTTCAGTGCATCTTTACCATGCATTTCCGTATGTTAGTTGCCTCATGTGCAACAGAAATGAGATTCAGAGCCAAGTGGTCCTAGTGGAGCCCAAACTGAGCCTCAGTGAGCAGGTTATTGGTGAGTAAGTGCCACTTGATAGCATTGTCAACGACACCTTCCATCACTTTGCTGATGATTGAGTGTAAGCTGATCGGGCAGTAATTGGCCAGATTAGATTAGTCCTGTTTTTGTGGACAAGGCATCCCTGGGCAATGTTCTACATAGCCGAGTAGATGCCAGTGTGTAGCTGTACTGGAACAGCTTGACTAGAGGCACGGCTAGTTCTGGAGCACAAGTCTTCAGCAGTACAGCTGAGATATTGTCGGGACCCATAGCCTTTGCTGCATCCAGTATGCTCAGCCATTTCTTGATACAGGTTGGACCTCTCTGGCCCAGCACCCTTGGGACCTGACCGGTGTCGGTCCTGAGAATTTTCTGAACCACGGGAGGTCAACTGGTGACAACGCTGCTGACAACGACAAGGACGCGTTCTGCACATACGCTGCGCAGAAGCCTTACTGCGCAGCATTTAGTCGTCCAGAACCTCTCCGTTTTTTTAATTCTCAGGCCCAGCTTCGGCATCTCAGTCAGCCGCCTGCCTTTCCCTTTCCTTGCCCAGCCCGCTTACCTCAATTAACAACAACACCAACACCTCAAAAAACCACATACAGACACACAAAAAAAAACTAGAGATCGGAAATAAAGTGGAGGATAAAATCAAGGAGAGACGCCGACCCTTACACACGATCATAATCCCGGCGCCAGTCCGTGTGTAAGCTACGAGTAGAGCCTGACTGGTGGAAGCGGCAGCCTCCTCGCACCGAGACGCACACACACACACAATCCCCCGAGCCCGCGGCGGCCCACACACACATACACATACACACAGACACGCAGACACAGACACGCACACACAGACACAGACACACAGACACACACACACAGACACACGGACACAGACACACACACACATACACAGACACACACACACACAGACAGACACAGACACAGAAACAGACACAGACACACACACACACAGACAGACACAGACACAGAAACAGACACAGACACACACACACACAGACAGACACAGACACAGAAACAGACACAGACACACACACACACAAAGACACAGACACACACAGACAGACACACACCACACACACAGAAAGACACACACACAAACACACACAGTGGTTCTTGCAGCGCGGAGTATGCAATGGATTCTGAGATGGAGATTCAGAGCCTGCTTCCCTCACTAACCCCCCCAGCCCACCCCCGGGCAGGTCAGAACGCTTTGCACAATGCACAGACACAGACCCACCCCCGAGAGAGACTGTGAGCCACAGGCAGTTCCATTGTGCAACATATGTGCTCTGTGTCTGTGGCTCCGGCTTGCAGACTGTGGGCGTGGTGCCCAGCACCAGCAGAACACGCACTGACTGACAGCCGCTCCAGCCAATCGGCGTACACATTCACTGACTAACAGCCGTTCCAGACAATTGCTGCACACACACACACACACACCGCAGCAGCGGCCCAGCCCAGCCTGCGCGCTGCAACACCACTTAAAGGGGCAGTCCACGCCGGGACAGATGCCGGATCAGGGATGTTTCCAGACTAAAGAGTCCCGGACTGGAGAGGTGCAACCTGTATCATGCTTGAACAAAATTTGAACATCCTTGTAGCCCTTAAAACTCATCTGCAACAGTGTTACTGAATTTCTTTGCTCATCTAGGCAAGGGCATTAGTCCTAGGCTATGGAAGGCCTTCCCATTTCAGATGCCCGGTATCAATCTCAAATAAGTCATATATTGCAAACCTTTTTGTAAAACTGAACATCCCACTACCCCCATACAATATGCCTTAATCCCAATCTCAGAAATCATCGTCTACAGCACTAGTGGGATATTTGTCTTTTTGTACCAGACAGTCTTCTATGTGACCTTTCTGAGTAAGATTGTTAATTTAGGTCTAATGGCAAATTACAGACAATTTTATACTGTGGGTATGTGCTCCAAATTGAGACTGCTCCAACTCAATTCACTATCTTCGTAGCCAGTGAGAGAGATCTTTATCTGAAACTCAAATGTGAGGGGAAAAGACGAGGGGAGATGTTCCTCATTGCAGCATCTGGGGAACACTTCATTCCCACATGCAGCAAAAAGGGAAAGGAGATGGTGACAAGTTATATCAGGTCTTTACTCCCAATACAATGCCTCTGGATTTTTGGGCCTTCTTCAAGATTACACAGCTGGCCCTTCACCTGGAATTGGCACAGGCCCAGTGTAAACATTTAGATGAGGTAGAGAATGGTGCCTGAAGAAAGCTGGCATTAGAGCTTGTGCCAGGAACGCTGTAGACTACAGGATCTGCAGGAGTCCTGGGCCCAGCCGGATGATAAAAGAGGAGTTTGGGAACATCCTGCTGGGCAATTTCTCCCTCTTCCTCCGACGACCTTCGAGCTTCATGGCTTGATGTTTTTGCAGGTCCTGCAGCTGGTGGCCAGGAATACAATTTCAGGCTTCTCAGGACTGCATTTGCGTGCAATCCAATTTTCTCTCCTGCTTTTATGGCACTCTGCCCAGCCAGGAGTCGGGAGTGCACCAGGATCAGTTCAGGATGGATATTCAGCAAGGAGGACAGGAGCAGAACTACTTTTTTTGAGGATTCTGTTTGTCATG
The DNA here is from genome assembly GCF_044704955.1 of Pristiophorus japonicus. NCBI lineage: Eukaryota > Metazoa > Chordata > Chondrichthyes > Pristiophoridae > Pristiophorus > Pristiophorus japonicus. The sequence goes on along the minus strand of NC_091978.1, from coordinate 348,750,833 downwards.
TAATTGCATCATGGTTTCTTTGCTTCTTAAGAATTCATAGCAACACATTGCTATAAAGAACTAGTTGGTTTATTAACAAAGGTTTAACAATTACACTACACATTACCAGTTTATCCACTAGGCTCACAACTGCATACCTCATCATGGATGACCTAGACCCAACTGACTGAGGTTTTATTGAGTCTTGTGAACATCACATGACTGGCTAAGTCACTCACAATGCAACAGCTCTACAAACCTGTGAGCATCATCACGGGTGTATACATTACACTGTTCTGCAGTTCTTACTCTCGGTGATGTTGCAAAAGGAGTTATTCCCGATTTGAAGCCGAGAAACACTATCAAATACACAACACTGCCTTAGGTGGAGGTGGCCAAGCAAGTCATTGTGGTCCTCCCCTTCCACAGGTTATGGGGAGCAGATGCGAAAGTCTTTTCTAGACTCATAAAGATGACCAAGGTAAGAATATGCCAGAGTTCATTCTCACCTTCATGTTGCTTCATTGAGGCAGCAAACAAAGCAACCTTTCAGTGAATTAATTTAGTCATGTGTTGCTGAAGGGCCCACTTTGTTGCTAGCACAAAAATATGCTTCTAATGTAACACATAAATCTTTCCTATTGGACCATCAATCATACTGTCAACACAGGCTACTTTTATGCTGTACCTTCCTGGGCTTGTACAAAGGGCATGTATGCTTGGTACTTGCATGGGTACACTGTCTCTGCTCTTTCAAAATCCAACATATAATTCTTTTGCATTTGTTTACAGGAAAAGGCTGTTTATAATCAGAAATAGGGGCATAAGTAGGACGTTAGGCTGGTGAAGCTTGCTCCCCCATTCAATATCATGGCTGATCTCCTACCTCAACTCTACCTATTCCATATTCCTTGGTTCCCTTAGTATCCAAAAGTTTATCGATCTCTGTCCCGAATATAGTCATCTGCTCTAACATTTCCTTATATGGTTCGGTGTCAATTTGTTTTTGATAACACTCCTGTGAAGCGCCTTGGGACGTTTGTTACGTTAAATGTGCTATATAAATACAAGTTGTTGTTCATACCTGAGAGCAGATCCTCAACCTAGGCTCTTGGCTGGACAGCTTTGTGGCTTTTCATTATCAGCTAGTTTCTGGCTATTTATTGTTAATGTGAATTCTGAAGGTGAATGGTTCGTTACTTCTTGTGTCGTAATAATGGGAATAGCCAAGAGACTATTTGACCACTGCAAACATGTTCATTTTACTTTGCATTTGATGATTTCCAAGGATTCCTAGACAGCGAAGAACTGTCGGCTCAATTATGGTACAATGTTGTCTTGGAAGATTGGCAGTGACAACTCTCCCTGCCAATAAGTGAGAATTCCTGTTAGAGATCATGACTACAAGACAGAGGGATGAGGATCTCAGTGTTCCTTGCACCAGTGCAGAGAAAATACGTAATCTGAGATTTACTACCAGTGACAGATATAACAGGGATTTTTGGAATATGTGACACATTTGAAATTACTATTAGGACAGTAACAGTTACTGATTGGTTTTCTGATACTAAACTTGCAAGTATATGTTGCATGATTTTTATTTAAAGTCAATTTTTATTTATTATTACCAGTGAATTATTTTGTTTCAATAATTTGGTATCCTTGACCTCGCAAAGGTTTTGTTGCTGCAGTGCATCTTTTCTATTTTCAGCTCTGTGCACTGTGAGCGTACTTTCTAACACAGCTACCTCCTCCAGCAACAGTGAAACCATTGTTGACAATTGCAATTCTTTTCAGTTCTAAGTGGTTCAGAATTTGAGTTAAATGATGTAAATGTGTAGCAAATCAGGGTACAGAGGTTCCCCTTACCAGGCTGCATGGATTATTGGCTTAATCTTGAGTGCATCTTGGTGTGAACTGAACAAATATTTTTGGTTGGGAAAAATCTTTGGGAGAGAAATTCAGGGCGTTTGCACCTCCTGTTAGTGCCCCCGGGGCGTCAAAAAACTTTTCGCCCAGGCACGGCGCCGCTGGAGTTTCCGCGGGAGTTTAGCGGCGGCAATAACAGGTAGCGCCCCGCTCCTACTGGTAGTGCCAAACTACGCTGGAAGGGAAGCGCTGCGAACATCATGGTGGCTTTGAGCCCCGCTCCCACCCCCACTGAGGAGATGGAGCGCAATATTTTGCACTCCACTGCCTCTCGGGCGATATTTTGCACTCCACTTCCTCTCGGGGGCGGTCGTCATCATAGGCACACGAGGATCACTTGCTTCCCCATGGGTTCGCAGATATTTCAATGAAGGACCCGATATTCCAGTCCTGAACTTCAATTGAGAGGGTGGAAGATGCCTGTGCGTGGATTTTTTTAACGTGTGGTGACCGTTGCACATCAGCCGTCACACGGGCTCGACAGAGCTAGGCCTTTATCCAGTGGCAAGGGTAAACCAGGATGACTGGAGACCTGCTCGGCTGCATGGACCTAGTGCACACACATATCGTAGTGTGGACAGGTCCGTGCTGCCCCTGGGCCCTCACCTCTTCTGGGCCCCGTACCTCGCGGGCGGTAACCCGATTATCGGTTGCGGGTCGCCTGGTACAGGAACTCCCACCTCATGGAATGGCCCCCACATGAGGCGGCACCGAATTTTGCGGTCTTTGATTCTAACTAATCAACGTGTTCCTTGGAATGAGGCTACAAAGAATGAAAATCTAACTTTGCACTTGCCCCATTCAAAAGCGTTACTTCTTCATGTGGCAAGCATTGGCATTCATATGCACAAAGGTGACAATTGACCCAACATGTTGGCCCAGCAGTCAGTACAAATAAACCTGTCACAAAATCCACATGTGGTCCACAAAGCAAGAACTGAAAAGCTGTTATTTTCTCATCTGTAGCATACAACAATGTATTAAATGAAAGATAAGAGTGAAGCCATACTGGAGCCTAAATCCAATTTTTTATATTTAGAATTATTGCTAATGGGACCTAAATTATTATGAAATATATAAATTTGTAATGAAATCTGAATTTAATATTTCACTCATTCCTGCTTCAGTTATGATCTGTTTAATTACCATTGCCAATTTATAACTTCGTTGTGATGCCAGCTCCTTCTTGTCATCTTTAATCCGAGAGGAATTGATTTACTCATTGGCCTAGAAATTCACTGGTGCAATGTGTGTTTTACAGGCGTAAAACAGATCCCTAAGCATCCAATATGGTGGGCAGTGTGCCTGCTCACTTTCCATGCCCGAAGCAAGCTATCCGCCATACTGGTAAAGGCTCCTGTATAGGTGTCCAGGGCCCATGTCAGAATCACGCATTGGGTCCTTTGCATATGCAAATAATGGGCCCTAGCACTTGGCTGAGGCCCCTTTTTCAAAATTCGTTAGCGACTGGCCGCAGCTTGTGCTGTCAGTACTTTTCCCAACCAAGAATTTTTATTCAAATCACACCAAGGGGCACTCAAGAGTTAAGGACCACTGGTTTGGCTGCCAAGCGCCTGACCCCATCCTCACCCATACTGGAGGCTGCCTCCCTAAAGGTAAGTTTATATTTTTTTACTTACTTTATTGTAGAGCTAAGAAGACCAGCATGCTCTTCCCAGCTCCACGTTAAATTTTCAGGCTGCTATGGGCCGCCACCACAGGCTCCCCTTCCTGATTGCCTCCCCACTCCCCCCACCCCCCCTGCTGCCCCACAAACTCTGCTTACCACCTTGCCCCGGCATCCAAGCCGGCCAATACTTTTTCTCCCCGGGACTGCCGTGCTGCCTCTGGGATCTCGACTGCCCCCCACAGTAAGGGTCGTAAACAAGCGAGAAGGGCAAATTAATGTTGCATGGTCCTGCCACTGGCCTTAGTAGTGCACTGCACTGCACAAGGATTGCGCTCAATCCGGACACGATCCTGTTTCTAGGCTTTTGTGTTTGATATGTAAATTGGACCTCTGTACTTCCCATCGAAATAGTTGCCGATTCCAGCTAAAATGTTTGGATTAAAGAAGCCTTAATGACTTAGTGGATGTGCCTGCATACGTTTTCATTTGCTGTGTTTATGTTGTGCCTGCATTCAGGGACAAATTAAGGGTGCCTCGGGCCCTGGGCAGTATCCTGGCCATGGGCCCCCTACTCCCTGTCACATCCTGCAGTAAGTGACATTAGTCAGCTGAGTCACAGGGCACGATACTGAGTATGTATCAGGTCAAGATCAGGGCAGGTCTACATCTCAGGTTATGGCAGAGACGTTGAACAAATATTCAAGGTAGAAGACACTAAAAACATCCTAATAGTGGATAATCAAGTGGCTATAGGGAGGAAGGAACTTAATACAATCACTATCACAAAAGAAGTAGTACCTGGTAAAATAATGGGACTAAAGGCAGACAAGTCCCCTGGACCTGATGGCTTATGTTATGGATGTAAACTTTACCAATGTGTAAGACTTGCCACCAGGGGCACACCTGTGGGAGATCTAAGGGTCACCTGCACACCCTGGGCAAGTAGGTATAAAAGACGTTACATTAAAGAGACCAAGGTCACAACAGTTTGAGCTTACAGCATACAGTCTTGTGGAGATATTCTGAACATAACAATTGGCGACGAGTAACAGATCACGAACTTTCACATGGTTATGACTGCCGTTGGTATTCTTGAGCGATTTGTTGAGGGTGATGATTGGGAAGCCTTCATTGAGCGTCTTGACCAGTACTTCGTGGCCAACGAGCTGGATACGGAAGAGACCACGGTCAAGCGCAGGGTGATTCTCCTCACCATTTGCGGGACCACGATATATGGACTCATCAAAAATCTGCTCGCACCAATGAAACCAACGGAGAAGACATCTGAAGAGTGTGCACGCTGGTTCGGGAACACTTCAAGCCGAAGGAGAGCATCTTAATGGCCAGGTATCGCTTTTATACGCACCATCACTCCGAGGGCCAAAACGTGGCGAGCTATGTCGCCGACCTAAGATGCCTTGTGGGACTGTGCGTATTTGCTGGATTTTTGGGGGAAATGTTGCGGGACTTTTTCGTGCTTGGAATCGGCCACGAGGTCATTCTTCGCAAACTGCTGTTTGACGAATCCATAGATCTGAGCAAGGCCATCACGATAGCCCAGGCTCTCATTTCCATGAACGATAACACTAAATAGATATCTTTGCAGCATCGAAGCTCACCGGCAAGTACCGTGCATAAAATAATACCTTCAGCAGGCAGAACTGTACGTGGCAGGGCCTACACGCCTGCAGAGGCCAGACCTAGGATGACTCAGAGTCCACCGTGGGGCGTGAATGTGAATCCATTAACACCATGCTGGCGCTGCGGGGGTAATCACCGAGCCCATCAATGTGGATTCAAGCACTACGTGTGCAAAGGCTGCGGAACAATGGGGCAGCTCCAGCGAATGTGCAGACGTGCTGCGACTCACCACGTGGCAGAGTCGGCAGAGGATGACCGATCCGGTGCGGATCACACTGAACGAGTAAGAGAGGCAACTCAACCCAAGGCCGAAGAGGAAGTGTATGGGATACACACCTTCACCACCAAAAGCCCTCCAATAATATTAAAATTCAAATTAAACAGCATTCCAGTTTCCATGGAATTGGACACGGGAGCGAGTCCGTCAATTATGAGCCAGAATGCTTTTGAGAAACTGTGGGACAACAAGGCACAGAGGCCAAAACGATCCACACCAAGCTGCGTACTTACACCAAAGAGATCATACCAGTCATTGGCAGTGCAGCAGTGAAGGTATTGTATGATGGAGCTGTGCATGATTTACCACTATGGATGGTACCAGGCGATGGCCCACTGCTGTTTGGCAGAAACTGGCTAGGGAAGATCTGATGGAACTGGGATGACATCAAATCACTGTCTTCGGTGGATGATGCCTCATGCATCCAAATGCTCAACAAATTCGTCGTTATTCGAGCCAGGCATCGGCAACTTCACAGGTGTCAAAGTGCAGAGCCATCTGGTCCCTGATGCACGACCCGTTCATCACAAGGCCCGAGCGGTTCCATACATGATGCGAGAGAAAGTCGAGATCGAGCTGGACAGACTTCAACGAGAGGGGATAATATCACCAGTCGAGTTCAATGATTGGGCCAGTCCAATTGTTTCGGTGTTGAAAAGCGATGGGATGGTCAGAATCTGCGGGCATTACAAGATAACGATCAACCGAGTCTCATTGCAGGACCAGTACTCACGACCCAAAGTGGATGAGCTGTTCCCAATGCTAGCAGGGGGGGAAGTCGTTCACCAAGCTGGATCTAACCTCTGCTTACATGACACAGGAGCTGGCTGAACCTTCAAAACAATCACGCACAAAGTACTGTTTATATACCACAGATGCCCCTTTGGGATTCGCTCGGCTGCGGCCATCTTCCAGAGGAACATGATGAGTCTGCTGAAATCGGTTCCGCGCACCGTGGTGTTTCAAGACGACATCCTGATCACGGGCCGCAACACTACCGAACACTTGCACAACATGGAAGAGGTTCTAAAGCGACTGGACTCAGGTTGAAATGCTCTAAGTGTGTTTTCCTGGCACCAGAGGTCGAATTTCTGGGGAGAAAGATTGTGGCGGACGGCATTAGACCCACGGACTCCAAGACAGAGGCCATCAAGAATGCACCCAGACCACAGAATGTGATGTTCCTGGGACTCCTCAACTATTTTGGTAACTTTCTACCAGGGTTGAGCACTTTGCTGGAACCTTTGCATTTATTGCTACGCAAGGGTGACGATTGGGTTTGGGGTAAATCTCAAGAGACAGCCTTTAATAAGGCCAGAAACCTGCTATGTTCTAACAAATTACTTGTATTGTATGACCCGTGTAAACGTTTAGTACTAGCTTGTGATGCATCTTCGTACGGGGTCGGTTGTGTGTTACAGCAAGCCAATGTGTCAGGCAAACTGCAACCGGTTGCAGAAGTCTAGAAGTCTAATTAAGGCTGAAAGAGCTACAGTATGGTTGTGAAAGAAGCATTAGCATGTGTATACGGTGTTAAGAAAATGCATCAATACTTATTTAGACTCCGGTTCGAGCTCGAAACCGACCACAAGCCGCTCATTTCGCTGTTCTCAGAAAGCAAAGGTATTAACACCAATGCTTCGTCACGCCACATCCAAAAATGGGCACTAACGTTATCTGCGTATGACTATGCAATCCTCCACAGACCAGGCACTAAGAACTGTGTACCGATGCCCTCAGTCGGCTACCATTGTCCACCACTGGGGTGGAAATGACACAACCCGCAGACTTGCTTCTTGTAATGGATGCTTTTGAGAGCGAGGGGTCACCCGTCACGGCTCTCCAGATCAGGACCTGGACTAGCCAGGACCCTGTGCTATTACTAGTAAAAAGCTGCGTCCTCAATAGGAGCCGGTCGGCGGTTCCCTGGGAAATGCAAGACGAAATGAAGCCGTTCCACCGATGCAAGGATGAAATGTCCATCCATTCGGATTGTCTCCTATGGGGGAATCTTGTAGTTTTCCCAAAAAAGGCAGGGAAACGTTTATACGCGACCTTCACAGTACCCATCCAGGCATAGTCATGATGAAGGCTATCGCCAGGTCACACGTTTGGTGGCCCAGCATTGACTCGGAATTGGAGTCATGCGTATACCAATGTAACACTTGCTCACAGTTGAGCAATGCCCCAAGGGAGGCCCCACTGAGTTTGTGGTCATGGCCCTCCAAACCGTGGTCCAGGGTCCACGTAGATTTTGCTGGCCCCTTTTTAGGAAAGATGTTCCTAGTAGCAGTGGACGCTTACTCTAAATGGATTGAATGTATAATAATGTCATCATGTACGTCCACTGCCACCAGTGAAAGCCTCCGGGCCAAGTTCGCCACCCATGGTTTGCCCGACATCCTTGTTAGTGACAATGGACCATGTTTCACCAGCTTGGAATTCAACGAGTTCATGACCTGCAATGGCATCAAGCATGTCAGGTCTGCCCCGTTTAAGCCTGCATCCAATGGTCAAGCAGAACGAGCAGTCCAAACTATCAAGCAGAGTTTGAAACGCGTGACGGACGGTTCCCTGCAGACCAGGTTATCTCGGATTCTGCTCAGCTACCGCACGCAACCCCACTCACTTATTGGGGTTTCCCCTGCAGAATTGCTAATGAAGAGAGCACTCAAAACCAGGCTCTCCTTAGTCCACCCAGATCTCAAATGATCATGTAGAAACCTGGCGTCACTGGCATAACGTGTACCACGATCGCGTGGCTGTATCACGTGACATTGAGGTTAATGACCCTGTGTTTGTTCTTAATTACGGTCATGGTCCCAAATGGATTGCTGGCACTGTTTTAGCCAAGGAGGGGAATAGAGTGTTTGTTGTCAAACTTTTGAATGGACAAACGTGCAGGAAGAACTTGGATCAGACCAAACTGCGATTCACTGACAACCAAGAACAGTTTGAAGAGGACATTACCATCATTGATCCACCCACACACACCCAAACCGCAATCAACCTCGCGGTCAACCACGAGGATGAACCCACCATGCCCGACAGTCCGATCAGACCAGCCACGCCGCAGTGCAGCAATGATCCGACCCACTCACCCACGCCAGGACTTCAACTCAGGCGATCAACCCGGGAACGCAGAGCCCCGGATCGCCTCAACTTGTAAATAACTTGTATCTAAGACTTTGGGGGGGGGAGTGATGTTATGTATGTAAACTTTACCAATGTGTAAGACATGCCATCAGGGAGTGCACCTGTGGGAGACCGAAGGGTCACCTGCACACCCTGGGCAAGCAGGTATAAAAGGCAGTCTACCATGTTGCTTCCTCACTCTGGAGTTACATTGAAGAGACCAAGGTCACAACAGTTTGAGCTTACAGCATACAGTCTTGTGGAGTTATTCCGAACATAACAGCTTACATCCTAGGGATTGTCTGCCTGCTGCCGGGCTCCCATGCAATCTATCCGCCATGACCCCACATCCACCACCCCCAACCGACCCCCCCCCCTACCCCAGGCCCCCATCCAAAAAAATTGAGACCATTAACACTGTTTCACTCTGCACAGATGCATCCTGACCTGCTGAGTGTTTCCAGCAGTTTCTTTTTTAATTTTACAAGACTAACAAGGCACAACCATTATTGACCAGTTCACAGATGCCACTTTTCTCCTTAATTGCAGTTCTAAAAGTAACGGAAGTGTCCACTATCACAAAATACAGTCCAGCTACTTCAGCAGTAAAATTCTACTTCTGGTATTTGTGAATGGACTGTGCCCTGTGCCCTGCATGGCTTTTATCGATGACTAAAATTAATCTTTAAAGTGGGATATCACCACCATGGTATTGTGAAGCATAAAAATTTGAACAGTCTTAGTTGTTGCCAACATTTAATTTTGCAGTCCCTGCTACGAATGGTATACTGCAATCATTGCAGGCAGTGTATCCATTTTGTTAATTACATAGCTGTAGTCATTTTCAAGGCTCTTCAATATGTATCTTGACATTACAGATGCAGTGGGTGTGCATGATTGGACCTGACTTTTGGTACGAGAACAATGGGAAGTTTAATTTCTTTCCCCAGAGCCACTAATAGCCAATCCTGTAGTTTAGAGAAATCACAAGGACACATACAAACAATCTGTTCCTTCATAACAAATTAAATAAATAATGCAGATCAAAGATTTGAATTTGTTTTTGATGGTTCATTTGGGACAGAAGATAACATGAGATTGAATGATCAGACAAATGTTAGGGGCAACAAAGTTGCTAATAATAACAACTTGTATTAATATAGCGCCTTTAACGTAGTGAAAGGTCCCAAGGCGCTTCACAGGAGTATTATTAGATTAAAATTTGACACCGAGCCGCATAAGTAGAAATAAGCTGATGTCCAAAAGTTTGGTCAAAGAGGTAGGTTTTAAGGAGCGTCTTGAAGGAGGAAAGAGAGGCAGAGAGGCGGAGAGGTTTAGGCAGGGAGTTCCAGAGCTTGGGGCCCAAGCAACAAAAGGCACGGCCACCAGTGGTTGAGCAATTATAATCAGGGATGCTCAAGAGAACAGAATTAGAGGAGCTCAGACATCTTGGGGGGGGGGGGGGGGTGCTTGTGGGGCTGGAGTAGATTCCAAAGATAGGGAAGGGCAAGGAGGCCATAAGAGGGATTTGAAAATAAGGATGAGAGTTTTGAAATAGAGGCATTGCTTAACTGGAAGCCAATGTAGGTCAGCGAGCACAGGGGTGATGGGTGAGCAGGACTTGGTGCGAGTTAGGACATGGGCAGCCAAGTTTTGGATCACCTCTAGTTTATGTAGGGTGGAATGTGGGAGGCCAGCTAGGAGTGTGTTGGAATAGTCAAGTCTAGAGGTAACAAAGGCATGGATGAGGGCTTTAGTAGCAGATGAGCTGAAGCAAGGGCGGTGACGGGCAATGTTACGGAGATGGAAATAGGTGGTTTTAGTTATGCTGCGGATATGTGGTCGAAAGCTCATTTCAGGGTCAAATATCAAATATGACATCAAGTTTTCGAACAGTCTGGTTCAGCCTCAGACAGAAGTTGGGGAGAGGGATGGAGTCAATGGCTAGGGAATGGAGTTTGTGATGGCGACTGTAAACAATGGCATCGGTCTTCTCAATATTCAATGGAGAAAATTTCTGCTCATCCAGAACTGGATGTCGGACAAGCAGTCTGACAATTTAGAGACCGTGGAAGAGTTGAGAGATGTGGTAGTGGAAACTGATGCTGTGTTTTCGGATGATGTCGCCAAGGGGCAGCATATAGCTGAGATAAGAGGGGGCCAAGGATAGACTTGGGGGCCACCAGAAGTAATAATGCGGGGGTGGGAAGTGATCCTAAGAGAAGCTAAAAGTGCTTTAAGCAAATTTCCCCAGGATTAATTGGTCTGCTGAGGGTCATTATTTAAATTACACAGCAATTAATATTACTTTTATAAAAAGTACGCAGTGAAACATTTGCTAACCTCCCTTTTAATATCAGAGAATAATTACATCAGTTGCAGAACGGGGCAAGTATCCCTCACATTGATCAAATCACATGTCCATATTTCCATTCGTCATTAAAAATAGCAAACTTGTCATGACAATACGGCCAGGCAAATTAGAAATGCTATTACCTAGAGTAATTAATTCAGACCAAGTGGTTTTCCAAAGTGGCAGAAATGGAAGAGAATGAGGTCAAACTAAGGAATACAATATTTAATCTAAACTGGGAATTAAACCAGCTGAAGTGATTTAAAAAGTAATATAATCTCAAAAAATATCTGAGATCTGGGATATATTTCAAAGACTGATAATATCTTTAAAGTTTGGATGAATCCCATGATATTACAATGGCTTAACACCAAATTTACTATTGTTAAAAATAATTAAGAATTTTTAATAATGAATTATGAAAGAAATTAAATAGTGGAGTTAAAAGTGGTATAATTTATGAGAAATTAAAGCAAAAATGTATATTTACCAAATCAATCATTTCTAAGATTCTTTTATTCGGAATCTCATGTGCTGTCATAGGATCCCATAGGTGTGGTGTTGTTAAAGTGAAAATATCCTCAAACAGAGATCTTCATGGTACTGCTCACACTCGACCAGCTCCGTTGGGCGGGCCACATTGTCCGCATGCCCGACACAAGACTCCCAAAGCAAGCGCTCTACTCGGAACTCCTTCATGGCAGGCGATCCCCAGGTGGGCAGAGGAAATGTTTCAACGACACCCTCAAAGTCTCCTTGATAATGTGCAGCATCCCCACCGACACCTGGGAATCCCTGACCAAACACCGCCCTAGGTGGAGGAAGAGCATCCGGGAGGGCACTGAGCACCTCGAGTCTCGATGTCGAGAGCATGCAGAAAGCAAGCGCAGGCAGCAGAAGGAGCGTGCGGAAAACCAGACTCCCCACCCACCCTGTCCTTCAACGACTGTCTGTCCCACCTGTGACAGAGACTGTAATTCTCATATTGGATTTTACAGTCACCTGAGAACTCACTTTTAGAGTGGAAGCAAATCTTCCTCGATTTCAAGGGACTGCCTATGATGATGATAATTAACTGTGAGAAATAAATCTAGTCATTGCCGTTGGCTATATATTAGCAGGCAATGCTATTTTCTTTCTGCTATTTTAGTGGGGTGTTACATTCTTGGGTATTTCCCAACTTTCTCTAGATTATTTTGCTTCTGTATTTTAAGATCACTCTCATAGGCAACTCCCATTTCCCCATAAAATTGGCAGTGTTTATCTTAGCCTCAAGATCTGGGTAATCTTTCAGTAATTTGCTTGGGATAATGAAACAGAATACCTTGGGAAGAAATTCAACTCATAGGCACCTGTTTGTCTGGTGTAAAATCAGCATTGGATCTCCGAATTTTGCGCCATGCCCGAACTGGGCTGGATGCCGTGTTGGATCGGGCAACTTTTAGTTGTCCAGTGAGCTCACCTGAGAAAGGTTATATACCTGACTCATCTTCAATGAGCCAATAAAGCAATACACCTTTGCACTCCCCTTTAAGTTTAAAACCATTAAGCACGTTTATTTAACAAAAGAAAAACAGCAAATAAGTAACAATCATATAATTGTTAAATATTATATATTATACAACAACAATAACTTGGATTTATATAGCACCTTTAACATAGCAAAACGTCCCAAGGCACTTTATAGGAGTATTATGAGATTAAAAAATTTGACACCGAGACGCATAAGTACAAATTAGCGCAGGTCACTTAAAGCTTGGTGGAAGAGCTATATTTTAAGGAACGTCTTGAAGGAGGAAAGAGAGGTAGAGAGGCGGAGGAGTTTAGGCAGTAAATTCCAGAGCTTAGGGCCCAGGCAACAGAAGGCACGGCCACCAATGGTTGAGCGATTATAATCAGGGATGCTCAAGAGGGCAGAACTAGAAGAGCGCAGACATCTCAGGGGAGTTGTGAAGCTGGAGGAGATTACAGAGATAGGTAGGGGATACAGAGATACCCCTGTCATATAACTCCTTGAAGAGACAAAGTAATAAAAAGATCATGGAATACAATTTCCACAGGGTTCTTCTGTTATCCCATCATAACTTCAGCAAAAGGTTGACAGAATCCCTGGAGTTAGAGTGTAAATGGCCATTTATGCCGTTTCTCTGGGATTTCCACTGAAGTTATGATGGACAATCTGGAGAATTTACATGGAAATTCCAGACGCACCACTCAGCTAATTGCTTGCAAATAAATTTAAAATACACAAAGTATTTCTTCTTTCTTTTTGTTTAAAAAAAAATCACTATGGGAGCCTATAATAATCCAAACCAATTTTTGGAAATTTCAAACTGATTTTCAGGTTTGTTGTTTCAAATAATCTCCAAGTTGACTCTCTGAACAGAAGAACTGTTTTTCTATCCTGGGGGCTTCCTGTATTTTGAATATCAAATTTAAAAAGGAACTGTTGGTCATATACAACCTGAACCAATCACACAGCATTGTTTAAGCTTGCAGTCGTCCTCTCTCCAGCCTGTAACAATGAAACTTGTAACATAGCATCGAAAAAATCTTAGTACAGGAATCTCAACTACAATCAGTTTTCAAGCTGCTTATGTAGTGTGATTGGATTTAAAGGAAAATCAATTGCATCAAAACTAGACAAAATACCACACTTTTGTCAAACAGAGGCTAAATTATTTTTGGAGTCATTTTTCCTGGTGGTTAAAATTATTGGGGAATGCCATGTAAATATATTAAGCATTTATCTACTAACTTCACCAGCTGTAATTTCTAGTCTCCAACAAAGTGGCACATTATCAAGCAAATGACATATCAAGCTCTGACCAACAAAGCAAATCTTAATTCAAATACCTTGACTGAGACATGTTACAGTGATTCAACTATTTTGACAGATATTACTTGTAATGACAGGAGAAAGACAATGAGATAAAAGGGGATCTGTTCCTGATTAAATGGAAGGAAAAATTGTCAAAAGGAACAGCACGTCAGCGATGGGATTTATTTAAACAGAAAATGGAAATGTTATAATTCAAGTATATTTCAGTAAGGATAAAGGGAGTACATCAAAGCTGGAGTTACATGGGTGAATAGAGAGATGAGATCAATGTTGAAACTAAAAAGAGACACTAATAACAAGCATTTAGACCTTGCAGGGCAGATTAAAAAAATGTAAAAACAAATATAAAGTGTCATGTATCTTACATTATTATATATAACTGTATCCCAACATGCTATACATGACTGCAATAAGATATGACCTGTAACCACCAGCATACCTTATCACCGGGGGTGCACTTGCAAGAGACAGGTATATAAGCACAGGTCTCAGGCAAGTGCAGCATTCGAGAGCTGTGAAATAAAAGGTGCAGGTCCAGAGTGACCTTGACTTCACTACATGCCTCGTGTGAATCTGTACTGAGGGGACAGGACTTTACAGTGACAACAGGTCACGGGATTACAGAATCCACAGAATGGCGAGCAACGGATCAGATGAAAAGTACAATGCGGGAGACAATTGGGAGGACTTTATAGAAAGGCTCCAGCAAAGCTTTGTAACCAAAGACTGGTTCAGCGACGATAAGGCAGACAAGAGAAGAGCCCATCTCTTGACCAGCTGTGGCTCAAAAACATACGCTTTAATGAAGGATCTGTTGGCACCCGAGAAACCAGCAAGCAAGTCGTTTGAAGAATTGAGCACACTGGTAAGAGACCACCTGAAGCCAGCGAGCAGCCTACACATGGCCAGACACAAGTTCTACAACTACAGACGCTGTGTGGGCCAGAGCATACCCGACTTCGTGGCGGAACTTCGGAGATTGACTAGTTTATGTGAGTTCTCCGATGAACTGAGGAGAGAAATGCTGAGAGACTTTTTCATTGAAGGAATAGGCCACGCAGGCATATTCCGAAAGCTCATAGAGACCAAGAACCTGACCTTAGAGGCAGCAGCACTGTTTGCACAGACATTCTTGATAGGGGAAGAAGAAACGATGTTGATTTGCCATGCAGGTACGACAACTAACGAAATAATGGAACAAGGAGTTCACAGCATTAGAAAAGCTGCTACCCCCATACACAGACAAAACCGGCAGAACAGGCTTTCGGCAGCAAGCAGTGTCAACAGAAGCCATCAAGGGCCACAGGAACGGCCGTTCACACCTCATCAACCCACAATGCGAGCAATCAACTACAAGCTGAGAGAAGCTCAAGAGAGATCAGCCAGACGCAGCTCATTCTTTGCAAGCAGACTGTGCTGGAGGTGTGGGGCTGGGCACTCATCAAGGGAATGTTGATTTCAGCAGGCTGTTTGCAGGAACTGTGAATATACAGGGCATTTGACCCGCATGTGCAAAAAAATGGCAGCTTGGCTGGTGTACGAATCGGATGGGTCGGAAAGCGAACCAGAAGACGGTGGGGACAGTACCCAGGACACCGATGTACAGCGGGTCAACACGATCAATGGCCGCTGTTCCTACGACAAGATGCCTCCTATAATGATGAGGGCCCTACTCAATGGGATATCTGTCAACATGGAGCTGGATACAGGAGCGAGTCAATCTCTCATGGACGCTCAATAATTTGAACAACTGTGGCCGCATAAAAGAGACAGACCAAAACTCACAAGGGTCGACACCAAACTAAGGACCTATACCAAATAAATCGTACCATTCCTCAGCAGTGCCATGCTCTCTGTCACACACAAAGGGACAGTGAACCGACTTCCCCTGTGGATTGTCCCCGGAGACCCCCCAGAAGCTGGCTGGCAAAACTAAACTGGAAATGGGATGATGTCCATGCCATGTCATTAGAGGAACGGACATCCTGCTCAACAGTTATAAAGCGATTTGAACATCTCTTTCAGCCAGGTGTGGGCACTTTCAAAGGGGCCAAAGTCAAAATCTACATCACACAGGATGCTAGACCGGTCCATCACAAGGCCAGAGCTGTACCCTATGTGATGAGGGAAAAGATTGAACACGAACTAGACAGGCTTCTGCGGGAAGGCATTATATCACCTGTGGAATTTAATGACTGGGCAAGTCCCATCGTCCCAGTCATGAAGCCTAATGGATCCGTATGAATCTGTGGGGGACTACAAATCTACCATAAACAGAGTCTCCCTACAGGACCAGTACCCGCTGCCCAGAGTGGAGGACTTATTTGCCACATTGGCTGGAGGTAAACTTTTCTCAAAATTAGACCTCACATCTGCGTATATGACGCAAGAATTGACCGAGGAATCCAAGCTACTCACCACCATCAACACACATCGAGGCCTTTTCATGTACAATCGATGCCCATTCGGCATCAGGTCGGCAGCTGCCATATTCCAGCGCAACATGGAGAGTCTACTCAAGTCCATCCCGGGGACGGTTGTATTTCAAGACGACATACTTATCACGGGCAGGGACACCGACTCCCATCTCCGTAATTTGGAGGAAGTACTAAAGCGGTTGGATCGGATAGGCCTACGAGTCAAGAAATCCAAGTGCCTATTTCTCGCACCCGAGGTTGAATTTTTGGGCAGAAGGATTCAGCTGATGGAATCCGCCCAACAGAGTCCAAAACAGAAGCAATTTGCCTGGCACCCAGGCCCCGGAATGTCTCAGAACTGCACGCCTTTCTCGGGCTACTCAATTACTTTGGGAATTTTATGCAGAACTTAAGCACGCTGCTGGAGCCTCTCCACGTGCTACTCAGGAAGGGGTGTGATTGGTTTTGGGGGGTACGCCCAGGAACGCGCCTTCAATAAGGCACGCAACCTTCTGTGTTCCAACAGTGTTTTGACTTTCTTTGACCCAGGTAAAAAGCTAGTTCTCACATGCGATGCGTCAGCGTATGGGGTCGGGTGCGTTTTGCAACATGTCAATAGTGCGGGCAAATTACAACCCATAGCTTATGCCTCCAGGTCACTTTCGCGGGCAGAGCGCGGGTACGGAATGGTAGAGAAGGAGGCGCTCGAGTGCGTGTATGGTGTCAAAAAGATGCACCAATACCTTTTCGGGGCCAAGTTCGTGTTAGAAACCGACCACAAGCCCCTTACGTCCCTCCTATCCGAAAACAAGGCAATAAACGCCAACGCCTCGGCGCGAATTCAACGGTGGGCACTCATGCTGGCGTCCTACGACTATACCATAAGGCACAGACAACTGTGCAGACACGCTCAGCAGGCTACCCCTGGCGACCACGGCAGGGTCTGACGAACAGGACTGTGAGATAGTCATGGCAATCAGTGCCTTTGAGTCCACATGTTCGCCCATGACGGCTCGCCAAATCAGAGCCTGGACGGCCAGCGACCCCACGTTATCCTTAGTAAAAAGATGTGTCCTAACCGGTGACTGGGCAGAGGCTCACGATGCCTGCCCCGAGGAATTAAAACCCTTTCACAGACGCATGCATGAGCTATCACTACAAGCAGACTGCCTGATGTGGGGCAGCCGAGTAGTCATGCCTCTGCGAGGCAGAGAGGCATTTGTCCGGGAGCTCCACCGCGAGCACCCGGAGATCGTTCTCATGAAGGCCATAGCCAAATCCCACGTCTGGTGGCCTGGTATTGACGCGGACTTGGAGCTCTGCGTCCGTAGGTGCACCATTTGTGCCCAACTCAGCAATGCCCCCAGGGAGGCTCCATTGAGCCCCTGGCCCTAGCCTACCAAACCGTGGTCGCGGGTGCACGTAGACTATGCAAGCCCATTCATGGGCAAAATGTTCCTCGTAGTTGTAGATGCATTTTTAAAGTGGATCGAATGCACCATTTTAAACTCGAGCACAACCTCCACCACTGTGGAGAGCCTCGCAACCATGTTTGCAACGCACGGAATCCCTGACATATTAGTCAGTGACAATGGTCCGTGCTTCACCAGCGCAGAATTCCAAGACTTTATAATTGACCACGGCATAAATCACGTCAAGAAGGCACCATTCAAGCCGGCCTCCAATGGCCAGGTGGAGAGAGCAGTGCAAATCATTAAACAAGGCATGCTTAAAATCCAAGGTCCCACGCTGCAGGGTCGCCTGTCACGATTGCTGTTGGCATACGGATCTCGTCCGCACTCACTGACTGGGATCCCCCCGCGCAACTGTTGATGAAAAGGACTTTAAAACCAAGGCTCTAATTAATCCTCCCAGACATGCACGAAATCATTGAGGCAAAGCGCCGTAAGCTGACTGAGTACCATGACAGAAATTCGAGGGGGAGATAGAATGAGATAGGGGACAAAGTGTTTGTACTAAACTATGGCAGGGGTCCCAAATGGCTTGCAGGGACAGTAATGGGCAAGGAAGGAAACAGGCTACTGGTAGTACAAATGGACAATGGCAAAACCTGCCGGAGGCATGTAGACTAAGTAAAAAGCAGATTTACCAACAGCACTGTGGAACCAGAGGCAGACTACAATGTGGAACTTGCACCACACCTGGTGGACAGACAGAGGGAACAACCTGAGGAAAGGGCAATCCCAACAGACAGCCCAAGCGAGTCAACAACAATCACACCAATCGAAACAGACAGCCCAGGCGAGGTACCAGCAACCACACCCAAAGAAAAACAGACACCAAGGCAAATAACTGAACCACAACTCAGATGCTCCATGCGAGAGTGTAGACCACCTGAGAGACTGAACTTATAAAGACAATAAGACCTTGGGGGAGGGTGATGTCATGTATCTTACATTATTATATATAACTGTATCCCAACATGCTATACATGACTGTAATAAGATATGACCTGTAACCACCAGCATACCTTACCACCGGGGGTGCGCTTGCAAGATACAGGTATATAAGCCCAGGTCTCAGGCAAGTGCAGCATTCGAGAGCTGTGAAATAAAAGGTGCAGGTCCAGAGTGACCTTGACTTCACTACATACCTCGTGTGAATCTGTACTGAGGGGACAGGACTTTACATAAAGCATATAGGAAAGCTATAAAAAGGGAGATTAGAAAGGCTAAGAGGGAGTATGAGACACATTTATCATAAAGCATAATGGTCAATGGCAAAACTTCCTTTAAGAGAGTAGCCAATGTATGGATAGAGCTAAGAATGGAAACAGGCAAACTTTCAATGGCAAGTGAGGAAATGGCAAAGATACTAAATAAATACTTTGCCTCAGTTGTCACATAGGAGGTGGATATTAAGACTGTAGAACCATTATCTCAGGTGGACGTAAAAGATCCCATGGCACTATTTTGAAGAAGAGCAGGGGACTTATACCCATGTTCTGGCCAATATTTAGCCCTCAATCAACATAACAAAAACAGATTATCTGGTGCTTATCACCTTACTGTTTGTGGGAGCTTGCTGTGCACAAATTGGCAGCCGTGTTTCCCACATTATGACAGTGACTACACTCCAAAAAGCACTTCATTGGCTGTAAAGTGCTTTGAGATGTCCGGTGGTCATGCAAGGTGCTATATAAATGCAAATCTTTCTTTTCTTTCTTTATTGGAGAATATCAAAGGATCATGAGGGAAGATAGTGAAGAAATAGCAGAAATTCTGACTATAATTTTACAATTTGTTTTGGAAAAGAACATTTTACCAGCTGAATGGTGGATGACAAAAAAGGAGATAGTGATACTATTACACCCCAGCTAGTCTTATAGTGATTTTGATAAACTACTGGGCTTGAAGTTTCTGCTTTATACCTAATCGGCGATCCAGGCGCAAATTGCACAAATGTGCCTATTGTGTCCATGTGCCTAAAAAAAAGTTTAATTTTAAGATCCTCCTCGAAGGCTGGCAAAAGTGCACAATTAGCATAAAGTCGCAATGGTGAATAATTCGATCTGGGGGTGTTGCCAGTTTTGTGGGTGGGGCCGGCTTCTACCGTGATGATTTTTAAACTAGTGCAAAAGACTGCGGAAACGCGATTTGCAAAGGACGTAACTTTGCGTTGGAAAGTCCGCGATCTTTTGCGCTGGTTTGGCCGAT
Source organism: Pristiophorus japonicus (assembly GCF_044704955.1). Classification (NCBI taxonomy): domain Eukaryota; kingdom Metazoa; phylum Chordata; class Chondrichthyes; family Pristiophoridae; genus Pristiophorus; species Pristiophorus japonicus. The sequence goes on along the minus strand of NC_091978.1, from coordinate 348,730,953 downwards.
TTTGGGCTAAATGCATTGAAAAAAAACCAGTACAACCCAGCGGAAACTAAAAGCCCTGTATTCGATTACACAGAATGAAATTATGAGCCCGAAACTTGCGGTCTTGATGATGGCAAACTGGTAGCCATTGAATTTAGCGCATGCGCAGCCTAATGCGAAGTCCTGAAGTTACAGTCTGCCAATCACTGTTCCTCCAAAGGCTACATTCTACTCCCCCCGAACCCGCGGCCCCACCTCCCCGAGCCGCAAATCAGCATAATATTTGTTATCATGGAAATTGACAAAAATTTGGCTCTTCAGTGGTAAAACCACTGTTAAATACCCCATTAAAACTTAGATCCTTTTGGATTTGGTGTAACTTGGGTTTTAACAATGTATTGGCTGCTGAACAAAGGTTATGGCCCTGAAAAACTTACTTTAATTTTGTGGAATGTCAAATTTATCTATTTTAATAAAATTTAACATTTTTAAGAAGCTTTGAGAGTGAAATTTGGGTCATTTGCGCCTCCCGTTAGCATTCCCGGGGGCAGCTAACGGAGCACGAATTACTTTGCGACTGGGTGCGGTACTGCTAACGACACCCGCTAAATTCGGCGGGTGTTTAGCAACAGCGGTAACACATAGTGCCCTGCTCTGCTGCACCGGCAATCATGACGTCCTCACTGTGTGCAGTGCCCTGTTAACGTCCCGGACTCTAAATTGGGTATCGCCCCCTGAAGCTGTGCCGGGCGATGACGTACCGTGTGGCCGGCCGCTAGTGGGGCGAAAGTTAAAGGGGAGGTAGCCGGCTGTTCCTAAAAAAAAAAATTGCTGATTTCCTAGAACGCCCGTTACTGCTTTGGACACTGGGTCCGTGCCGCAATCGGTCAAAACCCGGCACGCTGCTTGATTGCCAGGTTGTTGACACGGCACCCCCAGATAGGGCCCTGTTTCCCTGCAGAGTATGCAGCTTGGGCTTTTGCCTTTAATTTAGCGAAGAGCCCTTCCTATGTGGCTGCGCTATGCCGTCCAGTGCATAGCGCTGCTAAGCCACGAGCCTCTGTCTCAAGGCATCTGCCCCGCTACCAACGCAGCAGGGAAGTGGAGCACTGGAATTAGCGCTCCATTTCCTTTCAGGGGTGGTAAGCCCAATTTCTCGCAAGAAGCGAGACTTCATCAAATAAAATGTGTTTTTGTTTATCTTTATTTCAAGTTTGCCCTTTTCCCATGTGAGAGTTCCAATAATTGTTTTGCTCTCTCTCATATTTTTTAAAAGTTAGAATCAAAGGTGTTTATCCACTTCCTGGTTCGCTATTTCGACAGCTTGTTGCCGGCACAACAGCTTGTGTTAGGGATTCCCCATTAACTTGTGCTGATTTCAATCATGCGGCGGAAAAGCCGGACTTCTCGCCACAGAGATTGCGAGACCTTTGCGGGAAGGTTACTTCAGGGTTAACAGCGGCCACAACGTACCCGGAGAAACACGGGATAATTAGAATCAAAAAGCATGGCCTTCTAAAGGCAAACTCTTACAGAATTAATTGAAGTACATAAAGGATAGATAAAGAAAAGGCAGTAGATGTGTTTTTTATAGATTTTCAAAAAAAGACTTGCTTTATAAAGTGCCTTTAACGACCACCAGATGTCTCAAAGGGCTTTACAGCTAATTAAGTACAATTGGAGTGTAGTCGCTGTTGTAATGTGGGAAACACAGCAGCCAACTTGCTCACAGCAAGCTCTCACAAACAACAATGTGATAATGACCAGACAATCTGTTTTTGTTGTGTGAATTGAGGGATAAATATTGGCCAGGACGCCAGGGATAACTCCCCTGCTCTTCTTCGAAATAGTGCTATGGGAGCTTTTACATCCACCTGAGAGAGCAGACAGGGCCTCGGTTTAACGTCCCATCCAAAAAACAGTGCAGCACTCCCTCAGCACTGCACTGGAGTGTCAGCCTAGATTTTTGTGCTTATGTCCCTGGAGTGGCACTGGAACCCACAACCTTCTGACTCACAGGCGAGAGTGCCACCCACTGAGGCACAGCTGACACAAAAAGGTTTGGATAAGTCTGTGACTGTGAAAGTAATTTCAGCAAAATAAACATTTTAAATTGAACGAAACAACACAATATTGTTACAGTGAATCCCACCTTGTATTGTTTGTCACCCGATCCTTTCATTTATAAAATTAGAAGTGTCACACAGGACATATACATCACACCAATGTGTATATCAAACAAAGAGTGTGCCACATATGTCGCACAAAAAACATTTGTTGTACTTTCCTGAATTTTTAATTAACAACTAACAATTCAGCGAAGATGTCTAATTGAAACAAGGAATCCACACTAACGCAATCAATTTATTCGAACAATTTTATCCAACTCCTTTCAGCCATCATGGTCCTTCCTCACTCAGCTAAAAAGAATATTTATAATACAAGTATTAAAATATGTGGAATTCTGCAAAAATCCCCCAAATTATTCGTAACTTCGTTATTTAATAATAGACATGCCTGAGAGCTTTCCCTTGCACAGCCTGCCCCCTCTCTGTGTCCTGTGGTGGCAGAGTTAGATATTTTACCTGGTGCTGGGGAGTTCCAGTTTCTGCGCATGTGAGGAAGATGCATCATGAATGTTATATATGTGGACCTGTATTTACTCTGTACAGCCACCAGAGGGCTCATCCCCTGGAGTCCCAGAAACGACCGCAGCTCCATCACGTCTGTGGCCTCGATGTGTTCTCGATTGCCTCCGTCTTCGTGTCCGCCGCAATCCTCCTTCCCAAGAACTCCACTTCAGGCGCCAGGAAAATGCACTTTGAGCGTTTTAACCTGAGCCCCACGCGGTTGAGTCGACTAAGAAACTCCTCCAGGTGCTGCAGATGCTCGACTGTGTCCCGACCTGTAACCAAGATGTCGTCCTGAAAGACCACGATGTGCGGGACTGACTTCAGTAAGCTTTCCATGTTTCTCTGGAATATCGCCGCCACTGATTGGATTCCAAACGGGTATTTGTTATAAACAAAAAGACCTTTGTGCGTGTTGATGCAGGTGAGGCCCTTCAATGATTCCTCCAGTTCCTGCTTCATGTAGGCTGAAGTCAGATCCAGCTTCGTGAACGTCTTTCCTCCCGCCAGCATTGCAAAGAGGTCGTTGGCCTTTGGTAGTGGGTATTGGTCCTTCAGGGAGAAATGATTGATAGTTACTTTGTAATCGTCACAGATTCTGACAGTGCCATCTCCCTTGAGGACTGGCCCACTCGCTGAACTCGATCGGTGAAATGGTGCCCTCTCTTTGCAGCCAGTCCAGTTCGATCTCCACCCTTTCTCTCATCATGTACGGTACTGCTCTCGCCTTGTGATGGATGGGTTGTGCTCCCAAAATTAGGTGGATCTGCACTTTTGCTCCTTGGAATTTCCCGATGCCTGGTTCAAACAGCGAAGGAAATTTGTTTAAGACCTGGGCACACGGAATGTTGTCAGCGGGTGATAGCACTCGGACGTCGTCCCAGTTCCAGCGTATCTTTCCCAGCCAGCTCCTGCCGATCAGCGTGGGACCATAGCCCGGTACCACCCAGAGTGGTAGCTTGTGCACCGCTCCATCGTAGGAGACCTTTATGGTAGCACTGCCAATTACAGGAATCAGTTCTTTTGTGTAAGTTGTTAGTTTTGTGAAAACTGGAGGTAAGGCCTTGAGACCTTGTTGCACCACAATCTTTTGAAAGTCTTTTTGCCCATGATGGACTGGCTCACGCCCGTGTCCAGCTCCATTGACACCAGAAGTCCATTTAGTTCACATTCAACATTATCGGAGTGACAATTCGTGGTGAATGTGTGCACCCCATGTACCTCTGCCTCCTCGATCTGAGGCTCTGGTTCGTCGTGATCCTCAGTAGATCTGTCCTCCTCTGCAACATGGTAGTTTGCAGGTTTAACAGGCTTTGCAGCTCGCCTGCACACTCGTTGGAGATGTCCTATTGTTCCACAGCCCTTGCAACCGTACCATTTGAATCGGCATGAATGGAAATGATGATCACCCCCGCAGTGCCAAGAAGGTGTTAATGGCCTTGCATTCATCACCCTTGATGGTGGACTCTGAGACAACTCCGGACATGCAGCTGCAGGTATGTGTGACCTGCCCTGTATGTTACGATTCGAAAACAACATCACTTTGTTCAGAGTACTTGTAGCAGCACTTGTGTGCTGAGAGATTTGCTTCGTATTGTCACTGGTAGCAATGAACGCCTGGGCTATCGCTATGGCCTTACTTAAGGTTGAGGTCTCTACAGTCAAAAGTTTGCGAAGTATGGTTTCATGGCCAATGCCAAATAAGAAAAAGTCTCTGCGCATGTGCTCCAAATGTCCTTCAAATTCGCAATGTCCTGCAAGGCGTCTTAGCTCGGCGACATAAATCACCACTTCCTGGCCTTCAGACCTTTTGTAGGTGTAGAACCGGTACCTCGCCATCAGAACGCTTTTCTTCGGGTTCAAATGCTCTCGGACTAGTGTGCACAAATCATCGTACGAATACTCCGTGGGCTTCGTTGGAGTGAGCAGATTCTTCATGAGGCCGTACGTTGGTGCCCCACAGACGGTGAGGAGGATCACCTTTCGTTTGGCAGCGTTCTCTTTCCCATCTAGCTCATTGGCTACGAAGTATTGGTCGAGTCGCTCCACAAAAGTTTCCCAATCATCTCCCTCCGAGAATTTCTCCAGGATGCCCACTGTTCTCTGCATCTTTGGGTTCGCTATCTGTATCTCATCGCCAGTTGTTATGTATGGAGAAAGAGTCAGACTGAACACTGTGAGCTCAAAGTAAAGTGTGACCTTAGTCTTTTATTGCAGGTCTCCGGAGTGCCTCTCCAACGTGTGAGGCCTCCTTAAATACCTATGCTTCCAAGGGATTATGGGATCCCTTTGGACTCCAGGGTATGAGCCCTCTGGTGGCTGTACAGAGTAAATACAGGTTCACATATATAACAATGAGAACTATAGTTTTCACAAAACCACAATATAAAAAGTGCAGTGTAATCGCAAGGCAAACTATGAGTAAAGGCCAAGATCAGATCAGCCATGAACTTATTGAATGGTGGAGCAGGCTTGAGGGGCTGTATGGCCTACTCCTGTTCCTATTTCTTATGTTCTTATGAGGCATAAGCAATCGAATAAAATCATTAAAGTTTTAGACCTTTTAAGAATTTGGCCCTGAATTTTCATAGGAGTTGCCTTGATCTGCTGAACTTTGGCAGGGGATCAACATAATCCTAGAGAAACAGCCGTTTATCATATTTCTCCAGAAGTTCTACCGCTCACCCACTGAAGTTATGGGAGGAAATTGGAAAACACCTCCATATAAATTCATAGCCGTTAAATAATATTCTGGGCCAATGGGGTTGTTTAGTAGACGAGTGGGAGATGTTCAAGTGATGCTTTGATACTGAGCATAAGTATTGCAGTGGGATCAGTCCTAGATCATGGTAAATGACTATTTGTAAACTTGCGAGTCCACGGAGCATTGACTATGGGGCAAGCAGTAAATGAAAGACTGGGAGCATACAACTAGTGCACAGCATGTCCTCCCAGATTACACACCATCAGTAAACATTTCCCCAAAGTTATTTGCATCACAAACAAATTCTGTAAAGTGATAGGTAAACAATATTACAAATATCTAAATAGAAATGTTCCTCTTCTTTGTGTCCATGGAACACACAGTTCCCAGGTGTAATATATTCTTTATAATATCACAAACACACACCATCAACATAGGCAGTCCATTGGGGTCGAGGATGACTTGCTTCCACACTAAAAATGAGTACTCAGGTGACTGATGAACTCATTTTAACTGGTGGAAGAGGCCTGTGCGTGAATTTTTTTAACGTGGGTGACCATTGCACACCATCCACCACACGGGCTTGACGGAGCAAGGTCTTGGTCCAGTGATAAGGGGATCCAAGACGACTGGTGACCAGGCTCTGCTGCATGTGCCAATACATACACACAAGCTCAAACATACTCCTACTGCCCTCCTTCCTTCCTCTTTCCCACAGGACCTCTGGACTTTGCCTGTCCTGACCTCCGGACCTCACCAGTCCCTCCCTCCGTTCCTCGCCCCTTGCGACCTCCGCTCCTCGTCACTTCCGACCTCCACTCCTTGCCGCTTCCGACCGCCGCGTTGTTGATTCTGCTGCTGCGGTGGCTAGCTTTTTTTGATTTGCCCACAGCTCCAGCCTCGCGCTCCAAACTGCTCCTCTGATTGTCCCACAAAGTCGGGCAAACACACAAGATGGCTCTACAGGAACTTGTCATGTGACCTTGTCTTATTGTATTTACATCAGCAGTTGCATTACATCGGTTGTCCACTAGGTGGAGCAGTAGTCCACTAGGGGGAGCTATATTACACCAGGCACAAAGCGGAGGAAATAGGGGAGATCATTGCTCCATGTTGCCCATGGATTTCCTGCGTATCCCTGGGTGTAGGAAGTGGTGGAGTGGCTAGTCTCCAAAGAAGCATGCCATGCATGTGAGGCAGGGGTATGACTGACACTCGCACCTCATTTTCTATCCCCAGTAACTGGTAGACACCTATTTGGAGAGTTGGATCAAGAAGAAGCAAATCTTAGGCCTTGCGTTCAGTCTCACTCAGATCAGATGGTCTGAGTAAGAAAAAAAGTCTTGCATTCATATAGCACCTTTCATGACCTCCCACCTTTCAGGCGATCCCAAAACACTTTACATCCAATGAAGTGCTTTTGAAGTGTAGTCACTGTTCTAATGTAGGAAACATCCAATCCAATTATCACACAGCATGTTCCCACAAACAGCAATGTGATAATGTTAAGATAATTTTTTTTTAAGTGATGCTGATTAAGAGATACATATTGGCCAGGACACCGGGGATAAATCCCCTGCTCTTCTTCAAAATAGTGCCATGGAATCTTTTACATCCACCTAAGAGAGCAGACGGGGCCTCAGTTTAATGTCTCATCCGAAAGAAGGCACCTCTGATAGTGCAGCACTCCCTCAGCAGTGCACTGGAGTGTCAGCCTAGATTTTGAGGCTCAAGTCAGGGTTGAGGTGACAGAAGCGATCTATCAAATGTGAGAGAGGTTGCTCCAAGGAGGTGACAGCGAATAGAGAGTTCGCTGCAAACACTTCCAAACTTCATAAGGAGCAAAGATTTCTTCCAAATCCTGAAGGCTTCAGCTTCTGACATTGGAAAGTGAACAGCTGTGAAATGGTAGCTTTTAAAGAACTTTTGAGCTGTCAACTAGCCAAAGCAATGGAGAGTCACTGAAAACCCAACACACTTACCTGTTCCGTGCCGTGTTCCTTGAGGGATGGCAAACTCATCAAAACATTGGTAAAATTGTAAGTGCCAACTTGATACAAAGTGCATGATACAAAGATGGGAGGAAAAGCAATGTGTGAGAAGGACACAAAAAAATCGTCAAAAGGACATAGACAGGCTAAGTGAGTGGGCAAAAATTTGGCAGATGGAGTATAATGTTGGAAAGTGTGAGGTCATGCACTTTGGCAGAAAAAAAATCAAAGAGCAAGTTATTATTTAAATGGAGAAAGATTGTAAAGTGCCGCAGTACAGTGGGACCTGGGGGGTACTTGTGCATGAAACACAAAAGGATAGTATACAGGTACAGCAACTGATCAGGAAGGCCAATGGTATCTTGGCCTTTATTGCAAAGGGGATGGAGTATAAAAGCAGCTACAGCTATATAAGGTATTGGTGAGGCCACACCTGGAATATTGCGTACAGTTTTGGTTTCCATATTTCCGAAAGGATACTTGCTTTGGAGGTAGTTCAGAGAAGGTTCACTAGGTTGATTCCAAGGCTGAGGGTGTTGACTTATGAGGAAAGGTTGAGTAGGTTGGGCCTCTACTCATTGGAATTCAGAAGAATGAGAGGTGATATTATTGAAATGTATAAGATTATGAGGGGGCTTGACAAGGTGGATGCAGAGAGGATGTTTCCACTGATAAGGGAGACTAGAACTAGGGGGCAAAATCTTAGAATAAGGGGCCGCCCATTTAAAACTGAGATGAGGAGGAATTTCTTCTCTCAGATTTGTGGATCTGTGGAATTCACTGTCTCAGAGAGCTGTGGAAGCTGGGACATTGAATAAATTTAAGACAGAGATAGACAGTTTCTTAACCGATAAGAGATTAAGGGGTTATGGGTACCGGGCAGGGAAGTGGACCTGAGTCCATGATCGGATCAGCCATGATCGTATTGAATGGTGGAGCAGGCTCGAGGGGTCGTATGGCCTACTCCTGTTCTTATTTCTTATGTTCTTATGTTTGATCCTCTTAAATAGCACTAAACTACCTGCTAAGTATCTTAATTAACTCACCCGCCGTTTGCTGTCGGTCTGCAATCCGTACGCAGATCTGACAGCTGAGAAACTGTCACGGAGGTGTGTTCAGAGTGGGATCCTGACCCGCTGTCAATCAAGGCCATTTTGACAGCGGGCCTGCCTCCAAACCCGCACTAACAGTGCTGGGAAGATTCCAACCCATAAGTCACGCTTCTTTAATGCAGGGTATAAGCTGCATAATCATATTTTAATACTTTTTAATTGGTATAATTGAAATAATAGAAATAATATATGAATCAAAACAGTAGTGCCAGGATTTTCCCTCCTGCACACAACAATCTCACCTTTACTCCATATGTGTTCTCTATATTTCTATTGACCAGTCCATTTGGGACTTTTTTTCGTGAAGTACACGGGGTGAAATCCCTGCTGATAATTTTAGCAAGAAAGCTGGTGAATGCAAAATTAACCTGCTTTGTATTCACACTAACATTATTAGTAAAATTATTAACCCCCAATTTCACAGCAGAAGGGGCTTTTTGTGTGTCAGCTGGTGACTTATTCTAAACTTTGCTGAATGGAGACAAAAAGCTGTGTATTGTGATTTGACATTAACATTTGCTGCCATCAAAATTGAAATTTACAGGAGGGAAAATTAGTAGGCAATTTGTACACTAGAAAGTATGGAGAACATTCATTTTTCTGAAAGTTTAACCTAGCTTCCAGATATAAATGAGGACAGCAAAGAGGCTGATATATTTCATTCCACAACATCCTGCTGTAGATAAGCTCTCACTTGCTCCTGCAACTGGACTAGATGGGCTGTACCTGCAAATATAGCCAGGAGTTCTTTATGTGCAGCATGAGGTTTCTCCATAGTATTATGATACCATACACATTGGCTGCCTGGACCTATTTAAATTTTACATATAAAAAAAAACATTATTTGGCTTTGATTTCACTTGCCAAACTTGGGTTGAGAGAGTGGTTATGGATCAACTGCCTGTCAAAGAGTTATCAAGGAGATCGAGATGCTGTTCTACTGCTTTTATAACACTGTTAAGTTTTAAAAGAGAAAACCCCTTTTACACAACTGTTTACAAAAAATAGGGGAAAATAAATATTTCTAGCAGGTTGTATCTTGAAATCCAGACATGCTAGAGATAGAACTTCAGATAGCTCCACAAGAAATTATTTTAACAGGTATGTTTTTCAATTAACTGGACTGTTTAGACATACGTCATCAGTAGTTTAATGCTTCATTGTGTTTTTTTAAGGGCACCAATGTTGCTGGAATAGGTGGGGGGTGAGGTTGAGATGACAGAAGCGATCTGTCAATTGTGAGAGAGGTTGTTCTAAGGAGGTGACAGTGAATAGAGAGTTTGCTGCAAACACTTCCAAACTGCATAAGGCTCAAAGGCTTCTTCCAAATCCTGAAGGCTTCAGCTTCTGACATTGGAAAGTGAACAGCTGTGAAATGGTAGCTTTTAAAGAACTTTTGCAGCTGTTAAGTAGCCAAAGCAATGGAGAGTCACAGAAAACCCAACACACTTACCTGCCGTGTTCCCCGAAGGATGGCAAACTCGTCAAAAAGTTGGTAAAATTGTAAGTGCCTGCTTTTGATCCTCTTAAATAACACTAAACTACCTGTTAAGTACCTTAACTAACTTGCCTCAAAGCTTCCCTGATAAAGTGCGGCATCCCCACTGACACCTGGGAGTCCCTACCCTCAGTGGAGGAAGTGCATTCGGGAGGGCGCTGAGCTCCTCGAGTATCATCGCCGAGAGCATGCAGAAATCAAACGCAGGCAGCGGAAGGAGTGTGCGGCAAACCAGGCTCACTGCCCACCCTTTCCTCAACGACTATCTGTCCGACCTGTGACAGAGACTGTGGTTTTCATATTGGACTGTACAGCCATCTAAGAACTCATGCTAAGAGTGGAAGCAAGCCTTCCTCGATTCCGAGGGACTGCCTATGATGATGGTGGTATATATCAATATATTTTACCTAGTTCAAGAAACAGAAACAGAGTACAAAGGCTTCCTCTTGGACAGAACAGTTCGCGTGTTTAGCATGTATGGCCTAATTTTATAAAGGTATAAAGAGTAACATTTGCAAACTGCAGGCAAGAGTCATGTGATCAGATGTCATTAACTCAGATGTGATGCAATCAGACATCACGTGACCAAGCCTCCAGAAATATATCCAACCAGAGTTGGGAACACTACTAGGAGGCCAGTTAGAAGGCAAGTGTTTTGTTTCAGAGGGCCAGCAAGATGAAGACCCTGGCTGGAGATCATCTAGCTGCTGCTTTTGGCCATTAACGCTGCTACAAATGGGACATATTGGGCCCAGGGAGATGATCTGAGCCAGCAAAAACATGCAGATTCAGGTCAGATCAGGCTGAGTTGAAGGGCAAAAATAAAACTCAGCTGTGAGAGTACAGACTGTTATCCTCACTTATTTCTAGAAGATAGGTTAAACTTTCAGGAAAATTTATTTTCTCCATACTTTTCAGGGTACAAATTGCCTACAAATTTTGCCTCCTGTAAATTTGAATTGTGATAACAAATGCTAATGTCACCTCAGTGGCTTATAAAAAAAAAAGTACAATTATATTTCATAATTATTCATGGCTCATTATCTTGCTCAAATATATGATTATCTCTGTTATTTCAAGTTCTTATTCAAATTATTATCTGGGAGACATTGTATTAGTAAGGTGTGTAATATTTGGTTTTGTGATGTATTATTTCAGCAAATTTATATATGAAAGCAATGGGCAAACCACTATAACATTTAGGCTACAGCAGGACATGCAGTAAACAATACTCTGGGCCCCAGGCTTGCCTATGAGCAATTCCATAGAAAATTGCTTAGAATCAAATCTAAATATATTCTCATAAGGTTTTGCAGAAGTCTTTCCCTGGAGCTTCAAGTTATAAAATCATTGGTAGCTTTCTCTTGGGTCTTATTGTAATTATATGCAGATACGACTAATTGCTGAGAACTTCATTTATACAGATATATTCTTCAACCAGATAATCAGGGAAAAACAATAAAGGATAATTGTTGGTTTTTAATGTTTTGCAGGAAATCACTTAAAGTGAGTATCTCTTTCCCAATGGCTTATTTAGGTAAATTTTCAGTTTCTTTTGATAGAAGTATTCAAAACTTGAGAGGTCTAGACAGAGTAGATAGAGAGAAACTGTTCCCATTGGTGAAAGGGTCGAGAACCAGAGGTCACAAATTCAAGGTGATTGGCAAAAGAACCAAAGGCGAGGACCAAATGAGGAAAAACATTTTTGCGCAACGTGTGGTTATGATCTGGATTGCACTGCCAAAAAGGTTGGTGGAGGCAGACTCAATCGTGACTTTCAAAAGGGAATTGGATATGAAAAATTGCAGGGCTATGGGGAAAGGGCGGGGGAGTGGGACTAGCTGAAGTGCTCTTGCAGAGAGCCAGCACAGGCTTGACGGGCTGAATGACCGTCTTCTGTGTTGTAACTATACTAATGTTTAACCACCAGGGCTATCTGTGTGAGTTCAGATGGGTGTAGAAACAGGACTTGTAGAAATAAACAACTGCAGGAAAATTAATTAAAGGCAAAAACACAATATTCATTAAAAACACACAGAAGCCCCCATGGATGACAGGGTGGCTTTGTAAAATGTTCATGCAGAGCTACAAAGGGCCATTAAATGAAGTATGGCAACATTAATTAGTTGTTGCTTATATTCTATTGAAGTCTATATAAATCCGATTCAGAAACCAAGCTCAGTGGCTTTTTTTAATAACTCAATTACATTTCATGATTATGCATGACTCATTATCTTGCTCAAATATATGATTATCTATATTGTTTCAAGTTCTTATTCAAATAATTAGTTAATTTGCACAATTAGAAATTATTTCCTACTGAGTGATAATGAGTTGAAAATTTCATGTAGACTAGATCAGTCAAGTGGATGTTTCATCAGCTACCATGTACATGAATCAGATGTTTCTGGCTTTGCTATCTATATTTGGCTTGTTCACAAGGGACTGAAGAAGAAGATATCACCAGCTGCTAGTCTTTGTAATCCATTGTAATTTTCTTGTTGCTCAGTAAAATGAAACAGCCTGGGGTTGTGAGAAAATGCTAAAATTAGAAAATGAAACAGTGTAACTATTGGTTTACTACATCATGAGTGAAATATAATGGGCTCAATTTTCCCACGTCATTTGCGGTGCTTTTTTGGCGTGCGCTTTTGTTTCTGGCGTATTTATTTTTTTCAATATCACGAGGGGTCTAGACAGAGTAGAGAGAAACTGTTCCCATTGGCGGAAGGGTCAAGAACCAGAGGACACAGATTTAAGGTGACTGGCAAACGAACCAAAGACGAGGACCAAATGAGGAAAAACATTTTTATGCAGCGTGTGGTTATGATCGGGAATGCACTGCCAAAAAGAGTGGTGGAGGCAGACTCAATCGTGGCTTTCAAAAGAGAATTGGATAGGAAAAATTGCAGGGCTATGGGGAAAGGGCGAGGGAGTGGGACTAGCTGAGCATAACTGCGTTAGTTACAATTTTTCTCGGTAAACTTTTTTTGACCTAATAGTTCCCTCATGTCTGTGCCAGTTTTCATAATTTTTTGCAGTTTGGCCAAAAATCTTTCCTCCTTGGTCGACGTATCTGGCCACTCATGAAAAACCTTCTGGTGAGTTAGCAGAAAGCAGCGCACATTGACAAATCGGCGCTGAAAGACGCCATTATTTTTAATCGAAGATTTTGGAGGGAGTCAAGAACACTCTAAAAATCAATAATAAAGTTTAACTTTTTTTACCTGTCAATGTAGTAAATGGAAGTTCTTTGGATTTCAGAAGTTTTCATTTTTTTTCTTATTCACACGCCATCACCGAACGTTTTCAAGCAGGGCTGGAGGGTCGTAGTTTTGGTCGGCAGAATCGAACCCCCGCGCCCAGACACAGGGGCTCGGGGCTTGGCTAGAAAACAAGCCCGGGGGGGGTTTGGGGTTGGGGGGGGGAGGGGAAAGAGGGAGGAGCTGACCGATCGGAAAGCTTACGCTCTGAGCCTGGGAAGCAAGGCTACTGAAGATTGCAATGAATTTGGGGGAGACAGGGGTGGGGAGAGAGAGAGGTGCCGATCAGAAGGCTTATGCGCACTGAGCCTGGGGAGGGAGGTACCAATCGGAAGGTGTATGAAGACTGCAATGAGTTTGGGGTGGGGGGGGGGGGTTGGCGGGGGAAGATAGAAGGGGAGAAGTCACAAGACTGCAATTAGTTTGGGGGGCGAGAGGAGAAGTTTTAATAATGGAACAAATAATGGAAATGATTCAGTTTTAATGTAAAATATATTTTATTCAAAGTTTAACAAACAGTTTGTACTTCAGTTAACCTTAATAAAATTATTCTTGTATCAAACTTTAAACTTTTCAGTTATGATCACTTACAAACTTTAAGAACTTGCTCTTTGAATTTTTCTGCCAAAGTGCATGACCTCACACTTTCCAACATTATACTCCATCTGCCAAATTTTTTCCCACTCACTTAGCCTGTCTATGTCCTTTTGCAGATTTTTTGTGTCCTCCTCACACATTGTTTTTCCTCCCATCTTTGTATCGTCAGCAAACTTGGCTATGTTACACTCAGTCCCTTCTTCCAAGTCGTTAATATAGATTGTAAATAGTTGGAGTCCCAGCACTGATCCCTGCGGCATCCCACTAGATACTGGTTGGCACCAGAGAATGAACCATTTATCCCAACTCTCTGTTCTCTGTTAGTTAGCTAATCCTCTATCCATGCTAATATATTACCCCCAACCCCGTGAACTTTTATCTTGTGCAGTAACCTTTTATAGTGTTTGCACAATCTCTGACATCCCTCCCTGATGTTCACTGACAGCGCATCACCTACCTGTGAAATTCCCTCCCTCATGGTCACTGACATCATTCCCATTTCTCGTGAGATTGCTGTTACTTCTCCCGACAGTCCCGCTACTTCGTCACCCATCCCACTGATGGTGTCCAGGAGTGATCGAGTAAGGTCACTGCTGTCCCCACTCATTGCCATCACCTGAAGCAGGTCTGTTAGATCCTCCACCTCAGGAGAGTGCAGTCCAGCTCTCCTTCCCCTCCTCCCACGGATGTGGCTCGCACTCCAATACTAGGACCCGCAGCCTGGGACGGTGCGGCCCTTGGTGTGCCTCGCTGCAACCCCCCCCCCCCCCCCCACTGGGACCCGCAGCCTGGGAAGTTGATGCCCTGGGTGCGCCTCGCTGCACTACACCACTGGAACCCGCAGCCTGGGAAGATGATGCCCTGGGTGCGCCTCGCTGCACTACACCACTGGAACCCGCAGCCTGGGACGGTGGGGCCCTGGGTGTGCCCTGCTGCAACCCCTCACTGGGACCTGCAGCCTGGGAATGTGGGGCCCTGGGTGTGCCCCGCTGCATCACACCACTGGGACCCGCAGCCTCGGATATTCGGAAACTATGGAATATCCCACCTGCACTCAAACCACTAGTTACAGAAGGGGTTGTCGCTGCAATGAATGGTACCTCCTCCAAAGTCAGTAAAACAGTGGGGGCTTCATCCAGCTCCATCCCCTCTCCCTCCCCCTCACCCCTATGTTCTTCGTCTGGAGGGTTGGATTCGATGATGTTATCCTGTTCAGGCTGGTCCTCGTCTGAATTTTCTTCTACATCGTCAGGGTCGGCCTCAAGTTCTGCAAAATATCACAGAACACAGACAAATGGTTAGCAGCAGAGGAGGGGGCAGGGTGGGTGGCATGAGTAGGCACACACAACGCAGGCCAGGCAGCAGGCTGATTTGAAGAATCACGATGAATGATAGCACATTGCATTAACCGAAGCGTAGCTGACGGAGATATCCCCAGGAACCGAAGCATAGCTAGCCCACGCAGTACTTAACATTTAGCAAAGCCAGACTGTGGAATTTTCAAGACTTGCCCTCTCCCTCGAGTGTGGGCCCAGCTTGTGCAGTGCTGGTTGCTTTTCTCCAGGCAGGACCCATTAAAGCAGCGACCCTCTCTTCCAAGGGTGTCAGTGGCTTCAGATTTGCCGGGCCTCCACCTGTCCGGGTTCTTTCTCGTTTGTTGTGTGCCCATTTCCTCTGCAATGATGAAAATATAACTTTTTAGAGAGGGTCTCTTTGTGCTGGGTGGGACATATACAGCTGATCACATTTACAATTGCACTCAGGTGCAAACCTGGCTCATTGAATAAATGAAAGTACCCACATTACATGGTGGCTTGCTTTATATACCTGGCCCGCACACACTTGCGTACAGCCCAAAGACCTCCGACAGTGGCGCCCCCTGGTGGCTAGTAACCCCAAGCATACATACATGACATAGGGTGTACAGCGTAAATTCATCAGAATGATACCAAGGCATAAGGGGTTGAATTATGAGGATAGATTGCTTAAACTGCGGTTGTATTGCCTTGAGGATTGAGGGTTCAGGGGTGATCTAATTGTGGTGATAAATGCTAAAAGGATTCAATTGAGTAGATACAGAGAAGCTATTTCCTCTGGTGGGGGAATCCAGAACAAAGGGGCATAATCTAAGTGTCCCAGAACAATGACGTAGTTTACCATGATTTAATTATTTGTAGCAATAGTTTTTTTTAATGATTAATAAATAGAGTTGATTTATTTGTCTTTCAAAGAGGCTTTCAGGAACTAGCACCAGTAAAGGGCACACAAATATGTAATGATAACATTCCAGTGAGATACATACGCACTATTCCTACATCAAAACGGTGACTACATTTCAAAGGTATTTCATGAGCTGTAAAACACTTTGGGATGTCTAGTAGTCGTGAAAGGTGCTATATAAATTCAAGTCTTTCTTTTCTATGGGGTAAACCTTTGGAGACGCCATTCCCAAGGAGGAATCTTGCAAGCCAGGAATGTGAATCAGAGCAATCCTCAGTCTGGTCAGTGTGCCCAATTTGTATCTAAGTGGCAGAAATTGCAACATTGTTCAGACAATGAAGATACAATATTGAGTTCAATTTTGCCCAAGCCCGTTTTCTGGCGTATTGCCAGAGTTACGCCCGTTTTTCGAGGCCAGAAATGTGCCGGAAATATTTAGCCAAAGTTTCCCCCGATCTATGATTCAAATTTGGTGCGGCTCAGCTTGCCTAATGACCTCTGGGGGTGGAGCCTGCTGTCTGCACCGAAAAAAATGTTGCCACAACTTCTGCACATGCGCGACAAAAAAAGTGACGTTTTTGATGTTGTTGCAATGGACGCGCATGCGCAGTACAGCTCCGAGTTGGCAATCAGCCATTTTTAAAGAGCCAGTGATGTGTGTGAGAAGGAGTGCTGTGTGAGCATTGGAAAAATCAGAGCTGCAGCAATACAAGATGCAATGCGGTGCAAGGGCCAAAAATTTCTTGCAGGATGAAGTTGGAGGCACTAGTTATTGTGATTGAGAACAGATGGTAGGAGCTGGACACCAGCAGAGGTCACAAAAAAGTTCCACCCAAAGAAATGAAGAAATGCTGGAATCAAGTTGCAGATTACTGTGCAATGGTGACCACCACGAGATCTGGAGGCCAGTGTAAAAAGATGTGGCAGGACCTTGGTCAAATAGTTAATGTAAGTAATATTTTCATTTATTCACTGAGCCAGGTTTGCACCTGAGTGAGTTTACAGTATTCAGTCTATCGAGTTATTACATACATAACATTTGGTGACGAGATAACGCAAGAACCTTCGCATGCAAAATGAGCACCATTGGAATTCTGGAGAGATTCGTGGAGGGAGAGGACTGGTCGGATTTTATCAATCGCCTGGACCAGTACTTCGTGGCCAACAAAATGGAGGAAGCTACTGACGGAGCGGTTTTCCTCACTGTTTGCGGTCCGAAAATCTATGGCCTCATCAAGAATCTCCTCTCGCCCGCACGTCCAATGGACAAGGACTATGAGGAGTTGTGTGCTCTGGTACGTGACCATCTCTAATCAAAAGAAGGCATCATCATTTCACGTTAGCAATTCCACATGCATGTTCGTTCTGAGGGCCAGGATGTGTTGGAATTCGTCACCGACCTAAGATGTCTTGCTGGGCCATGTAAGTTCGAAGATGCGTTGGGAGACATGCTGCGAAATTTCTTCATAATAGGAATCAACCACGGAGGTGATCCTCCGGAAGTTATTGGCTGCAGAGACGCTGGATTTGAGCAAGGCCATCGCGACTGCCCAGGCATGCATGACGACGGATGTTAATTTAAGGCAGATATCATCGAAGAGTCAGAGCTCCACGGCAAGTACTGTAAACAGGATTGTGTCGTCGTATGGCAGAACTGCTTATGGCAGGGCCTACTCGATTGTGTATGTGAAACTTCTAGCTGCTCAACATCCGCCAATGGGTACGAATCTGATTTCACCCTGTTGGCGTTGTGGGGGCAATCAATGGCATCATCAGTGTCATTTAAACAGTACATCTGTAAAGACTGTTCGAAAGTGGGACACCTTCAGCGAATGTGTCCACAACTGAGCAAGCGTGCTGCGACTCACCACGTGGATGATGACAACCAGTCCAACACGGACCTGGATATGCAACCCGAGGTACCCGACTAGGATGTGTATGGACTGTATTCGTTCCTGACAAAGAGCCAACCGATAATGGTTAACGTGAAACTAAATGGCGTGCCGATATCGATGGAATTGGACACGGGTACGAGTCAGTCAATAATGAGCCAAAGGACATTCGACAAGCTGTGGGATACTAAGGCTGTGAAGCCTAAGCTGAGTCCAGTCAATGCCAAGTTGCATACTTATACCAAAGAACTCATACCGGTGATTGGCAGTGCAGTAGTCAAGGTGTCGAATGATGGAGTGGTTCATGATCTATCATTATGGATCATTCCAGGCAATGGTCAGCAGGAATTGGCTTGAAAAAATCAAATGGAATTGGAATGATATCAAAGCGTTGTCATCAGTGGATGACACTTCATGTGCTCAAGTGCTGAGCAAGTTTCCCTTGCTGTTTGAACCGGACATCGGCAATTTCACGGGAGCCAAGGTGCAGATTCACCTGGACTCGGGTGCAAGAAACGTCCATCACAAAGCTCGGGCTGTTCCGTACATGATGAGGGAGAAGGTCGACATTGAGCTGGACAGACTCCAACGTGAAGAGGTCATATCACCGGTCGAATTTAACGAATGGGCCAGTCCCATTGTTCCTGTGTTGAAGAGTGATGGCACTGTCAGTATTTGTGGAGACTACAAGGTTACGATCAACCGAGTTTCGAAATAGGATAAGTACCCGTTACTGAAGGATGATAACCTGTTTGCAACGCTAGCCAGTGGGAAGTCATTCACTAAACTGGATCTGATGTCGGCCTATATGACACAGGAGCTCGTCGACATGTCGAAGAAACTTACCTGCATCAACACTCATAAAGGACTGTTTATCTACAACAGGTGTCCTTTTGGAATTCGCTCGGCTGCAGCCATATTTCAGAGGAACATGGAGAGTCTACAGGAGTCCGTCCCTAGAACCGTCGTATTTCAAGATGACATTCTGCTCACAGGTCGTGACACTGCCGAACATCTGAACAACCTGGAATGGTTCCACATCATCTGGACAAAATGGGACTCAGGCTGAAACATTTGAAGTGCATCTTCATGGCACCGGAAGTCGAATTTCTGGGGAGAAAGATTGTTGCTCATGGCAACAGGCCTACGGACTCAAAAACCAAGGCCATCAAAAATGCACCCAGGCCTCAGAATGTAACGGAGCTGCGTTCGTTCCTTGGTCTACTCAACTACTTCGGTAATTTCTTACCTAGATTGAGCACTTTATTAGAGCCACTGCACATGTTGCTCAGAAAAGGCGACAACTGGGTTTAGGGTGTGTCGCAAGATAGGGCTTTCGAGAAAGCTACAAATCTGCTTTGCTCTAACAAGTTGCTTGTACATTATGATCTGTGTAAGCGTCTCGTATTGGCCTGTGATGCTTCATCATATGGGGTTGGCTGCGTGTTCCAACAAGCTAATGAGTCGGGTAAACTACAACCTGTTGCATATGCTTCGAAAAGTTTGTCAAAGGCGGAAAGAGCCTACAGCATGGTAGAAAAAGAAGCTTTAGCCTGCGGGTATGCGGCTAAAAAGATGCATAAGTACCTGTTTGGTCTTCGTTTTGAACTCGAAACGGATCACAAGCCACTCATTTAATTGTTTTTGGAAAACAAAGGTATCAAGATATCAATACCAATGCATCGGCCCACATCCAGAGGTGGGCGCTGACATTATCTGCCTATGATTATGTCATTCGCCATAGACCTGGCACCGAGAATTGTGCCAATGCACTGAGCCATCTGCCTTTGCCCACACCAGAGGTGGAGACGCCACAACCTGCAGATCTACTGTTAGTTATGGATGCTATTGAGAGTGAAGGAACCCCTGTCACTGCTCAACAAGTTAGGAGCTGGACCAGACAGGACCCGATTTTATTGGTTGTAAAACGTTGTGTCCTTAGTGGTGATTGGTCTGCTATATTGGAAATGTGTGATGAGACCAAACCTTAAAACCGTCGCAAAGACGAACTATCCATTCAGTCAGATTGTTTACTGTGGGGTAATCATGTTGTTATGCCTAAGAAAGGCAGAGAGAAGTTTGTTCATGATCTACACAGTACTCATCCCGCTATTGTCATGATGAAAGCCATCGCCAAGTCTCATGTATGATGGCCTGGAATTGACTGATCTGGAATCATGTGTGCATCAGTGCAACACTTGCATGCAGCTAAGCAAAGTACCAGCGGAATCTCTGCTGAGTCTGTGGTCGTGGCCATCCAAACAATGGTCGAGGATCCACATCGACTTTGCGGGTCCTTTCCTGGATAAGATGTTTTTTGTTATGGTGGATGCATACTCCAAGTGGATAGAGTGTATAATTATGTCATACAGTACATCCACAGCTATCATTGAGTGTCATGTTTGCTACTCATGGTCTGCCTAACATCGTTGTGAGCGACAACAGATCTTGCTTCACAAGTCTGGAGTTTCAAGAGTTCATGAAACTCAATGATATTAAACATGTGAGGTCAGCACCATTCAAACCTGCTTCTAATGGTCAAACAGAGCGTACTGTCCAAATAATCAAGCAGAGTATGAAACGTGTAACTCAGGGTTCACTGCAGACTCGCTTGTCATGCATATTGCTTAGTTACAGGACAAGATCCCATACGTTTACCGGGGTCTCCCCTGTTGAACTATTGATGAAGAGAGGTCTCAAGACCAAGCTCTCTTGTCCATCCTGACTCGAACGATCGTGTTGAAGACAGACGTCAAAATCAGCAGTGGCATCATGATCGTGCTGCTGTGTCATGCGACATCTCTGTTAACGATCCTGTGCATGTGCTAAATTATGGTCAAGGTCCCAAGTGGGTCGCCGGCACCGTTATAGCCAAGGAGGGTAACTGAGTGTATGCTCAAGAATGGGCAAACAGGCAGGAAACATGTTCATCAGATAAAGCTGTGGCACATGGATGAACGGGAACAAGTTGAGGAAAATACGATCAGTGACCAACCAACCTATATTCATTCATCAGAGGACTCCGTTCTCATCAATTAATCTGGACTTTCAATCTCTGACATGATCATTGCGACTCCCATCAGATTGGCTACCCAGCCTCCAGTCTTAACTGACTCAGAACGCTCACCCAGAACTGGAGTTGAACTGAGACGATCAATTTGTGAGCGGAAAGCCCCGGACCGTCTTAACTTGTAAAAAGACTGATACTAAGATTTTGAAGGGGGATGTTGTCATGTATGTATGCTTGGAGTTACTAACCACTCGGGGGCGCCACTGTTGAAAGTCATTGGGCTGTACGTACATGTGTGCGGGCCAGGTATATAAAGCATGCCACCATGTAATGTGGGCACTTTGGGCCCGAATAAAGTTGAGCCAGGTTTGCACCTGAGTGAGTTTACAGTATTCAGTCTATCGAGTTATTACATACATAACACCCTACAATATATCCTTCCTGAGGTGTGGTCCCCAAAACTGAATGTCGTACTCCATCTGCCACAGTTTTGCCCATTCAGTTAAGCTGTCTATGTCCCTTTGTAACTTCTTGCTCCTATCTATACAAATTACTGTGCCTCCTAATTTAGTGTCATCTTCAAACTTGGATATGCAAATCTCTATTCCTTCATCCAAGTCATCAATATAAATGGTGAAAAGCTTGGTGCCATTTTTCCACGTTTACAGTGCTACATAAACAGAAGAGGCCCTAGGACATCACTGCAGGAGTTCCTCAGGACAGTGTCCTAGGCCCAACCATCTTCAGCTGCTTCATCAATGACCTTTCTTCTATCATAAGGTCAGAAATGGGGATGTTCGCTGATGACTGCACAGTGTTCAGTGCTATTTGCAACTCCTCAGATAATGGAGCAGCCTGCATGCAGCAAGACCTGGGTGATATTCAGGCTGATAAGTGGCAAGTAACATTCACGCCACACAACTACCAGGCAATGACTATCTCCAACAAGCGAGAGTCTAACCACCGCCCCTTGACATTCAACGGCATTACCATCACCGAATCCCTCACCTTCAATGTCCTGGGCATCATCATTCACCAGAAACTTAACTAGACCAGCTATATAAGTACTGTAGCAACAAGAGCAGGTCAGAGGCTGGGTATTCTATGGCGAGTGTCTCACTTCCTGACTCCCCAAAGCCTTTCCACCACCTACAAGGAACAAGTCAAGGGTGTGATGAAATACTCTCCACTTAGTCTGGATAAGTGCAGCTCCAACTTCACTCAAGAAGCTCAACACCATCCAGGACAAAGCAGTCCATTTGATTGGCACCCCATCCACCACCTTAAACATTCACTCTCTCTATCACCAACATACTGTGGCTGCAGTGTGTACCATCTACAAGATGCAATGCAGCAACTCACCAAGGCTTTTTCGGCAGCACCTCCTAAACCCGTGACCTTTACCATCTAGAAAGACAAGGGCAGCAGGCACATGGGATCACCAGCACCTGCAAGTTCCCCTCCAAGTCACATACCATCCTGACTTGGAAGTATATCGCCGTTCCTTCATCATCGCAGGTTCAAAATCCTGGAAACCCCTCCCTAACAGCATCTTCACCACACGGACTTCAGCGGTTCAAGAAGGCGATTCACCACCATCTTCTCAAGGGCAATTAGGGATGGGCAATAAATGCCGGACTTGCCAGCGACTCCCACATCCTATCGATGAATTTTAAAAAATTGAAATTGAGGCGTGGAGCCACTTCCACTCTCCCGGGTCGGCGCCTCAACAATCCTCGTAATCGGTTGGATGACCGATTGCTGGCGTGCTGTGATGTCCTGCAAGCTCCTTTGAGCACTGATATCCACAACCATGATGGCAGCAGTCTGTGCTTGCATGGTAGCCAGCTGTCATTGCATGACATCAGTCTGAGCTTCCATTGCAGCACTCAGACTTTTGGTAGAAGCTGCTTGTGCTGCAATGGAAGCAGAGACATTGGCCGTCAGATGCTGAATCACGGTTGGGTCCAAAAGTGTGTTGATGGAGAAGGCCACCAGTTCCATGCTGGAAAGCATGGGCTCCAAATTCTGCGCAAACCCCTGTGCCAAGTTGCTGCCGGACTCCTCCATGCTCCTTGACATTGAATGTAGGCTTTGTGGCAGGCTTCCCAACCCACCCAGCAGTTTGCTGTGTACACCCGTCAACCTTTTACTGTAGCCTGCCCGATCGTTGTTCTCATCTAAGTGTGCGACCTTGCCATCCAGTAAGTTGGCAGCAGTGCTATCCATGCCCCCTGTCCTGGCCGCAGTGCACTTTTTCCCAGCGTCTCACCACATGCAGATCCCGCCTCGATGCTATCCTCTAAGATACGCGCAGTCTCAATGTCTGAACTGGTGGCTGCGAGTGTGAAATGAAGTGACGGTGTGTCTTCATCATCACTGTCTTCTTGATCTTCCTCCCCTGCCTGGGCATCTGAAAGTAGAAAGACACAAGGATAAGGTTGCAGTGAGAGGAAAGGGGAAAGTAAGCAGTGATTGCTGACACCATAGTAAAACAGACAGTAAAAGCTTTTACCAATATATAAAACGGAAAAGAGTGACTAAAGTAAATGTTGGTCCCTTAGAAGATGAGAAGGGGGATTTAATAATGGTAAATGTGGAAATGGCTGAGACCTTAAACAATTATTTTTCTTCGGTCTTCACAGTGGAAGACACAAAAACCATGCCAAAAATTGCTGGTCACGGGAATGTGGGAAAGGAGGACCTTGAGACAATCACTATCACTAGGGGGGTAGTGCTGGACAGGTTAATGGGACTCAAGGTAGACAAGTCCCCTGGTCTTGATGAAATGCATCCCAGAGTATTAAAAGAGATGGCGGAAGTTATAGCAGATGCATTCGTTATAATCTACCAAAATTCTCTGGACTCTGGGGAGGTACCAGTGGATTGGAAAGCAGCTAATGTAACGCCTCTGTTTAAAAAAGAGGGCAGACAAAAGGCAGGTAACTATAGACCGGTTAGTTTAACATCTGTAGTGGGGAAAATGCTTGAAGCTATCATTAAGGAAGAAATAGCGGGACATCGAGATAGGAATAGTGCAATCAAGCAGACGCAACATGGATTCATGAAGGGGAAATCATGTTTAACTAATTTAATGGAATTCTTTGAGGATATAACGAGCATGGTGGATAGAGGTGTACCGATGGATGTGGTGTATTTAGATTTCCAAAAGGCATTCGATAAGGTGCCACACCAAAGGTTACTGCAGAAGATAAAGGTACACGGAGTCAGAGGAAATGTATTGGCATGGATCGAGAATTGGCTGGCTAACAGAAAGCAGAGAGTCGGGATAAATGGATCCTTTTCGGGTTGGAAATCGGTGGTTAGTGGTGTGCCACAGGGATCGGTGCTGGGACCACAACTGTTTACAATATACATAGATGACCTGGAAGAGGGAACAGAGTGTAGTGTAACAAAATTTGCAGATGACACAAAGATTAGTGGGAAAGCGGGTTGTGTAGAGGACACAGAGAGGCTGCAAAGAGATTTAGATAGGTTAAGCGAATGGGCTAAGGTTTGGCAGCTGGAATACAATGTCGGAAAATGTGAGGTCATCCACCTTGGAAAAAAAAACAGTAAAAGGGAATATTATTTGAATGGGGAGAAATTACAACATGCTGTGGTGCAGTGGGACCTGGGGGTCCTTGTGCATGAATCCCAAAAAGTTAGTTTGCAGGTGCAGCAGGTAATCAGGAAGGCAAATGGAATGTTGGCCTTCATTGCGAGAGGGATGGAGTACAAAAGCAGGGAGGTCCTGCTGCAACTGTACAGGGTATTGGTGAGGCCACACCTGGAGTACTGCGTGCAGTTTTGGTCACCTTACTTAAGGAAGGATATACTAGCTTTGGAGGGGGTACAGAGACGATTTACTAGGCTGATTCCTTGAGATGAGGGGGTTACCTTATGATGATAGATGAGTAGACTGGGTCTTTACTCGTTGGAGTTCAGAAGGATGAGGGGTGATCTTATCGAAACATTTAAAATAATGAAAGGGATAGACAAGATAGAGGCAGAGAGGTTGATTCCATTGGTCGGGGAGACTAGAACTAGGGGGCAGAGTCTCAAAATACGGGGGAGCCATTTTAAAACTGAGTTGAGAAGGAATTTCTTCTCCCAGAGGGTTGTGAATCTGTGGAATTCTCTGCCCAAGGAAGCAGTTGAGGCTAGCTCATTGAATGTATTCAAATCACAGATAGATAGATTTTTAACCAATAAGGGAATTAAGGGTTATGGGGAGCGGGCGGGTAAGTGGAGCTGAGTCCACGGCCAGATCAGCCATGATCTTGTTGAATGGCGGAGCAGGCTCGAGGGGCTAGATGGCCTACTCCTGTTCCTAATTCTTATGTTCTTATGTTATCTGCAGCTTCTCAGTCAGAAGGGATTGTGGGATGAGGAGGAAGTGGGCTGTGAGCAGGAGGATTAGATATGAGGATACCGCCATCTTCAATGGATTCAGCCCCACCGCTGGCCCCACTTCTTCCACCAAGACCTCCAGTGCAGCGTTAGAAAACCTTGGAGCATGCTCTCTCCCATGATCTGCTTTGTTGCACTGCACTATTCTGAATTATTTCAACACCTCCAGCATACACTGTGAACATTCCCTTTAAGAGGTGCAGGTTAGCTTTAAGCAGTGCAGGCAAGCTTTAAGCAGTGCAGGCAAGCTTTAAGTAGTGCTAGCAAGTAACAATACTGGAATACTGGGCCTCCTGTTGATGCATGCTGCCAATGAACATCATGATAATGAGCAGCCAGCACAAAAATGGCGTGCTGCCCGCATTACATTGAACGGGCGCGGGGAAACCGCACATTCGTGATCCTGTGCCCGTTTTCGGGAGCTGTCCAATTTAGCCCCCATTTTGTTGTTCATGGCTCAGTGATCTAAAACCAGACCCATGTTTTGAAATGTTTTCAGCATCTTAAAAGCCCCAAAATTGCTGTCAAAATAACAGCGAGGCTCATAGCACTCGTATTAATTATGTGCAAAAGCTGAAGAAATTTCAAGCGAGGGCAGATGCACAAAGTCTAAAAGTTGCTGTCCAAGATGCGTGGCTCCGCCATTAGCCTCGCGACAGTAGCATCTCATTGGCTCCCCATTCAAACGCATTGAGCGGCGTGAAGTTGCAGTATTTGCACTGTAGGTATGAACTAGACTCGGCATAGAAAGTTTGGGCTTGTCCATTTCAGTCTAAGTATCAGCTATGGCTCAGTGGGCAGCACTCTCACCGCTGAGTCAGAAAGTTGTGGGTTCAAGTCCCATTCCAGGGACTTGAGCACAAAAATATTTAGGCTGACACTCCAGTGCAGTCAGAAGTGCCGTCTTTCGGATGAGACGTTAAAACGAGACCCCGTCTGCTCTCTCAGGTGGAAGTAAAAGATTCCATGGCACTATTTCGAAGAAGTTTAGGGGAGTTATCCCCGGTGTCCTGGCCAATATTTATCCCTCTATCAACATAACAGAGGAACAGATTATCTAGTCATTATCACATTACTGATTGTGGGAGCTTGCTGTGCGCAAATTGGCAGCCGCATTTTCTATATGACAACACTGACTACACTCCAAAAGTATTTCATTGGCTGTGAAGCTCTTTAAAATGTTCAGTGGCCATGAAATGCGCTATATAAATGCAAGCCTTTGGGCGAGAAATTCGGTTCTCGGCAATAATTGTATTTTTTCACCAAAAGTACCGTTATCGCAACGGTATCGCTATGAGGCCGTAAATTGAAGCTTTAATTTGCGCAGCTGTAAAAATCGGCAATGCACGAGGATTCATGGCGCAAACCGCAAATTTTCTGCAACATTACTCCGAAGCCGATACCGCTGCGAGAGAGGCGAGAAAACACCAAAAAATAAATTGCAAAAAAACAAGAAATAAAATATCACAAAACATTCACAAGACATGTACCTAGTGAATCACTGGAAAAGAATTAAAAAATAAAACCTTTAACTTACTTTTTTTGCAGGCCTTCATACATACTGCTGATCCAAGGGCTGCAACACAGCTTTTTCCTTGCCGTTTATTTTCGTCCTGATTACGGGTGCGCTCTGAGCCAAATTTTTGTCAAAAGCGATATTTCGAGTCTTGCACGACGGCGCTCTTCTCTCCAGCAGTAGTTGAAAAGCGCTGCCCAAGACTTCTCCGAATTTCCCGCCACACCGTTTTTCGCCTATTGTCAAACAAACAGGTGCAAGGTTGGTGAATTTTTAGCCCTAAATCTCTTTTTCTTTAAGAACCATTTTTAACGATCTGATTAATCTTAATTACTGCCAGGCAACATCTCTGGCATTGAAAATTCACTATTGCAAATGTGTAGTCTTCAGGTTTTAATTGTTGTTGGAAATTTATTTTTAATTAAAATAATTTGTTTTGTACTTTTTTCTGCTTTTTTCTCTCCCCGAGTCCAATATTTATTTCCCTCTCTTTATTTCTCTTTCTATATCTAATTTGAAATTGAACTCACCCGCTTTAACTTCCAAATTCAGACTGTTCATTTCACAATGCTTCAATCTGATTGGTTAAGGAGATACACAATTGCATGACCTGCTCATACAGTCCCAGATGCATTGTAGAGGGAGCTGCACCGTTCCCATCTCCAACTTCCGGCAACTTACAGGGCAAAATATCATCAACATTAAACAGGCACGGGCAAGTCTAACCTACAGCAGACGCTGTTTGTTGGCATGCCACAGCAATCTTTGGGCCAATATCTTTTCATAAACAGCGCCCAGTTAGATACAGTAGTCTTTATGTGGTCCTATGCATACGTGTAAAGCATCAGTAATACTTGCTTCGATTTATATTCTGTGTGTATAAGCATACATCTGCATCATTATATTTCCCTTTATGGCCATTGTTGAGGCTTTCAATATTTGGTCAACTCTCAAAGCGAAATCAATTTCCCAATTCACTTTCCTTTATGATTTCCCATTAATATTTTAATCAGATTACGTTTTTAAGCACTGGTATGTAATGTGTTGCCTTAGGTTACTCAATAAATATAATCTCTCATTTATATGCTTAATTGCTTGGCCTGTCAATACTTGGGGGAAAAATTTGTGTGTGCCAACACCTGGACCTAACGGCCGCCGGAAATGGCCCCAGCGCTACCGTTGTAAAATTGGCTCTGGAGGCTGGCGATGTGGAGCGCGGCGCTAACTTACCATGCAACGCCCTCCTAGTGACATTAATGGAGGCCTCAGACCTAAGGTTCCTGTCCACAATCAGCATTGCTGCTTCTTACAGCCTGTGGAGTTCACAAGGCATTGTGGGCAATTAAAGGGGTTATGAATTAAAGGGGCAAAACTAACAAAAATAAAAATCAAGCGAGAAAACGCATTTTTCAGCCCGTAACGCCTTTCAAAAAGACATAAACATTAAAAATAAAAATGGCAGTCTTCATCTCTTAAAGCTGAATTGTCTTGCACACCTAAAAAAGTGGTAAACGTGCTTCAGCACTAACACAAATGGCTCAACAAGACAGGGAAACAGCACCCAGGGTCTTGCACGCAACACTCCAGCTTTGTGCAGAAGGTCAACACTACAGAGAAAACGATGTGGGACCACATCACCGAGGCCATCACTGCCAGCAATGTCGCCCCGACCATCTTGCTGCAGTGCCCAAAGAAGCTTCATGATTTCAGACCAGTGGTCAAGGTCAATGAATGCCTCTTCAAAAACCGTCTCCTACCAACTGCATTACTAGCCTCACACACTTCTCAATGCACAACTCTCCCACCCCGCATCACTCACCAACAATCTGTATGAATCACGAGACGCACCTCCCATTCCGAGCCTCACCTCACCCTCTTGGAGGAGACGGTGCAGACCATTCTTGGCAGGGGCATGGCTGATCCCTTGGCCAGTGGCTGAAAGGATACAAGATGCTGGAATCCGCACAAATTATCCTCCTTCTCCCATGCACCTCTAGCATTCCTGCCCTTCCTTCACCACAACTACTCCTTGTGTCATCCTCATTTCACACACCCAAGAAATGTAGCCTGCCCAGTCAGTGGGTGACCAAGAAGGAGAGGAGAGTGAAGAAGAAGAAAAAAAAGAAGAAACACTGTCACTTGATTTGACACTCCCAGCCACCAGCTCCTCAAGGTCAGGCAACAAGGCCATTCGCAGTGTCCCTCGCTGAAAGTCAGCGGCCTTCCACCAACCATGCTGCAGTCACTGGGGTAGCACTGTGTGACATCAGTAGGACAGGAAAAGGCACAGACAAAACTGTTGTGTATGGAGAAAGAGTCAGAATGAACACTGTGAGCTCAAAGTAAAGTGTGACCTTACTCTTTTATTGCAGGTCTCCAGAGTGCCTCTCCAACCTGTGAAGCCTCCTTAAATACCTGTGCTCCCAAGGGATTATGGAATCCCTTGGGACGTCAGGGGATGAGCCCTCTGGTAGCTGTACAGAGAAAATACAAGTTTACATATATAACAACACTCCCCCCCCCCCCCCAAAGTC
The DNA here is from genome assembly GCF_044704955.1 of Pristiophorus japonicus. Taxonomy (NCBI): domain Eukaryota; kingdom Metazoa; phylum Chordata; class Chondrichthyes; family Pristiophoridae; genus Pristiophorus; species Pristiophorus japonicus. The sequence goes on along the minus strand of NC_091978.1, from coordinate 348,701,594 downwards.
AGTAGTGTAACTATTTACAATGTGAGTCGATCTGGGGCCCTTCTTGCCCTGGTTGATCGTCTCGGTGTGAAAGCTGGTGGTGTTGAATCATTTGTTGAGCCCTCACTGGGCTGCTATGCAGCTGGCCTTGCTGGGCTGCCTGGTGTGTTGGGCCCTGCTGGGCTTCTGTGGATGATGGGTTCTGCTTCGTGGTCAACCGTGGTGCCGGTTGCCACTGATGTGTATGTTGGGGGATCAAAAAAGGTGGGGTCCAAGGTGGGTTGCTCAGGATAGTCCGTGAATCTAAGTTTGATTTGGTCCAAGTGTTTCCGGTGAATGAGTCCATTTGAAAGTTTGACCTGAAACTCCCTTCTCCCCTCTTTGGCCACGACAGTGCCGGGAAGCCACTTGGGACCTTGTCCATAATTTAATACAAATACAGGATTATTGATTTCAATCTCGCGTGACACATTTGCGCTATCAAGCTGGAGGAACGGCAGAGCAGATGGAAATCTGAAAATGCCCGATAATTATAATTCTGTTAATCTGTCTTATCAATAGTCTGGGTCTCTCGATTTTTCTGCCCCTTTCTTGCAGCTCTTCTCAATTTTCTGCACATGGTTACTGTGAGAAGATGTTGGTGTTGTGAAGTTGTGATTTCCCCCATTTCACTTTTAGCATGTTTTATCCTTAATTGGCTGCGAGGTTGGATAACCAACCAACTTTGATTTTGGGCTATTTTTGGTTTTATTGCTCTCTGGAGGTAGCCCAAACTTTCTCACAGTTTGGTTTATCGCTGTTGCAACACAATCAGGTCACGCCATTAATTTTTCTCATGCTTGCATGCAAAACTAGGCCTTCAAACTGGTTTTCTTTCAGTCAAGAGATAGATTTGCTGGTGTGTATCAAATTAACTGACAATAATTAGCTCAATAGTAGCATTTCCGCCCTCTCAGTCAGAAGGTGTCGGGTTCAAACCTCGCTCCAGACAGTCCCAGTCAGTGGACTGAATTCTGAGTTGGCAGTGTTTGGTGAATGTGAGTGGACCCCCCGCCCCCTCTTAATCATATGGGTTGTGGGAGCATAAAACCCTTCCATATATCGGCTGGTATAAAGATGGTTCCAGCTGTGGAAGGAGCATCCATGTCACAGACTGTTAATCAGCCTGTGAATCCGTCCACTGTTTCACACTAATCTTCAAGGGAAACGCGTGAAGATACAAAAACAACAGGGGCATGATCTTAGAATAAGAGGCCACCCATTTAAAACAGAGATGAGGAGGAATTTCTTCTCTCCGAGGGTTGTAAATCTGTGGTATACCCTGCCCCAGAGAGCTGTGGAGGCTAGGTCATTGAATATATTTAAGGCGGAGAGAGACAGATTTTTGAGCGATAGGGAGTGAAGGGTCAGGGGGAGTGGGCAGGGAAGTGGAACTGAGTCCAAGATCAGATCAGCCATGATCTTATTGAATGGCGGAGCAGGCTCGAAGGGCCAAATGGCCGACTCCTGCTCCTATTTCTTATTTCTTATCATGGTATGCGCTTTGTTGAAGCCGCTTGCTCTCTACCTGTTCATGTAGATCAGGGTGAACTAACGAGAGCCTTGTCTTAAGTGCAGCAGGTGGGATCCCAGTGAGTGAGTGGGGTCTCGTGCTGTAGCTAAGCAGGACTCGGGATAGGCGAGTCTGCAGTGAACCTTCAGTTACCCTCTTCAAGCCTTGCTTGATGGTTTGCACTGCTCTCTCTGCCTGACCATTGGACGCTGGTTTAAATGGGGCAGCTGTGACATGTTTGATCCCGTTACGGGTCATGAATTCTTTGAACTCAGCACTGGTAAAACATGGCCCGTTGTCGCTCACCAGGACATTGGGTAAGCCGTGAGTGGCAAACATAGCCCGCAGGCTTTCAGTAGTGGCAGCGGGCGTGCTAGCCGACATTATCTCACATTCAATCCACTTGGAATACACGTCTACAACCACAAGGAACATTTTACCCAAGAACGGGCCTGCATAGTCGACGTTTACCCTAGACCACCGTTTGCAGGGCCAAGACCATAAATTTTAACGGCACCTCTCTGGGTACATTGCTTAACTGTGAGCATGCATTACATCTGTGAACGCAGGACTCTCAGTCCTCATCGATACCGGGCCACCACATGTGAGATTTGGCTATCGCTTTCATCATTACGATGCCTGGGTGGGTACTGTGGAGATCATTCATGAAGGTGTCTCTGCCCTTCTTGCGGTCCACTACTCGATTGCCCCACAGAAGGCGGTCTGCCTGTATGGACATTTCATCTTTGCGCCACTGGAACGGCTTTATCTCTTCCTACATTTCCACTGGGACACTGGACCAGCTCCCTTGAAGCACACAGCTTTTGACTAGAGATAATAAGGGGTCCTGGCTTGTCCAGTTTTTGATCTGCCGGACAGTGACGGGTGATTGCTCACTCTCAAATGTTTCCATAACCATGACTAGGTCTGCGGGCTGTGCCATTTCCACCCCAGTGGTGGGTAATGGCAGCCTACTGAGAGCATCGGCACAGTTTTCTGTGCCTGGCCTGTGGCGGATGACGTAGTTGTATGCGGACAACGTGAGCGCCCATCTTTGGTTGGTATTTATCACTTTACTCTCGGAAACCAGGGATATAAGTGACTTATGGTCAGTTTCCAATTTGAATTTTAGCCCAAACAGGTATTGATGCATTTTCTTTACCCCTTAGACACATGCTAACGTTTCTTTCTCAATCATGCTGTCGGCTCTCAGCCTTAGACAGACTCCTGGATGCATAAGCAACCGGTTGCAGTTTCCCGAAATCATTAGCTTGTTGCAATACACACCCGACGCCATATGACGACGCATCACATGCTACTACCAAACGCTTACATGGATCATACAACACAAGCAATTTGTTTGAGCATAACAATTTTCTCGCTTTTACAAAGGCACTTTCTTGGATTTTGTCACAAACCCATTCGTCCCCTATTCGTAGTAAGACATGAAGTGGTTCTAACAGTGTGCTGAGACCCGGTAAGAAGCCACCAAAGTAGTTCAAGAGTCCCAGAAACAACCGCAGCTCTGTCACGTTCTGTGGCCTCGGTGCGTTCTCGATTGCCTCTGCCTTCGAATCGGTGGGCCTGATGCCATCCGCCGCAATCCTCCTTCCTAAGAACTCCAGTTCAGGAAAACACACTTCGAGCGTTTTAACCTGAGCGCCACATGATTGAGTCAACTGAGACCAACCTCCAGGTTCTCCAGATGCTCGACTGTGTTCCGACTGTGACCAAGACGTCATCCTGGAAGACCACGGTGTGTGGGACTGACTTCAGTAAACTTTCCATGTTTCTCTGGAAGATCACCGCCGCTGATCGGATTCCAAATGGGCATTTTTTATAAACAAAAAGACATTTGTGCGTGTTGATGCAGGTGAGGGCCTTCGATGATTTCTCCAGTTCCTGCATCATGTAGGCTGAAGTCAGATCTAGCTTCATGAACGTCTTTCCTCCCGACAGCGTTGCAAAGAGGTCGTCGGCCTTTGGTAGTGGATATTGGTCCTGCAGGGAGAAACGATTGATAGTTACTTTCTAATCGCCACAGATTTTGACGGTGCCATCTCCCTTGAGGACTAGGACAATAGGACTGGCCCACTGGCTGAACTCACTCGGTGAAATGATGCCCTCTCTTTGCAGCCGGTCTAGCTTGATCTCTACCCTTTCTCTCATCATGTACGGTACTGCTCTCGCCTTGTGATGGATGGGTCGTGCCCCCGGAATTAGGTGGATCTGCACTTTTGCTCCTTGGAATTTCCTGATGCCTGGTTCAAACAGCGAAGGAAATTTGTTTTAAGACCTGGGCACACGAAGTGTCGTCAGCGGGCGATAGCGCTCGGACGTCGCCCCAGTTTCAGCTTAACTTTCTCAGCCAGCTCCTGCCGATCAGCGTGGGACCATCGCCCGGTACCACCCAGAGTGGTAGCTTGTGCACCACTCCATCGTAGGAGACCTTTACGGCAATATTGCCAATTACAGGAATCACTTCTTTTGTGTAAGTTCTTAGTTTCATGCGAACTGGAGTTAAGACTGGCCTTGAGGCCTTGTTGCAGCACAACCTTTCAAAACCTTTTTTGCCCATGATGGACTGGCTTGCGCCCATGTCCAGCTCCATTGACACCGGGAGTCCATTTAGTTCAACATTCAGCATTATCGGGGACAATTCGTGGTGAATGTGTGCACCCCATGTACCTCTGCCTCATCGATCTGATGCTCCGGTTCGTCGTGATCCTCCGTGGATCTGTCCTCCTCTGCAACATGGTGGTTTGCAGGTTTAACAGGCTTTGCAGCTTGCCTGCACACTCGTTGGAGGTGTCCCATTGTTCCACAGCCCTTGCAAACGTACTCTTTGAATCAGCATGAATGGAAACGATGATCACCCCCGCAACGCCAACAAGGTGTTAATGGCCTTGCATTCATCACCCTTGACGGTGGACTCTGACTCATCTGCGGATGTGCAGCTGCAGGCATGTCTGATCTGCCCTGTATGTTACAATTCGAAAACAACATCACTTTGTTCTCAGTACTTGTAGCAGCACTTGTATGCTGAGAGATTTGCTTCATATTGTCACTGGTGGCAATGAATGCCTGGGCTGTCGCTATGGCCTTACTCAAGGTTGGGATCTCTACAGTCAAAAGTTTCCGAAGTATGGTTTCGTGGCCAATGCCAAGTATGAAAAACTCTGAGCATGTGCTCCAAATGTCCTTCAAATTCGCAATGTCCTGCAAGGCGTCTTAGCTCGGCAACATAACTCACCACTTCCTGGCCTTTAGACCTTTTGTAGGTGTAGAACCGGTACCTCGCCATCAGAATGCTTTCCTTCGGGTTCAAATGCTCTCGGACCGGTGTGCACAAATTGTCGTACGATTTCTCCATGGGTTTCGCTGGAGTGAGCAGATTCTTCATGAGGCCATATGTTGGTGCCCCACAGACGGTGAGGAGGATCGCCCTTCGTTTAGCAGCGCTCTCTTCCCCATCTAGTTCATTGGCCACCATTGGTCAAGTCGCTCCACAAAAGTTTGCCAATCATCTCCCTCCAAGAATTTCTCCAGGATGCCCACTATTCTCTGCATCTTTGGGTTCGCTATCTGTATCTCGTCGCCAGTTTTTGTGTATGGAGAAAGGGTCAGACTGAACACTGTGAGCTCAAAGTAAAGTCTGACCGTAGTCTTTTATTGCAGGTCTCCAGAGTGCCTCTCCAACCTGTGAAGCCTCCTTAAATACCTTTGCTCCCAAGGGATTATGGGATCCCTTGGGACTCCAGGGGATGAGCCCTCTGGTGGCTGTACAGAGTAAATACAAGTTTACGTATATAACAATAACTGTCACTAAGAGAATGCATAAGGGTGATGAGTTGATTTCTTGATGTAATATTGGATGAATTGATGTCTACAGTTGGATTGGAATGTTTGATTTGTGGTGGTTTTTATTTCAGCATTGTGGCCAAGAGAACATTGTGATGGTCAGTAACATACAGAAGGTAAATTGTCGGCCAGTAATGGTTCCTTCTTAGTTTCACATAGGCAGACAGGCATTCTAACCGGTTGGAGCGATTTGCAGTTGAAGGAGTGTTGTGGCTCAGAAAGATTCATTGCCTACATTGAGGGCAGGTTTGAAACTACAACATTTATATCATTTCATAAGGGCTGTGCTGGCACTGGACCTCACACTTCAACCTCACCTCATCGTTGGAGGCAACCGAGGCACAGAGAAAGACAGCAAATTGTGGCCAGAGATAGGAGGCCTAACAGGTCTTTTAACAGGCGGCCTTACCCTCCCAGGATATTCCGGCAGCAGTTCTCCGACATCAATTTCACTGAGGAACAGGTGTTTGAAGGCTGTGCTTCAGCAAGGATATGGTCACCGAGCTCTGCCACCTCCTACAACCAGACCTCGAGCCTCAGGCCAGGGTGAGGACAGCTCTCTTATTGGCAGTTAAGGTCACCACTCCGCTCAATTCCTATGCCGGTGGATCCTTCCAGTGTGCAACAGCAGACATCTCCAACATGTCCCAGTTTGCCATTGCTGCATCCGCGAGATCACAAATCCTCGCTACAGAAGGAGGAGGGACTCCATTTCCTTCCCCATCACCAGACAGAAGCAGCACGAGCGAGCGTGCATGTGACTTTGCCAGGATAGCGGCCTTCCCCATGGTGCAGGGCGCCATTGACTGCGCCCATGTCGCTTTGCTGGTGAATGAGCGGCGGCTGCCAATTTTTTGCCATTTCATGGTGCTACGGAGTGGCGGTAAGTAAATGAATTTCTAGCCCAATTTGTTTCCTGACAACATCCTGCATTCCCACCAAAAAGAAATAGGCGTAACATTCGATTAAACTCAAAAACGGGCAGTGCCACCGCAGGCCAAGGTTAACTATTTGCAAGTTAAATCAAAGCCTAAAAATACACTAATATGTCAGATTTTAAAGAATGCAACCTGCAGTTACGTGAAATCTATGTATAATTCAACTGCTGACACTCTCAAATATTTAGCCGGCTAAATTGTCAAGTACAATTATTAATCAAAAGAAATCATCATTAACTGATTAAATGAGTGCAATTTGGGTGAAATCATTCTAGCAGTTTCAGGTTCCATATACTTGAAGTTATGAAAACTCATGCTACATGTGACATAATTTTTCTAATTACAGCATCAAGTGCAAACAATGTCAAAAGTATTTGAAACAGTGATTAGTGAAGAATGCAAACCTGTCACAGAGCCTGGGTTTGGTGGGACTGTACATACTCTGCATAGTTATTGAAGACTTCTCAGAGATCGATAGATCTCCACCGCTTTCTGTCAGGTCTATGCGCTGGCAACAGCTGCATGCACGGGCGCACTTTGGAGAAGGCGGTAAAGAAGTAATGACATCCAAAATCGACAGCGTGCCTCAATTTGGTGTTGCATACCATAGTATATGCAAGCACTCTAATAATGACTCCACGAGGTAAGGGTATTGTACTTGAACTGTAGTGACCTTAGTCCATTTATTGCAGCTCCTTGAGTGAGGACACAATGAGGTAAGCTCCCTTTTATACTTGGTTACCTGCAGTGTGCAGGTAACCTTTAGGTCTCCGCCAGTAGCACCCTCTGGTGGGACAGGTATGGTGTATACAGTGTGAAGATACATTCAGTGGTCTAGTGTTACAGTACATACATAATACATACATAACAACACTCCCCCCAAGTCTTTTGCACTGTGTGCTCAAAGCCCTTGCACTTTGTCTTTGCTAGGGAATGGCTCTCTCCCTGTGGACCCCCAAGTCCTTATTGCCACAACATTGGGAAGTGGTCAGCAGTGGATGGTTGGAGGTTGTGGTGAGGGTTGTATGGGTTCTGGGTGTGATCTATGGCTACAAATATCCATTCACCCTCCCCCCAACCCCCCATCCCCCATACATAGACCATGTGTGTGGCTCAACACCTGCATTGGCATACGTGTACAGAGAATAAAGAATCGGATTGGTTATGTCACTGTTTTTGAGTTCAGCAGTGGTGGAGCAAGTACATATTACAGGTAAGGTACATACATGGTATTGTGGTCTCCAATTGGAGACGTGGGTGCAGGTGGGTGAGGATGTTTAGTGTTGGGCAGAGCCACAGGAATGTGTGGCCTCCCTGTCCTCCTTTGAGGGCTGCAGGCTTTCCCTGCTGCCCTTCAGCGGTGTGGAAGTCTGGTCATCCCAGGTCCCGCCAGGAGGGATGGAGGGTGCTGGCCTCTTGCTCCCAATGCTGGCCCTGGAGGCCAGGAGGGTAGGACCAATCTGGGACAGGGTGCCAGTGGTGTTGCCTGTGCCGTCCATTGATTGCTGGCCCTACAGTGGGTATGCTCCCATCATCATCATAGGCGGTCACTCGAAACGAGGATGGTTATTTCCACGCCATAAAAAGGATTGAGTTCACAGGTGTTTCAATGAAGGACCAGAACTACATCCTCAAGGGTGGAAGATGCCTGTGCGTGGATTTTTTTTAACGTGTGGTGGCCGTTGCACACGAGCCACCATACGGGCTTGACAGAGCTCGGTCTTGGTCCAGTGGCAAGGATTAACCAAGACAACTGGAGATCAGCTCTGCTGAAACGATCCTATGGCACTATTCAAAGAAGAGCAGAGGATGTGTGTCAGGGAGTCCATAACCAAGTCATATTATGGTCATTATCTCTTTGCTTCTTGTGGGATCTGTCTGTGCGCAAATTGGCTGATGTTCCTTTGAAAACAACACTTTAAAAAGTAACGAATTGCTCTAATGAGCTTGTGAAAGATGTAGCACGAATGCAGGTTCTCTCTCTTGCTTCCCAAAGTCAAAAAGCGGTGTGTGGAGAGAGCACTTAGAGCTTTTCTAACACTGAGGTGCCGTTGTGGGTACAAGACTGGCACTGATGGTGGTAGCAGCAGCAACACAGGGTCCACCAGTGCCAATACAAAGACTATACTTACAAAAGCTGTAACACTAAAGGTCATCTCCAGTGAATTTGTAGAAGATTTTTACTCACCGAGTCGCTGAAGAGTTGGCCGATCACCCGGGCTCCAGCGCTGATGAAGACGAAGAGAGAGTCTATGAAGTGGCTCAGCCCCTGCAAGAGGTATACGGAGTGTATACCTGCTCCAACGAGAGTTCCCCGTGGAAAATGGAAGCAGAAATCAACTGTGTTCCAGTCTCGATGGAGGTCGACACAGGGGCGAGGCAATCGCTGATGAATCAGATGGCCTTCGAGAAACTCTGGGACAATCCCGCCGAACGACCCAAAATGCTCTCAATCCAGGTGAAGCTGCTCACTGACACAAGACACCATCCCAGTCATTGGCAGTGTGGATGTCCAGGTGTCCCATGGCGACACGATGCACAAGCTACCTTTGTGGATCGTTGCTGGTGATGGTCCAACGCTGCTGGGAAGAAGATGGATGAAGAAAATCCAAATCTGTTGGAGCTGGGAAAGCCTCCAGGCCCCGACGATCGATGTCCTATGCGGCCCCAAATTTGGATCCATCACAGCACCTGGAAATCCTACCGTCCAACTCGACTGTGTGGCGACGACACAGACTGCACAACTCAACGGCGGGATGATCCTACCTGAACGACCAGACCTCACCTTCCGGGCTCCAGTGGCAGGACTCCGAGGGAAGAAGATCGGTGCAGAAGGTAGATTCCCGGCTTCCGTGGCAGAACTTGGGGAGAAAGGGATCACCACAGCCTACCTCGTGGTGAGAAAGAAGATGGCGCCCGCACCACGAGGTGAAGCACCTAAAATCAAAATGGCCACGACCAGACCAAGAGGGAGCAACACGTGATGCCGAGCAGTGAACCGGATTGGGGTAAAGATTGCAAGGCCCTTTTAAAGAAGACCTGCAACCCAGAACAATTAAAGGGACAGTTCCACTCTTTGTACAGCGATGCCGGTGACACTAATGTAAAAGATGCAATCAACAAATGCAAGTATATAAATGTACTATTGAACAGTGATGCTGATAATACTAATGAAAAAAATGTAACTAATAAATGCAGGTATCTAAATGTAACCTCGCACAGAGATGCTGATAGTACACAGCAAAGTGATGTAATTGACAAATTCAGGTATCTAAATGCAACCTTGCACCGAGATGCTGATGGTACACAGGAAAGTGATGTAATTGACAAATGCGAAAGTGTAAAGACAAATAACAATGTCGAGTCGGCTGATTGCGGTCGGAGCCAATGTATCATGAACGCTAATGATGAAATGAGGTATGATGCCGGGCTCTACATGCACGCCGACAAAGCCAAAGGCAACCTCCCGTGGGAAGCACCCAGGTCCAGCGGGCTACCCGATCATGTAGCCTGCGCCTCCGGGACCAATGTGATGCCCCAGGCAGGGTGGCCACACACACAGTGGGAGCATATGAGTCACGATAAACTGGTGGCCTAACTGTAAATGGACGGAATCTCAGAGTGCAATTTAATAAAAATGAATTTGATTCAGTGAATCCCTGTCCCTGGGATGTGGATTATACTCAAATTTACCAAAACATAATAAATGGAAGCTAGACTAGGGGTAGTATTGAAATATTTAAATTTCTGCTCTGGTGATTTCCTCCACAGCGTCAGTCGGTTGGCCCCATGTGACGGACTCAGGGTTGCGGGACGTGGGGTAGCAGCCTTGCCTCTGAAAGGCGCCATTCGGTTCACTGTAGTCGTCGGGTTAGAGTCCTGGGGGTGAGTCATCATCCTCTTGGAATCGCAGGCTGAAATCATGAAGGCCTGGCTCACTTTAATTGCCTTCTGCAGGGTGACCGTAGTGTCTGCAGAGAGCAGCTTGTGGAGGAGGTCCTCGTGGCCGATTCCAATAACAAAGATGTCCCTCAGTGCTTCGGTGAGGTGGTCACCAAAATCACATGGTACAGCCAATTGTCTCAGGTCTGCAGCATATTTTGCAATTTCTTGGCCTTCGGGCCGCCAGTGGTTGTAGAACTGGTGTCTGGCTGTGAGGATGCTCTCTTTAGGTTCGAGCTGTTCCTGTATTATTGTTATGAGCTCCGCTTATGTTTTGTTTGTCGTCTTTGCTGGGGCTAGCAGGTCCCTGACGAAGCTATGGACAGTGAGCCCCCAACTGCTGAGCAAGATAACTCTGCGTTTATCAGCCAGCAAGGTTGGATTGTCTCCTGCCAGGTCATTTGCAATGAAAAAGTGTTTGAGCCTTTCCACAAAGGCATCCCAATCTTTCCCATCAGCAAATTGTTGAAAGCTGCTTAGGTTAGATAGGTTGCGTGTGGCAATTCATAATCTCGTCGCCAGTTGCAGTAAATGCAAGCACTCTAAAATAATGACTCCACAAGGTAAGGGTCTTGTACTTGAACTGTAGTGACCTTAGTCCGTTTATTGCAGCTCCTTGAGTGAGGACACAATGAGGTGAGCTCCCTTTTACACTTGGTTATGTGCAGTGTGCAGGTGACCCTTAGGTCTCCACCAGTAGCACCCTCTGGTGGGACAGGTATGATGTTTACAGTGTGAAGATACATTCAGTGGTCTAGTGTTACAGTACATACATAATACATACATAACACATACCAATTGACGTCATGCTCTTGATCATTAAATATTTGAAGCGAGCCCAGGCAATGGCAGCACCATCCTGCTGCCCAATATGGCGGATGCCGTGTTCTGTGCCGGAAATGGGCAGAAGCACGACGATCACCATTTTGTCTTCAAATCTGGTCTTAACTGCCGATGCTAAAGATTCCAATTTCTAGGCCATAACCTTTAAATCTGGACCTGATGTCCTTTCAAGAATTAAGCAAGAATTTTGCCTCAATATCAGCCTCAACCATCATTTGAAACAATAGATAGCTTTACAGCAGTGGCAGTTGGTGAATATTTTGTCAGCTGAGTACCACAGGTGGATGATTCCATCCCAGATATCCTGGCCAGAAAAAGACTGTCTGGATCTATTATAGCGATATATGCCAACTGAGCCAGCATGTTAGCATTGGAGGAGGAGCAGGAGTTCGAGCAGCGCGAGTCCGGGGTGCGTGGTGAGGCCTATAAAAGGCCCAACGTCGGAGGAGGAGCAGGAGTTCGAGCAGCGGGAGTCCGGGGTGCATGATGAGGCCTATAAAAGGCCCAACGTCGGAGGAGGAGCAGGAGTTCGAGCAGCGGGAGTCCGGGGTGCGTGGTGAGGCCTATAAAAGGTCCAACGTCGGAGGAGGAGCAGGAGTTCGATCAGCGCGAGTCCGGGGTGCGTGGTGAGGCCGATAAAAGGTCCAACGTCGGAGGAGGAGCAGGAGTTCGAGCAGCGCGAGTCCGGGGTGCGTGGTGAGGCCTATAAAAGGCCCAATGTCGGAGGAGGAGCAGGAGTTCGATCAGCGTGAGTCCGGGGTGCGTGGTGAGGCCTATAAAAGGCCCAACGTCGGAGGAGGAGTGGCAGTTCGAGCAGCGCGAGTCCGGGGTGCGTGGTGAGGCCTATAAAAGGTCCAACGTCGGAGGAGGAGCAGGAGTTCGATCAGCGCGAGTCCGGGGTGCGTGGTGAGGCCTATAAAAGGCGGAGTTTGTGCAGCTGCTGTGGGGACAGAAGGCAAAAAAGAAGTAGAAAGAAATCGAAAGGTGACGTCACAGCCAAGGGGGTAAGTGATTGGCTGGTGATTGGTAAGTAGTTTTTCTTTTTCTTTTCTATTTCAGTAAGTAACCTTTAGCATTGTTGTTGCCAAATTAAGTTAATCTCAGGGTTAAGTCATGGCAGGAGAGCTCGGTCACGTGTTATGCTCCTCCTGTACCATGTGGTAAATCGGGGACGCCTCTGGTGTCCCTGACGACTACGTGTGCGGGATTTGTATCCGCCTGCAGCTCCTGACGGACCGCGTTGCGGCACTGGAGCTGTGGGTGGACTCACTCTGGAGCATCCACGATGCTGAGAATGATGTGAATAGCACATTTAGTGAGTTGGTCTTACTGCAGGTAAAGGTTACACAACCAGATAGGAAATGGAAGACCAACAGGAAGAGCAGTGCACGGAAGGTAGTGCAGGGGTCCCCTGCAGTCATTCCTCTGCAAAACAGATACACCGCTTTGGGTACTGTTGGGGGGGATGACTCACCAGGGGAGAGCAGCAGCAGCCAGGTTCATGGCACGGTGGCTGGCTCTGCTGCACAGGAGGGCAGAAAAAAGAATGGGAGAGCAACAGTGATAGGAGATTCGATTGTAAGGGGAATAGATAGGCGTTTCTGCGGCCGCAAGCGAGACTCCAGGATGATATGTTGCCTCCCTGTTGCAAGGGTCAAGGATGTCTCGGAGCGGGTGCAGGACATTCTGAAAAGGGAGGGTGAACAGCCAGTTGTCGTGGTGCATATAGATACCAACCATATAGGTAGAAAATGGGACGAGGTCCTACGAGTCGAATTTAGGGAGCTAGGAGTTAAATTAAAAAGTAGGACCTCAAAAGTAGTAATCTCAGGATTGCTATGAGTGCCACGTGCTAGTCAGAGTAGAAATCGCAGGATAGCTCAGATGAATACGTGGCTTGAGCAGTGGTGCAGAAGGGAGGGATTCAAATTCCTGGGACACTGTAACTGGTTCTGGGGGAGGTGAGACCAGTACAAACCAGACGGTCTGCACCTGGGCAGGACTGGAACCAATGTCCTAGGGGGAGTGTTTGCTAGTGCTGTTTGGGAGGAGTTAAACTAATATGGCAGGGGGATGGGAACCTATGCAGGGAGATAGAGGGGAATAAAATGGAGACAGAAACAAAAGATAGAAAGGAGAATAGTAAAAGTGGAGGGCAGAGGAACCCAAAGCAAAAAACAAAAAGGACCATTTTACAGCAAAATTCTAAAGTGGCAAAGTGTGTTAAAAAGACAGGCCTGAAGGCTCTGTGCCTCAATGCGAGGAGTATTTAGAATAAGGTGGACAAACTAACTGCGCAGATAGCAGTTAACAGATATGATGTGATTGGCATCACGGAGACATGGCTCCAGGGTGACCAAGGCTGGGAACTCAACATCCAGGGGTATTCAGCATTTAGGAAGGATAGACAGAAAGAAAATGGAGGCGAGTTGGTGTTGCTGGTTAAAGAGGAAATTAATGCAATTGTAAGGAAGGACATTAGCTTGGATGATGTGGAATCGGTATGGGTGGAGCTACGGAATGCCAAAGGGCAGAAAACAGGAGTTGTGTACAGGCCACCAAACAGTAGTAGTGAGGTTGGGGACAGCATCAAACAAGAAATAAGGGATGTGTGCAATAAAGGTACAGCAGTAATCATGGGTGACTTTAATATACATATTGATTGGGCTAACCTAACTGGTAGCAATGCGGTGGAGGAGGATTTCATGGAGTGCATTAGGGATGGTTTTCTAGCTCAATATGTCGAGGAACCAACCAGAGAACTGGCCATCCTAGACTGGGTGATGTGTAATGAGAAGGGACTAATTAACAATCTTGTTCTGCGAGGCCCCTTGGGGAAGAGTGACCATAATATGGTAGAATTCTTTATTAAGATGGAGAGTGACAAAGTTAATTCAGAAACTCGGGTCCTGAACTTGGGGAAAGGTAACTTTGATGGTATGAGGCGCGAATTGGCTAGATTAGACTGGCAAATGATACTTAAAGGGTTGACGGTTGATAGGCAATGGCAAACCTTTAAAGATCACATGGATGAACTTCAGCAATTGTACATCCCTGTCTGGAGTAAAAAGAAAATGGGGAAGGTGGCTCAACCGTGGCTAACAAGGGAAATTAAGGAAAGTGTTAAATCCAAGGAAGAGGCATACAAATTAGCCAGAAAAAGTAGCAAGCCGGAGGACTGGGAGAAATTTAGAATACAGCAGAGGAGGACAAAGGGTTTAATTAAGAAGGGGAAAATAGAGTACGAGGAAGCTTGCCAGAAACATAAAAAATGACTGCAAAAGCTTCTATAGATATATGAAGAGAAAAAGATTAGTGAAGACATATGTTGGTCCCTTGCAGTCGGATTCGGGTGAATTGATAATGGGGAACAAAGAAATGGTAGACTTTGGTACTTTGGTTCTGTCTTCACAAAGGAAGACACAAATAACCTTCCCGATGTACTAGGGCTCCGAAGGTCTAGTGAGAAGGAGGAACTGAAGGATATCCTTATTAGGTGGGAAATTGTGTTAGGAAAATTGACGGGATTGAAGGCCGATAAATCCCCAGGGCCTGATAGTCTACATCCCACAGTAATTAAGGAAGTGGCCCGAGAAATAGTGGATGCATTGGTGATCATTTTCCAACAGTCTATCGACTCTGGATCAGTTCCTATGGACTGGAGGGTTGCTAATGTAACACCACTTTTTTAAAAAGGAGGGAGAGAGAAAATGGGTAATTATAGACCAGTTAGCCTGACATCAGTAGTGCGGAAAATGTTGGAATCAATCATTAAGGATGAAATAGCAGCGCATTTGGAAAACAGTGATAGGATAGGTCCAAGTCAGCATGGATTTATGAAGGGGAAATCATGCTTGACAAATCTTCTGGAATTTTTTGAGGATGTAACTAGTAGAGTAGACAGGGAGAACCAGTGGATGTGGTGTATTTAGACTTTCAAAAGGCTTTTGACAAAGTCCCACCCAAGAGATTGGTGTGCAAAATCAAAGCACATGGTATTGGGGGTAATGTACTGACATGGATAGAGAACTGGTTGGCAGACAGGGATTAACGGGTCTTTTTCAGAATGGCAGGCAGTGACTAGTGGAGTGCCGCAGGGCTCAGTGCTGGGACCCCAGCTCTTTACAATATATATTAATGATTTGGATGATGGAATTGAGTGTAATATCTCCAAGTTTGCAGATGATACTAAACTGTGTGGCGATGTGAGCTGTGAGGAGGACACTAAGAGGCTGCAGGGTGATTTGGACAGGTTAGGTGAGTGGGCAAATACATGCCAGATGCAATATAATGTGGATAAATGTGAGGTTATCCACTTTGGGGGCAAAAGCACGAAGGCAGAATATTATCTGAATGGCGGAAGATTTGGAAAAGGGGAGGTGCAGCAAGACCTGGGTGTTATGATTCATCAGTCATTGAAGGTTGGCTTGCAGGTACAGAAGGCGGTGAAGAAGGCAAATGGTATGTTGGCCTTCATAACAAGGGGATTTAAGCATAGGAGCAGGGAAGTCTTACTGCAGTTGTACAGGGCCTTGGTGAAGCCCCAACTGGAATATTGTGTTCAGTTTTGGTCTCCTAATCTGAGGAAGGACGTTCTTGCTATTGAGGGAGTGCAGCGGAGGTTCACCAGACTGATTCCTGGGATGGCTGGACTGACATATGAGGAGAGACTGGATCGACTGGGCCTGTATTGACTAGAGTATAGAAGGATGAGAGGGGATCTCATCGAAACATATAAAATTCTGACGAGGCTGGACAGGTTAGATGCAGGAAGAATGTTCCCGATGTTGGAGAAGTGCAGAACCAGAGGGCATAGTCTTAGGATAAGGGGTAAGCCATTTAGGACTGAGATGAGGAGAAACTTCTTTACTCAAAGAGTTGTTAACCTATGGAATTCCCTACCGCAGAGAGTTGTTGATGCCAGTTCATTCGACATATTCAAGAATGAATTAGATATGGCCCTTGCGGCTAAAGGGATCAAGGGGTATGGAGAGAAAGCAGGAACAGAGTACTGAAGGAATGATCAGCCATGATCTTATTGAATGGTGGTGCAGATTCGAAGGGGCGGATGGCCTACTCTTGCAGCTATTTTCTATGTTTCTATGTTTCTATGTTACCATAGCAATGGGCCCTTCCTGTGGAATCCCACCACCGATTTCATAAACTGTATATTATCTTTTTCTAACAATATTGGTTACTTTCAAACCTTTATATCTGGGATTAGATTTTAAAAAGCAACTTAAACTTTGTAGGAAAAAAAATAACTGTAGTATCACCAGATAGTTTTGCAAGTTTTTGCTGCTCAAATTTGTCTCATCTACAGTGACCATTACAGATCAATGGTAAGTTTTTCAAATTCCTGAAGTTGGATGGAGTAAAATATTACAGGAATTTACATTTATAATAGGGGCTGGATCCTAAAGCTCTGATACTGTTTCTTTATTAATTCCTGGGATGTGGGCGTCGCTGGCAAAGCCAGCATTTATTGCCCATTCCTAATTGTCCTTAAGAGATGGTGGTGAGCCACCTTCTTGAACCACTGCAGTCCTTGTGGTGAAGGTTCTCCACAGTGCTGTTAGCGAGGGAGTTTCAGGATTTTGACTCAGCAACGATGAAGGAACGGCAATATATTTCCAAGTCAGGAAAGTGTGTGACTTGGAGGGAAAACGTGGAGGTGATGGTGTTCTCATGCGCCTGCTGCCCTTGTCCTTCTAGGTGGTAGAGGTCGCAGGTTTATTCTTAAGTTAAAAATTCCATTCTTTAAGGGCTAAAATATTGCAGGTTATTTTCCTATATCCATGTAGTGATATTAGAGTTACATATTCTATTTGACAGGACAGATTGGAAATCTCCGTTTAGCATTTAGAAATAGCAAACTCACTTACTGTGTGGCTGATCTCATCAGGACCCGATATCATCCCGAGGCCTGCAGACAGGCAGTGTCGGCTCCCCCCTGTCAGGCAAAATCTGCCGCGAGCTGGAGCAACTAAGTTTAAAATTTCATTTTCAGGTTTTCTTATAGGATAGGAGGGGCCAGAGTGCTCCTCCAGGCCTCACAAGGAAGCCTTGGGCCTCCTTTGAAGGCTTTAAGGCTTTAAACCACCTTGGACCATCCCCAAGTGTCCTCAAATGTGGCCTCCAGCCACTAGTATTCCCTCCCGCCTGGCTACCCATTGGGCCATCGGCCGGGTTGGAGGCCTCCGAACAATAGTCTATTAAGGCTCTGTGGTTAAGATTGGCTGGGCCTTCAAGTCCCCAGCAATGCGGGGTTCCTCGTCCAATGACATGCTCCTTCGCACTCTCCAAAGCTCCCCATTAATATCGGGGCCATTGTCTCACTTGTCTCACCTGACGAGCCATCTCTTTTATAGAGGGCTGGTTTCCTAAATGTAGGCCTGTGGTGTAGAGCCCTGCCTGCCAGAAGTGCCAATCTGCAAATCACAGGTGTGTTTTCAGAGCAAATCGTATAATTGTTAGACCTAAATAACATTTATCCCAAAGAACCGTACCGCATGAAGTCTTGTGTCAACTTTGCCAATCTTTTGAATTGAATTATATCAGAGTAAAGAAGAAAGGCCAATTTTAACCTTGCCCACCTGGTGAAAACAGGGTGGTTAAAATGGTGGCCGCGCGCTTCCTGTTGTGTTCCTGACACATTTGCCACCATTTTCACTTCCGGGTTTATGGCTGCATTGTGCCTGCCCACTGCAGGCAAGCAGGGGCGTCATTAACGTTTCCTCCCTTCCTCTCTGGACCATGATCACCTCTGGACACCTACCCCTTCGCCCCCCCCCCCCCCGCTTAGTGTTGGAACTGTTTCCTCGGGTCCCGAGCAGCGGCCTCCTGCTATGCTAAATCTCACTCCTGCCCACCGCCTGTTCATTCCTGCTGGGTTCAGGTTAGAGTCCTTCCTGAACGATAGGAATGAGGCCTGGGAGTTAAAATGGCCCGGGAATCACACCAATGGCATCATTGGCGCTTTCCACCAACCTCACTCCCGTGCGCTGCACCCAAATTACAACTGGGGCTGAAGTCTTATTCTCAAAAAGTCCGCTAAAGATTGTCTTTTAGTGACACTGGGGAAGTCATATCCGATTAATCATTACTGGAGAATTCTGTTTCTTTTCTACGAAGGAAATTTCTCTCAGAATCAATACACAGCGTCAAAGAGAATGACAAAGATTTAGTTCTGCAACATTCCTTTCGTTATTATTTTGAGACTCCTTTCAAACATGTCATTACAGTCCATGTATTTTTAAGGGGCGTAATTACGCAATTCTTTGTTCTCTCTGATGTATTTGATTCTGTATTTTTCTTTTTGTAAAAGAAAGAAGAAAATTAAATGCTTGGAAAAGAAAAAAGTGAACTCAAAAAAAGAACAAACAAATGTTATCCTCCGCATGGAAAAATACAAATTGCTCTCTTTGTAATACAAAAGCAATCTCCGCTCTACCCACACCGGCCCAGAATTACAGACATCAAATTGAGTGCATTATACTATTTTAGCAATACTTGTGATGTGAG
The DNA here is from genome assembly GCF_044704955.1 of Pristiophorus japonicus. Classification (NCBI taxonomy): domain Eukaryota; kingdom Metazoa; phylum Chordata; class Chondrichthyes; family Pristiophoridae; genus Pristiophorus; species Pristiophorus japonicus. Next base: position 348,682,955 of record NC_091978.1, on the reverse strand, counting down.
TCTGCTCCACTCTTTCATCCCTAATTCTCCCCTGTTGATCAGAGAAAGAGATAATGGCAACAAGTGGAGTTAGTGTTAGAAACATAGAAACGTAGAAATTTATAGCGCAGAAGGAGGGCATTTCAGCCCATCGTGTCCGCGCCGGCCGACAAAGAGCCATACGGCCCCCGATCAGCAGCCCTGAAGGTTAATATAAATCTATGAACAATGAACAATGGCGGAAAGGCAAAGAACACCCAGCCCAACCAATCCGCCCCATGCAACTGCAGCACCCCTTATACTGAAACATTCTACACTCCACCCCAACCGGAGCCCTGTGATCTCCTGGGAAAGGCAAAAACCAGATAAAAACCCAGGCCAATTTAGGGAGAAAAAAAAATCTGGGAAAATTCCTCTCCGACCCATCCAGGCGATTGAAACGAGTCCAGGAGATCACCCTGGCTGTATTTGATTCCCTGCAGTACTTACCATTACATCTGTGCCGGGTTGTTGAGTCAGTAGAATGAGCATGGTGCAAAATATTGCACAGGTCACTTGGATGAACATAAGATAAGAACATAAGAATTAGGAACAGGAGTAGGCCATCTAGCCCCTCGAGCCTGCTCCGCCATTCAACAAGATCATGGCTGATCTGGCCGTGGACTCAGCTCCACTTATCCGCCCTCTCCCCGTAACCCTTAATTCCCTTATTGGTTAAAAATCTATCTATCTGTGATTTGAATACATTCAATGAGCTAGCCTCAACTGCTTCCTTGGGCACAGAATTCCAGAGATTCACAACCCTCTGGGAGAAGAAATTCCTTCTCAACTCAGTTTTAAATTGGCTCCCCCGTATTTTGATGCTGTGCCCCCTAGTTCTAGTCTCCCCGAGTGTAATGTAGCCAAGTTTGCTGACGATGCAAAGATGGGAGGAAAAGCAATGTGTGAAGAGGACACAAATAACCTGCAAAAGGTCATAGGGTTAGAACCTCCACTTTTTTTGCATGCTAAACGCCCACTTAACGCCCATTTAACCGCTGAAATATCGCCATATATCGCCCATTTTGGCACAAAATGGAACTGACGGGCCTTTTTAGGTGACTTATCGCCGAGCGTTATTTTCTCAATGTGCTGTACGCCAGGAAAAAAATATTACCGCCCGTCCATTTTTTTTGGGCGGAATCAGCAGAATGGGCGAAATCAACACCCATAATATCGCCCAGCGTTACTTTCTGCATGTAATTAACGCCGAGATTCAATATGAATGCCTGCCCACTGTTTTTTGTCGTAAAGAGCATATTTAGCCAAACTAGCAGCCATGGAGATCGGCCATCGTCAATTTCACCACCTGCCCAGAATATCGCTCGCTCAAAAAAACGCTCACAAAAAGTGGAACGAACCGGAACAAATGCATTTGCTATATCCCACTCTTACATGAGGAGCTGATATCGGAAAGATTTTCCTGAAGGAGCGCTGATGTGAGTGACAACATTGACACACTGCTGTGTGTGTGTGCAGCTCAGACATCAATGGTGCCCATCACCTTGGTGCCAGTTAAAGTTTACGTTGATTGATGTTGTTGTATTTAACCCTTTCATGGTAAGGAATCACCAGTGTGTAACGGTCCAGCTCTCTGAGAAAATGAGAAACGAGGTTATGTTCAATATCAAAAGTTTAATACCAACATTGGTCTGAAATCATAAGTGTCACAGCCAATAACACCCAACCCTAATCCACACCCCACTTTTTCCACCAGTGACATAAATCACATGTTCAACATGTCCAGCAATACAGAATACAAAGGCAAAGCAGGAGCGTGGTACACAGTCCCTATACATTGTAACAAATTGTATACATCAAGATAGAGATATAACAACCATCACCTGCGCACATGCACCTCACTTTCGTTCCCCCCTCGCCTCCCCACTTCTAACCCTTCCCCTCCTCACTCCACGGCGCCTGGCCGAGGAGCTCCTCAGGCGGTACCTCATTGGGGGGGATGAAGGCAGATGCGGTGGTTGCACGGGTACGGGAGCAGGGGGTGCTGAGGGGGCAACATTCTCTGATGCAGAAGCAGGATCTTGGTCCTTGCTCTCATCTGTCGTTCGCAGTAGTGGTGTGGAACCTGTGGGTGGAGTGCCGCGCTCGGGGACCACTGGGAGGCCTGTGGCAGCAGTGTTCCTGGCTATCGCATCCAGGGACCCCGTCATGCGTGGAATGTACTCGGTCAGTGTGGCCAGCTGTCGGGATTAGCCCCCCAATGTTTTGATGAGCTGGTCACCAATTTCTACAGTCCTACTGGACAACCGTACCATCTCTCCGCTGTCATGTCGCGCTCGTGGAACAGACCTGCTGCGTCCACGAGGCCTCCATGGGGTCGGCGCCATCCTGGGGACTGTGAAGAGGTGCTTGGGGCCGGGAATGACCGGAGGACCACTAGATGGCCTTGGGGTGGAATGGCTTCTGGAGCGTGGTGATGCAGGTTCTTCGAAGTCCCGCTCTCATCCGTCGAGAACAGACCCAGCGGATTGACGGGCGAGAATCGGGGCTCCTCAGCACCAGATGTAGTAGGATCATCCGCCAACTCCTGCCCCGCGCCCCCACCTTCTGGCCTCTGTGGTTCTGCCTGGGGCTGTACTGCTGGCTGAGCTGAAAAATACAAAGGAAGTTATTCGAGGAGAAGGGGGTGCTAGGGTCACAAGGTGAGTCCAGCGCTACACACAGCACATGCACAACAAAAGCACCACCGCTATCAAAATCATCACAGTCATCACATTTCATGACCATCAACACATTGTGCATTGCAATGATTTTCATTCAGCCAGCATTAATTCTATGACACTTTTAGAAATCATCTATCATATATGATTGTTCGGATAGGAGTGGGTGTGGCATCTATTGACTTTACATGACGCAATGGTGTAAGCTTTACTCACGTGGCATCACTTCAGGGTCTGCAGATGCGTACGTGGCTGTCCAGGAGTGCTTCCCCATGAGTGCGAGCACTCGCTCCTCCATCTCTGTGATGTCGCTGGGGACTGGTGGCCCCCCACCCGTTCGCCTCTGCATGGACCTCATCGTTGATAGCTTCTTTGACAGGACGACATGCCATGAGATCATTGTGTGATATCATTGCTAGGTACTGTCACAGAGACTGATACAACACATAACCGACAGATGTAATCATGATTATTATGATTATTATCATTCTTTACCTGAAGACGTACACCGTGACCGCCGGCTTTGAGTAAAGCCGGCGGTCACGGTGCAAGACCTCACATCTGCTGATAGTCACTCATGACTGTTACAAGTCAAATTATATAAATACATAAGTACATGTAAGTCAATGTAATACTTACTCTTGCGGATCCCACAAGGTCATTCCATTGTTTGCGGCATTGGTTGCCCTCACGCATCTCGTTGGTCGCCCACGAGACCACCTCTGCTATCTCGGTCCATAACCTCTGGTAGGTCTTTGGAGTGGGCATCCCACGCCCTCCCTGTGTCAAGTCAGCCCAGCATAACTCGACCTCCTGCAGGAGGGAGGCATTTGCCTCATCCGAGAACCTCCTGGCTCTTTTGCGGCCCCCAATGTGCTCCTCTCCCATCTCACTGCTCTCTCCAGCGTCAGTCTCCGCAACGTGCCTCCTCTCTCTCCATTATAGGGCAAATTCGGTCAAATATGTGGCTGGTAACAGCTACTTTTTGTTTGCCTACTTGCTGTGAAGTTCTAAAGTCTCCCTACTTCCTCTCAAAGCAGCCACACCACACCCAGCCACAACTTCAGTCCCTCTGAGCTCCCTCTCTGTCTCCACTTCTGCGCATGTCATGGTGACCCTTGACCTCCAGAATCGCAGGAATCGAGTGTTGCTATGCCATTGCTAAGGACTGCCACACTTTATGGCAGAAGGTCAAAAAAATGTAACGCCCATTTGATATCACTCGCGGTAACGCCCATTTTCAAAAATGTAAACTAGGTGTTTTGAGAATGAGCGAGAAGAAGGTGATCTGAAAACCCTTTTTTACCGTCCACGCTGGAAATAACACCCATTTTTGGGCAATAAGCACAAAAGTGGAGGTTCTAGCCCATAGACAGGTTAAGTGAGTGGGAAAAAATTTGACAGATGGAGTATAATGTTGCAAAGTGTGAGGTTATTCACTTCGGCAGAAAATAAATCGAGGAGCAAGTTATTATTTAAAAGGAGAAAAATTGCAAAGTGCTGCAGTACAGCGGGACCTGGGGGTCCTGGTGCATGAAACACAAAAAGTTAGTATGCAGGTACAGCAAGTAATCATGAAGGCCAATGTAATCTTGGCCTATATTGCAAAGGGGATGGAGTATAAAAGCAGGGAAGTCTTGCTACAGTTATGCCACACCTATACAGTTATGCCATACAGTTATGCTACAGGTGAGGCCACACCTGGAATACTGCGTGCAGTTTTGGTTTCCACAAGAAAGGATATACTTGCTTTGGAGCCAGTTCAGAGAAGGTTCATTAGGTTGATTCCGGAGATGAGGGGTTGACTTATGAGGAAAGGTTGAGTAGGTTGGGCCTCTACTCATTGGAATTCAGAAGAATGAGAGGTGATCTTATCGAAACGTGTAAGATTATGAGGGGGCTTGACAAGGCGGATGCAGAGAGGATGTTTCCACTAAAACGGGAGACTAGAACCAGGGGGCATAATCTTAAAATAAGAGGCCGCCCATTTAAAACTGAGATGAGGAGAAATTTCTTCTCTCAGAGGGTTGTAAATCTGTGGAATTCACTGCCTCAGAGAGCTGTGCAAGCTGGAACATTGAATAAATTTAAGACAGAGATAGACAGTTTCTTAACCGATATGGAAATAAGGGGTTCTGGGTAGTGGGCAGGGAAGTGGACCGGAGTCCACGATCGGATCAGCAATGATCGTATTAAATGGTGGAGCAGGCTCGAGGGCCGTATGACCAATCCTGCTCCTATTTGTAATGTATGTACATAAGGTCTGCCCACCACCAGAGGGCACTACCGTCGGAGGTCCTAGCGTCATAGGTACACTCATGCTGGGCTCGGTATATAACCTGAACTTCACCTTTGTATCTTCACTTCTGGAAGCCATTAAAGACTGACCAGGTTACACCTAGTCACTGGCTCACAGTATAGAGTTAATTATATCATTTCATAGACTACAACTGGTGACGAGGCAAATACGAACCCACGCAAAAGTATGGCGAGCACAGTGCAACCGAATACTGTTGGAATTCTCGAGAGATTCAATGTGGGACAGGATTGGGGAAATTTCACGATCGTCTTGACCAGTATTTCGTGGCAAATGACCTAAACAGAGACGAGGATGCAGAGAAGCGCAGGGCAGTTCTTCTCACAGTCTGTGGCCCCACAATTTATGCACTCATCAAGAATCTGCTCTCAAGCACTCTTCCTACAGAAAAGGATTACAAAGAACTGTGTGCTCTAGTTCAGGAACACCTTAAACCCATGGAAGGAATTCTCATATCCAGATTTCGCTTCTATACGCACGTTCGTCCAGAGCACCAGGATGTAGCGGCATTTGTTGCTGACCTGAGACGTCTTGGAGGGCTTTGCAAATTTGGGCCTGCGTTGGAAGACATGCTGCATGACTTTTTCGTGATCGGGATCAACCACAAGGCGATCTTAAGTAAGCTGCTGGCTGTGGAGAAGCCGGACCTCAGCAAGGTCATCACCATCGCCCAGGCTTGCGTGTCCACACAGAAAAGCACGAAGCAGATATCGCAACAAAACAGGAACTCCACGGCAAGTACTGTGTACAAAATTGTATCGATGGCCAGCAGAGCTGTTCATGGCAGGGCCTACTCCACTGCGTCTACAAGACCGGGAGCCACTCAAAGTTCGCCATCGAGGGCCTACTCGACTGCGTATGCGAGAACAGGAGCCGCTCAAAGCCCACCATCAGGCACAAATCCGAGCTCAACATGTTGGCATTGCAGGGGCAATCACTGACCCCATCAGTGCCGCTTCAGGCATTATGTATGCAGAGGGTGTGCGAAGACGAGGCATCTTCAGTGGATGTGTCCGCTGTGGAGCAAGCGAGCTGCGACACACCATGTGGATGATGATCAATTCAGCGTGGATCTGGCGATGCAGCCCAAGGCATTTGAGAGCTCCGAGGAGGAAGTGTATAGCACACGTGCGTTCCTAACAAAGAGCCAACCGATAATGATGGAGGTAAAATTAAACGGCGTGCCGGTATCCATGGAATTAGACATGGGTGCGAGTCAATCGATAATGAGCCAGAGGACTTTCGAAAAGCTGTGGGAGACCAAGGCAGAGAGACCCAAGCTGAGTCCGATAAATGCGAAGTTGCGTACCTACGCCAAAGAGCTCATACCAGTAATCTGCAGTGCAGCAGTGAGAGTGTCGTACAAGGGAGCGGTTCATGATCTACCGCTATGGATTATCCCGGGCAATGGCTGATCGTTATTCGGCAGGAGTTGGCTCGAGAAAATAAAATGGAAATGGTACGATATCAAAGCTTTGTCATCAGCGGATGATGATTTGTGTGTTCAAGTGCTGAGCAAATTTCCCTCACTGTTTGAACTGGGAATTGGCACCTTCAAGGGAGCCAAGGTGCAGATTCACCTAGGCCCAGATGCAAGGCCCATCTATCACAAAGCCAGAGCGGTTCCGCACATGATGAGATAAAAGGTCGAGCTCGAATTGGACAGGCTACAACGCGAGGGGGTCATTTCACCGCTTGAATTTAATGAATGGGCTAGCCCCATTGTTCCGGTGTTAAAGAGTGACGGCATGGTCAGGATTTGTGGAGACTACAAGGTCACAATCAACCGAGTTTCGAAACAAGATCAGTACCCGCCATCGAAAGCTGATGACCTGTTTGCAATGCTAGCCGGGGGAAAATCATTCACCAAATTGGATCTAACGTCGATCTACATGACACAGGAACTGGTTGCATAAGGGGATAAGGGGTAGGCTATTTAGGACTGAGATGAGGAGAAACTTCTTCACTCAGAGAGTTGTTAACCTGTGGAATTCCCTGCCGCAGAGAGTTGTTGATGCCAGTTCATTGGATATATTCAAGAGGGAGTTAGATATGACCCTTACGGCTAAGGGGATCAAGGGGTATGGAGAGAAAGCAGGAAAGGGGTTCTAAGGGAGTGATCAGCAATGATCTTATTGAATGGCGGTGCAGGCTCGAAGTGCCAAATGGCCTACTCCTGCACCTATTTTCTATGTTTCTATGTTTCAATGAATCATCAAAGAAACTTACGTGTATCAACACGCACAAAGGACTGTTTATTTACAACAGGTGCCCTTTTAGCAGTTGTTCGGTGGCAGCCATATTTCAGATAAACATGGAGAGCCTATTGAAATCAATCCCCAGGACCGTGTTATTCCAAGACCACATCCAAGTTACAGGTCGTGACACCGCTGAGCACCTGCACAATCTGGAAGAGGTTCTGGGTCGTCTGGACAAAGTGGGACTCAGGCTAAACGTTCGAAATGCATTTTCATGGCACCAGAGGTCGAATTACTTGGACAAAAGATTGCTGCAGATGGAATCAGACGTACAGACGTGAAAACAGAGGCTATCAAAAATGTGCCCAGGCCCCAGAATGTGACGGAGCTGCGTTCGTTCCTGGGTTTTCTCAACTACTTCAGTAACTTCTTACCCAAATTGAGCACCGTATTAGAGCCTTTGCACAAGCTGCTCAGGAAAGGAAATGATTGGATGTGGGGTGAACTTCAAGACAGAGTCTTTAAGAAGGCTAGAAATCTGTTGTGTTCCACAAGCTACTGGTACTGTATGACCCATGCAAGTGTCTAGTTTGGACCTGTGATGCGTCGTCCTATGGGGTCGGCGGCGTACTCCAGCAAGCCAATGAGTCAGGCAAACTACACCCCATTGCATACATGTCTCGAAGCCTGTCCAAGGCGGAAAGAGCCTACAGCATGGTAGAGAAAGAGATTTTAGCATGTGTTTATGGGGTAAAAAAAAAATGCACCAGTACCTGTTTGGGCTTCGCTTCGAGCTGGAAACCGATCACAAGCCACTTATATCGTTGTTCTCGGAACATAAAGGTATCAATACCAACGCGTCGTCCCGCATCCAGAGGTGGGCGCTGACATTATCTGCCTATGATTATGTCATTCGCCATGGACCAGGCACCGACAACTGCGCTGATGTATTGAGCTGGTTACCGATGCCCACACCAGAGGTGGAAACGCCAATGCCCGCAGAGCTACTCATGGTCATGGATGCTTTTGAGAGTAAAGGGTCGCCTGTCACTGCTCAACAAGTTAAGACCTGGACCAGCCAGGATCTGACCCTATCGGTTGTAAAACGTTGTGTTCTTAAAGGGGACTGGCCGACCATCCCCAAGGAAATGGGTGATGAAACCAAACCGTACAGCTGTCGCAAAGATGAGCTTTCCATCCAGTCTTGACTGTTTACTGTGGGGTAATTGTGTTGTAATGCCCAAGAAAGGCAGGGCAGGATTTGTACGGGAGTTACATAGTACGCATCCCGGTATTGTCAAGATGAAGGCCATCGCTAAGTCCCATGTTTGGTGGCCTGGCATTGACTCGGACTTAGAGTCATGCATGCATCAGTGAAGCACTTGCATGCAGTTAAGCAATGCCCCAAAGGAAGTTCCGCTCAGTCTGTGGTCATGGCTATCCAAGCCATGGTCTAGAATCCACATCAACTTTGCAGGCCCCTTCCTCAGTAAAATGTTTTTTGTGGTGATGGATGCATACTCCAAATGAATAGAATGTGTGATCATGTCATCCAACACATCCACTGCCACCATTGAGAACCTGAGAGCCATGTTTGTCACACGTGGTCTGCCAGACATCGTTGTCAGCGACAACGGACCATGTTTCACGAGCCTGGAGTTTCAAGAGTTCATGAAATGCAGCGGCATAAAACATGTGAGGGGAGCCCCGTTCAAACCCGTGTCCAATGGTCAAGCGGAGCGGGCAGTTCAAACCATCAAGCAGAGCCTGAAACGCGTAACTCATGGTTCCTTGCAGACACGTCTGTCACGCATACTTCTCAGTTACAGGACAAGGCCACGCACGCTCACCGGGGTCCCCCGCTGTGAAACTGCTGATGAAGAGAGGCCTCAAAACCAGGCTCTCTCTAGTCCATCCTGACCTTAACATTCATGTCGAAACCCGACGTCAATGCCAGCAGTGGTATCACGACCGTGCCGCAGTGTCATGCGACATATCTGTAAATGACCCAGTGTATGTACTTAACCATGGTCAAGGGCCCAAGTGGCTCTTGGGCAATGTTACGGATAAGGAGGGTAACTGGGTGTATATGGTTAAGCTCAAGAATGGGCAGATGTGCTGGAAACACATTGATCAAATCAAGCTAAGACACACTGACGAGCTGGAAGAGTTGGAAGAAGACGCCGCGAGCTTAGATGACCAACCAACTCACGTCAGCCATCAGAAGAACCCATTGTGGTCAACGCCCAGCCCCAAGTCGTGAGAGACTTGGAAAACATTGGGATTGTACTGAGATGGTCAACCAGGGAGCGAAGGGCTCAGGACCATCTGAACTTGTAATATGGACTTGTGCCAAGAACTGGGGGGGGGGGGGGAATGATGTAATGTATGTACATATGGTCTGTCCACCACCAGGGGGCACTACTGTCAGAGGTCCTAGGGTCATAGGTGCACTCGTGCTGGGCCCAGTATATAATCTGAACTTCACCTTTGTATCTTCACTTCTGGAAGTCATTAAAGACTGACCAGGTTACACCTAGTCACTGGCTCACAGTATGGAGTTCATTGTATCATTTCATACACTACACTATTTCTTATGTCCTGAAGTAAAACTGAATTCAGCTCCCATAATAGTTCAGATGAAAGAAACAGAAAAATGAAAGACAATGGCCAAATAAGCAAATTGATACTAAAAGAACCAAAACTGAACAAAAAGCTAAGGAAATGGTGGGGAGCGATCAGAATAGAGTATATTGCAGCAAAATTTTCATTACTTTCTCTGGTAGAAAAGTTGGGACTGGGGAAATGAGCAGAAATAGCTCAATGGGGTAAGCTGTGGATGGAAGCAAACACATTTTTCTTTGGGTGTTCAGGCCATGGTTCTGACCTCGATCCCCGGGTGAGGCCCACTGCCGCCATTTGGCAGCTTGGTCCCACCAGACGTATCACTGCCACTGATTCGTTAAGGTGCTCCTGACTGCTGGTGCCATCTGAGCATTTTCAGTCCCTGCTCCCACCGACACCACAGGCTGAAGCTTTGCCCCTAACGGAATCTCTGACATAAGGCCAGGACCATGGCCCAGCAGGTCGCATTTTCGCCTCGGTGTCACAAGTTTGTGGGTTCAAGTCCCACTCCAGAGACTTGAGCACTAAAATTGAAGCTGACATTCCAGTGCAGTATGAGGGAGTGCTGCACTGTCGGAGGTGGCGTCTTTTGGATGAGACATTAAACCGAGGCCCCGTCTGCTCTCTCAGGTGGACGCAAAAGATCCCATGTCACTATTTTGAAGAAGAGTTATCCCCAGTATCCTGACATTGTGTATCCTTCAGTCAACATCACTAAAACAGATTATCTGGTCATTATCACATTGCTGTTTATGGGAGCTTGCTGTGTGCAAATTAGCTGCCGTGTTTCCTACATTACAACAGTGACTACGCTTCAAAAGTACTTAATTGGCTGTGAAATACTTTGGGACATCCTGAGGTTGGGAGAGGCGCTATATAAATGTAATTATTTCTTTTTTAATTTCTGAGTTACAGAGTTGTGGCAGAAGTGCGCTGAAAAGGCTTCATATTTCCTGTTCACAATTATCCCCGAGTTTTCACATGGAGCAATCAGGACAATGTGTGTGCCGTCTACAATGCCTTGCACCCGAGGGATGTCTGCTATCCTCGTGAAGCTCATCGCTCTTTCATCTTGATTTGTTGTCTCCGAGGTAAACCAGATGAATTGGTTCCTCTTGGAGTACAGCACTTCTGTTACATTACTGAAGCAGCAGTGGATTGCAAGCTGCATAATGTTGGTTACGTCACCCTGTGGCAGCCTGGAATGACTGTGAAATAGAAAGTAAGGGTCACAGTCACCTTGACATCCATGGGGAATGCTTTCCCTGCCTTGGTGCATGGCTTCAGTTGGCACTGCAACACATAGCACAGCTCAGTTACAACTTGCCTCATCAAGCGGAGGCACCTCATACAATGCTCCTCAATCGGATTAGTGTACAAAATCAGGGCCTCCTGCGCTCTCCTTTCCTTTGACCTCTTCTATCAGCTTCTCCTGGTCTTCGTTGCTGGTGGTCCTTATGTTCCAGCCACCAGCAGAACATCCATAAAACCCATAATACAAACCACAAAAAGAGTCCTGCACCTCTGAAAAGATGCTCTGATAATTTTATAAACACTGCTTTCTTCTTCTTAGGCAAGCAGGAGCAGAGTTGAGGATAATGTGCTTCCACACTAATTCATTCTAGAGGGTGGAAGATGCCTGTGCTTGAATTCTTTTAATGTGGAGTGGCCGTTGCGCACCAGTTACCACATGAACTTGACAGAGCAAGGTCTTGGTCCAATGGCAAGGGGACCGAAGATGATTGGAGACCATCATTTTCGGTCCCCTTGTTCTGCTGCATGGGCCTAGCACACACACACACACACATATTCCCACTAACCCCCTCCCTCCCTCAGGTCCTCTCACACTGATTTTCAGAGCTCGCAGTGTGGGCGAGCACCTTGAGCTTGGTGCAGTTTTTCCATATAATGCTGACACTGACCCCGATCCCCCAGGCTTCAGCTCGCTGCTCTCCATGCGCAGGCTCTGCTGCGCTTTTACCGTTCTCTCTCCAGCCGCTCACACTTTGGCCTCGAGTCCCGGCCTCACTGCTGGGCTCGGCCTCCCTGCAACATCTCCCTGTAAAAAATACGGCAAAAACCGTGGCATTTGGGGTTGGAGGTTGATGAGAATTGGAGACCTCTTACTGCAACCGGCGGGGGAGTGACCGGAGGAAATAATCCTAGGAATCGGGAGCAGCGATACACATTGTAACATGGTACTCAACCGCAATTACCAGGGAAAATTCCAGAAACACTGCTGCTGCTGCCAAAACAGCCAAAAACTCTCCGCTGGCTGGAGCCATACATGGCACAAAGAAAGATGAGGGTGTTGTTGGAGGTCAACCATCTCACTCCCAAGACGTTAATGTAGGAGTTCCTCTGGGCAGCATCCTTGGCCCACCTGTCTTCAGCTGTTTCATCAATGACTTCCTTTTCATCATCAAGTCAGAAGTGGGGCTGTTTGCTGATGATTGCCCAACGTCCAGCTCCATTGGCAACTCCTCAGATGATGAAACACTTCATGTCAACGTGCAGCAAAACCCAGACAACACCCAGGCTTGGGCTGAAAAGTGGCAAGTAATATTCACGCCACATAAGCACCAGGAAATGACCATCTCCAACAAGTGAGTCTAACCAGCCTCCCTTGACATTTATCAGCATTACCATCGTTGAATACCCCATCGTCAACGTCCTGGGGCTCGCCATTGACCAGAAACTCAACTGGGCCAACCAGATAAATGCTGCAGCTACAACACATCAGAAACTGTGTATTCTGTGGCGAGTGGATCATCCGCTGACTCCCCAAAGCCTCTCTACCATTTACAAAATGTAAATCAGGAGTGTGCTAGAATACTCTGCTCTTGTCCGAATGGGTGCAGCAGCAACAACGCTCAAGAAGCTCGACATCAACCAGGACAAAGCAATCCACTTGATTGGCATGTCATCTACTAGCCTAAACATCCGTCTGCCCACCACCTGCGCCCCATGGCTGCAGCATGTATTCTCTACAGGAGGCATTGCAGCAACTTGCCAAGGCTTCTTTGGCAGCACCTCCCAAACCCACAACCTGCGCCTCCTGGAAGGACAAGTGCAGCAACTGTATTGGAATATGATCACCTCCAAGTCACATACCCTCCTGACTTGGACATATGTCGTCGTTCCTTCAGCGTTGCTGGGTCAAAATCGTGGCACTCTCTGCCCAACATCATTGCGGGAGCACCTTCACCACACAGATGGTAGCGGTTCAATAAAAAGGCCCACTACCACGTTCAATAACTGTTAGCCTTCTCAGTGACGCCCACATCCCGAAACAGAAAGAAAACTACAGTCGTTCATGGAAAGTCAGGTGGAATGCACTTTGCGTCTGACTTATACCAAGAGTGAGGAGTGCAGGGGGAAACTCAACCCTAAATAGTTTTAAATCCATAAAATCAAAGAATGACAATTCATTATTAAGTCTTCTATATCTATCTATCTATCTATCTATCTATCTATCTATCTATCTATCTATCTATCTATCTATCTATCTATTTGTATCTATGTAAACAAATATATCAGCCCCAATTCTAGCTCCTGGCGGGAGTCATGTGGGTGAAGGGGAAACCGTCCAGCCCTGGGCAGCTTGAGGCTCAAAAGATTTTAGCTCCCATGGCTCACCTGCAAAGCTCCTGTCGGCCTCCCACCGGAACCTAGCAGGAAGCACGAGTAGGCCAGTGGGCAGGGCGTGATTTCATGATAGCAGGAAGCTTCCACCAGGAGACGGCCACCAGGGGTCTGATGAAACAGGTAACTGGCTAGGAGAGGATCGGGAGGGACTTCTGATCGAGGAAGGGGAGTGAATCGTGGCAGGGGAGGCTCAAGGTTTCCTTGTGGGGCCCAGAGGAGCACTCTTGCATCTCCTGACCTACAATGAAGCAAAAAAAAACAATTAAAAATAATTGACTTTTCTGGTCCTCTTCTGGCCTTGTGTCCACTTGCCGCCAGGCTGACCTGGAAGGCAAGTCGCAATGGCTTCCCTGCACAAGCCTCAGGTTAAAATTGCCGTTGGGTACCGATTATTTCATCAGAGCCCAATCTGCATATTTAAAGAAGGACCCCACAGCCTCACAGTGGAAACACAGTGGATGTCCTACTCATCTGCTCAATAGGGCTGGTTAAAATTGCAACCCACGAGAAATCAGTGGGACTGGAGGGGCGAATTGGTTGCTGCCATTTTAACTGCTTTCCACTATATGCAGGGTTAAAACTGTCCGTATAAAGTTTACACCTGGGGTGGGGCATTTCACAACTTGCCCAGTTAGTTCGACTTACAAGTGCACGTTTAAGATTTAGAGGGGCCGAAATTGTCAATTTCTATAAGGCCCGTGGCTGCATGAAAGCAGCGGTTGGATATTGCCCTCCTTCAGTTTTGGAGTGGTGTAGAGGACCACACCGCCCGTTTACCTGCCTCGTCGTGCACTCACCGACCCCTTACTGACTGGCGGTGACCCTTTTTTGAAATTGCCCAGCAGGAAATTGCCCCCGCGGGAGTGCCGTTGCCGCCGGTCGGTGACCCTGACAGCTTTTTCTGTCGGTACCTTTTCTGTGGCTGGGTGGCATGGCCGCCTTTAAATGGGAGGTGGTGCTGCCGGTGACTCCATTTTATTTTTTATTGTCGGCCGACTGCCAGGTCCGGCCGACAATTGTGCCCGCAGGTTCGGCCGGGCTGCCTACAGGCAACCTGGCACCCCCTCTTGAGTACCAGGCTGCTGGCCCGGCCGAAACCCTCCCTGGTAGCCCAGTGTTTGCCAGTAAAGCAGCTGCAGAGTTCGCAGCGGTCCCTTCCCTTTAACTGAAGGGGTGGGGCATTGTGATGCACCAGCGCGGTGACGTCATCAGCGTCATCGGCCACTCCATCCCGCCCTCATTTCCGCCCCGCTAGTGGCGATTACTCTGGCCTGAATGTACTTCCGCCCTCTCCCTACACCAACACAGTTCCGACCGGAAACAAAAGCCAAAGAGCCGAATTTCACCAAATTGTCCGGCCCATGCATTGGAACACTTGGAAAGTGCTAGGTGCGACTCATTTCGGGTGGTGGCAATTTCAGCCCCAGAATGTTTTGCCCACAAAATTGCTGGAAGTGCGAGCTGAGAACAGTATGGCAAGGGCAACAGAGCATCTGGGCCCTTGGTGAACAATGGGACCAACAGGGTATCTCCTTAACCATCATCACCTTAACCATTAGGATAAAAGATTGAGAAATAAACAGGGGAAGGACTGTGAAGGAGGATGATTAGTGTTGGTGAATTCAATGCCAAATCAGGTACAGAAAGAGAAATAAAGAGAGGGAAAGAAAGATTGGATTAGGAGAGAGCGAGAGAAAAAAGAGGCAGAAAGGAAAAGTAAATAACAACATTTAAAAATGTT
This sequence comes from Pristiophorus japonicus, assembly GCF_044704955.1. Taxonomy (NCBI): domain Eukaryota; kingdom Metazoa; phylum Chordata; class Chondrichthyes; family Pristiophoridae; genus Pristiophorus; species Pristiophorus japonicus. The sequence continues at coordinate 348,667,727 of NC_091978.1, read as the reverse complement.
AAATTTGATATTTAAAACATTTCCAACAACAATTCACAACCTGAAGGAATGAGACGCCACACAATAATTGTTTATTTTCTGGGCAAAAGAGCTATATTGGCAGTCAGTAACAAATATCAGGCTTGAAATCACGGCCCCTCTTGGTGCGTATGAGGTGCGCACATGCATGTAGGGGCTGTGCAGGTTGCGGGTTTAGGCATGCGCTGTACATGCGCCTAAACCCGGCATTTGCGATCTATCAAAAATCTTTTGACAGATCGCACGCATGCGAAGGAAAGTGGCCTCTGCGGACGGAGTGATGGGCTATTCGCCCAACTCCTACCCAACAAATGTCCTTCAAAATCTAACGTAAGGCATAAGGCCTGCATTTGCCAGCATAAGAGTTTTTAAAAAAATAGAAAAATACAATTTTATCACTCATTTATATATTAAAAACCCTGTCCATTAAGGTAAGTTTATTTTCAGCCCTGTTAAAACATATTAAAAAAATTCAAAAAAATAAATTTTTGCATAAAATATTTAATTAAATTGCATTTTAATTAATGTTAAATATATAATGTGTTTTTTTAAATTTATTTTCAGTGTTTGTGTGTTTTGGGGGGTATTCCCATTGATACTAATGTGAGCTCCGTGCATACGGAACTCCTGTTAATATGAATGGGGATCCCCCTACTCTGATAAGTTGGGCCGGCCCACGTGATCCCAGAGATCCGTATGGAACCCATACGATTCTGGGATATGTGGGCTCCTACCCTGGATTTCGCATAGAACCCCAGGACCGCAAGTCACCGAACCTTCGGGACCACCAGCTAATTTTGTAGAAATTATTGCGGTCGGAGGCATCCGCCCGCGGGAAGCCTCCGACCGCAATTTTTGGTCCATCATGTTAAAAGGGTAGTTGCGCTGATAGTTACTAAATGAACTTTCTGTGGTGAGTTTAATGGGCAATCAATGTGCAAGTGCAGCAACTTCATGAAACTCACAGGGAGGTTGAAGCAAAATTATATTTTGACAGAGCTGATGGTGGAGCGGCACAATTCGCCAGCAACTTGTTGCAATTTGCAATTCACAGCGTATCTCTTCCTCGCTACAACTTGCTAGCTGAATTTAAGCATTACTAACGCCATGCGTTGTTCAAATACCATTAGCTTTTTCAACAAAATATGGCCCATCATTTTACATAGAATTGAAGTAATATGTCAGGAACTGACTATTTATTTTGTTCCCCTTTTTGAATTTGGAAATCCCATTATCCTGTTCCCAATCTACTGGCACCATCCCCTCCATTGACTCACTCATAATGGGATAAAAAATCTGAGATAATAAACACTTTGGTCTAAATATCATCTAACCCAAGGGATTTATTTCTTTTAAAGCCTTTCAGCTTGCCTAGGATTCCAACTCATTTATATTGAAGTCTTGAATTTCGCCTCAAGGAACTAATCCATCAGAATATTTACTTTTCTATTTTGATCCTCTCTTTCAAGCCTATTTTCATCCTTTAATGTTCCCAGCTCTTCTCTGACAGTCCACCTACTATTGCAGTACTGAAAGAAGATTTTTATTGTTATATTTTGCCTCTGCAGTTATGCTTTCTCTAGGTCTCTCTTATCCCCATGATCAACCTTTTGATGTGATTCTTCATTTACTTATGAGCCAAGCTTTTGGGAAACTGCCTGACGTTCTCCTACTTTGGCTCACCATCCACGTTTTCCTTAACCTGTGTGTAATGTACTTGCTTAAGAATTCATAATAACACATTACTATTAAGAACTAGTTGGTTTATCAACAAAAGTTTAACAATCACACTACACATTACCAGTTCATCCACTGGGTTCACAGTTGCGTACCTCATCGTGGATGATCTAGACCCAACTGACTGGGGTTTTATTGAGTCTTGTGAACATCATGTGACTGGCTAAGCCACTCACAATGCAACAGCTCTACAATTATTTCAGTTGCACCTGTAAATCAAATGTAAATCAATTGTCCCCATATTAAAGGGCAGCAAAACCGACAATTTAAACAAATTAAACTTTAAACTTTAAACGGTCAAATTAAAATTTGGTTGCCGGGGGTGATGATGCACTCCAGTCCCTCCGGCGCCCACCTCTCGTGGAAGGCCAGGAGCATACCGGTGGACACCGCGTGCTCCATCTCCAGGGACACGCTGGCTCAGATGTAACCGCGGAAGAGAGGCAGGCAGTCGGGCTGAACAATCCCCTCGACCGCCCGCTGCCTGGACCGGTTGATGGCCACCTTGATGCAGCATACTCACAGGTGCATACATTACACAGTGTGACGTGCTTTGGGACGGCTTCCTATTGTAAAGGTGCTACATAAATACAAGTTACTGTGAAGGTGCACCTGAAGTGCTGTGGATTTTTGGCCCCAATGTCTGCAGCAGCGAGAGCAAAGGGCAGGATACTTACTGACGATTTAGAATAATACCGGTTTATAAAAGTACGGGACTTTATTGGTCACTGAATAAATGGGAATTTAACCTTATGAATTACAGTGTGTTGATTAAATAAAACAGTCACTAACTCACCACCAACACTGCTTTTGCATTATTAGCATCTCTCTGTTTAAATATAATTGTAGGGTAACATTATTAGTGGTTGAATTGTATTTCTCAGGAATTTTTGAAGGCAGTTTTAATTGGTATTTCTTTCAAATGGTAAAGTGTTCATTCGTTTTATATGTTAATTAATGGTTTGCCACTAGCTTTTACAGAAATTGGAAAGCTATTTACGTCAATGCAATACCATTTTCTTTATTGTAATTAAATGTCAATCAGTACTATTGAACAGTGTGAAATCTCAAAGCTCCCTGCAAGAGTAGCTTTACTATTCCATGGATCATGAATTGAATTTGACCACTTGGTTAGGTTTATTTGGGCTTTCAGCTTGGGAGGTTAGCCCAGATTGGCTGAAACATGTGATTTTGTCCAGTGATTTTATGTGAAACATATGTGGGCCTGAACTTGGTTGAAGCCAAGGTCTGCCCAAGTGCCGTCCAAAGGACCGCTAAGGACCACCGAGAGACCCGGTGGTACGTTGCCAGGGAGATTCCTCTAATAGATGTGCCAGTCGGCAAAAAAACAACTTATACCACGAATCTGGGTGGCAGCGAGCAGGAGCTCCCAATCTCGGCGGCAAATGCGATCCTCGCCAAAGTGCCGCCGAGGATTGAGTCAGGCCCAGGGAGGGGGGGAACAGCTAAAAATTACAATTAAAAAACAATTGGAAAACCTTCAGGGGACCCCATCCACATAAATCACAAAAAAAAATAAAAGAAGTTCATTAAACCTTTTTCTGCAGGTGTTCTTACTTACCGCCAGGGTTAGACCTTCCCTAATGCAGCGATCCTTTCCCCTGCTGCCGCCGACTCCCGCCCAGAGGAATATGGCAGCTCGACCTGCGGGAGATCACTTACGTGCCTTGCATGCTAGTGCCCGTCAGCCGGCTGTTCCCAGCGGTCCTCCTCTCCCCCCGCCGGCGGCAGACCGAGAGGAATCTGTCACCGAGGGGAGACTGCTGACAAAACTCGGCGGCAGTCAGCGGCAGTGGGCGGTACGGCCACCGAGTTCGGGCCCACAGTAACTTCTCGTCATGACCACATTTGCCACATGGTTCACCGGTCAGGATTAATTCAACGATAACTGATCTTGCTCTCCATACAGAAAAGTCTGCTTGTTCCACATCATTAACTGCCTCATTTTTGATTTGGAAATACCAAGGTTTGAGTTAAAGGTCACTGAAGGAAAGCAGAGTTGATATGGCAATAGCAGCAGATTCACTGTAAAAAGATGCCTCTGAAGTCTGAGTAAGATTTACCCTGTGCCATTTATATTCCTTTCCCATCCATTCAGTCTTAATTTATTGAAAGGCAAAGGAGAGCTGATATCCCAACAGTGCAGTCAGGGAGTATTCCTAACACGTTGCGGAACACTGGTTCGCTTTGCTCCAAATTCTCTGATTGAAGTGTTTTTTTTTGGAGACCTTGCTAGGAGTGTATGTGTGCCTCACTATGCCCCCGAATTTTATGTAGTTTTATTTAAATTGGTTTTATGTTTTTGCTTCTATTGCCCCAAAAGTCCTTGTGTCATGATCCCAGTGGGTTACACCAAATCGGGCTCAAAAGTGCTCTCCAGCTGGACTTTGGAGGCTCTTCTTTAGCGTGGGGCAGGCAGGTACAAGGGCATTTGTCTACTTGGGCAATGCATGCCCCCAAGGCCGGAACAAGACTACAATAGGCCTCTCAACCCTTCTTGTTCAAGGAGTTGATTTGGGTGAATTGCAGATATATATTTTGGAGCTTTTGGGGTGCAAGCTGCTTGCTTGGCCTGACATTTGTCCAAGGGTCAAGGACCAGAGGACACAGATTTAAGGTGATTGGCAAAAGAACTAAAGGTGATGCAAGAAAAAAACTTTTTTACGCAGCTAGTGGTTAAGATCTGGAATGCACTGCCTGAAAGGGTGGTGGAGGCAGACTCAATTTTATCTTTCAAAAGGGAGTTGGATAAGTATCTAAAGGAAAATAATTTGTAGGACTACGGGCAAAGGGCAGAGGAGGGGTCTAGCTGAGAGTCGGTATGTGCTCGATGGGACGAATGGCCTTCTTCTATATTGTAACAATTCTATGATTCGATGTTAAGGTCAGTATGCTTCCACTCACTCAACATACTGGCAGCCAAACAAATGTTGGGTCCCACCTTAGGATCAGGAGCAGGATCTTCTGGCTTAGGGAGTCCCCCACATTGGCTCTACTCGCTGCCCATCCTTTGCCTTGTAAGGGGTGGACAGAAGCCCTCCCCCCTAAAAGGCACTGAGGAAATGCTCAAAATTGGTGAGGCCCTGGTGTAACCAGGTCTCCAACATTTCCCTGGCGATCCCATTGTATGCTCTTCAGTGGGAGACTGTACACTAAGGACGGATACTGTACGAGGGCCAATCTTTCGTAGATGCATTTCAGAATGGGCAGGTGCACCCGAGTACCAGCATCGTTGTGTAACAAATTTCTTGATGCCAAATTAGTTACGTTTGTTGAAACCTTGATAAGAGCATACATGAGGTCCCTAATTAAAAATGTATTTAAACAAGGAAGGACTCCATTAGGAGAGATTCTAATTAGGAGCGGATTTTGGGTGGGCAAAGGGCGGGGCGAGCGTTAAATCTGCCCAATGTCATCAGTTTATGGCTCTGGCTATTTTAACTCCCGGCCGTCATTTAAGTCCCGCTGGCCAGCTGCATACCCGAAACGGGTGGAAATAAGCAGATGGCCGACTTCAAGCAGGCCAAAATCAAATGATCCAGAGGCCGCCCACTGGCACCAAGGTAAGTTGTCAGGGACGGGAATCAGAGTCATTTTGCTTGTAGGAAGAAGAGAAGAGCCCAGGCCAATGGGGCCTGGAGAAAGCTGATGATTGGCATGTATGATAATTGCACCTGAATCTTTTCTCTTTCCCACCTGCCTGGTTAAGATCTCTTCCATCCAATTGTATAGAATCACCCATGTAACTTATATACTGGTGCAACCAACTTATTCAATTTTACAGTACATACATGATTTGGAAGACAAGATTTTGTTTTGAATACTTGCAAATTCTGTTGAAAACTGCTTGACTTCTTCCTAGAATGTTAATTTATTCAATAATTTTCCTGTACTTTGACCAGGTATGCATTGTCCAGAAGAGAGATACAAAGAAAATGTATGCAATGAAATACATGAACAAACAAAAATGCATTGAGCGAGATGAAGTACGCAATGTTTTCAGAGAATTGCAGATAATGCAAAGACTTGAGCACCCTTTCCTTGTGAATCTATGGTAAGCAACTTCTTGTAATAATTAAATGAGCTGATAAAACGTGGTGATGGAAAAGCTTGTCAAATTAAAATACTCCTAATACAGTGCAAATGCTTCTAAATAATAATTATGTTCAGTTGCTTCAGTGTAAAAGTATTTTCACATTATTAACATGTTATGAAGAAATGACCTGGACTTGAGTATAGGGAGTATCATTTTGAAGTTTGCGGATGATATAAAACTAATAAATAGTGAGTAGGACATCTGCAGACTTCAGGGGGACGTAGACACATTGGTGAAATGGGCAGATATATGGCAAATGCAGTTTAATGTGGATAAGTGTAAAGTGATATACTTTAGGAGGAACAACACTGAGAGGCAGTATAATCTAAATGGTACTATTTTGAGAGAGGTGCAAGAGCAGAGGGACCTGGGGGTGCATATTTACAAAACTTTGAAGGGGGCAGGGCAAATCGATAAGTCTGTTAAGAAAGAAACTTGGCTTGTAAGTAGAGGCATTGAATACAAAAACAGGAAAGTCATGCTAAATCTTTGCAAAACACTGGGAAGGCCTCAGTTGAAGTATTGTGTAGAATTCTTGGCACTACACTTTAGGCCTCGGAGAGGGTACAGAGGAGGTTTATCGGGATGATACCAGGGATGAGGGACTTCAGTTATGTGGAGAGATTGGAGAAGGTGAAATTCTTCTGAGAGCAGAGAAGGTTAATGGGAGACCTAATAGAGGTATTCAAGATTATGAGGGGTTTTGATAATAAGTAGGGAGAAACTATTTCCTCTGGCAAGTGGCTTGGTAACCAGAGGTCACAGATTTAAAATAATTGGCAAAATAGTTTTTTTTTCACAAGAGGGTTGTTAAGATCTGAAATGCATTAACTGAAAGGATGGTGGACTCAGATTTCATAGGAACTTTCAAAAGGCTTGTACTTGAAGAGGACTAATTTGAAGTGGTTACAGGGAAAAAGCACAGGTGTGTGGGACTGCTCTTTTAAAGAGCCATGGTGGGCCGAATAGCCCCCTCCTGTGCTGTAAGATTCTATGGGGCCAAAATTGATCAACTCACTGCCTGCTGCCGCCGACTGCTGCCCACTGCCACCGACACTGCTCTTGCAGATCCACCCAGTGCCACTTTCGAGGTGGCCTGGAGCAGGCAGGAGGGGAGAGCCCAGTGACTCTCCCTTCCCGCCCACGGTCCACCCCCGTTCTGGCGTCAACTCCTGCCGACTCCCGCCCACCGAGCTCCCATATTTTTTCCACAGCGACTTACCTGGATGGGGTCCCCTGAAGGTCTCGGATAGTTTTTTTTATTTTTTACTGATGATTTTTCTTTTCAGGTCTTCGACCCTCCATAGGCCCGACTCCATCCTCGGTGGCACTTGAGCAGCAAGCGCCTCTGCCGCCGAGAATGCGACCTCCCGTCCGTTGCCACCCAGATTGGCGCCGTACATTGTCCATTTGCCGACCTTCGAGGGACCTCGGCGATGAACATCCCACCCAAAATACCGTCCGGTACCTCAGTGGCCATCGGCGGCACTTTGGGCGGACACTTGGGTGGGTGGAGGCCTTGATCAGAATCGGCTCCATATGTTTTCTTCAATTGTTTCTTAATGCATAAAGAAGAAAAAGTTTCTCGAGTAATTGTTTGCAATATATAAAATGCAATTCACTGTCAAAAATGAGAGTGTAATACTATGTGACATATTTCACAAATTTGAGACTGCTTCAGGAATGTCATCAAAGGAAACAATAAAGGAAATGGAAATGTATCATATCAATGAGAAAAAGTATTACAATAGGAGAGAATGAGAAAAAGGAAAGAAAGGATTAGCAAAGTAAAGTGCTTAATGTTTTGTTATTTGGAATTCTGTTTCATGCAATTTTTTGTAGGTTAGATATAGCAGTATAATTAATAAAATTACTTCTGTCATTGTATAATTTTTCCACTGTAATATCAAGTGTTTACTGTCACAATGCTTGATCCAAACGCTTAATTTTTAAAAGTTTCCTTTCCCTGGATCTACCTGCAGTTGAAGGGTTAGGCAGTAATCAAATCTGTGGATTAAGATGAAAAATGTAAACCATTCAAGCTTCAATCTCTCTGGTTTATTGCTTCTTCTGGATCCTTTGATTGGATTACTGCCATGAATGTGCAAGTAATGAAGTGGTATGCAGCAATATGGAATGTACACATAGAGCTAGAATTTCCATGGAGGTTCTCTGATATAAGAACATAAGAAATAGGAACAGGAGTAGGCCATTTGGCTCCTCAAGCCTGCACCGCTATTTAATAAGATCATGGCTGATCTGATCTTGGCCTCAATTTCACTTCCCTGCCCGTTCCCCATCTTCCACCATAACTTTGGCAGATCATTGCTTACCCTGGCGAAACAGTATAAATGGCTGTGATAGTAGTGGAAGGATTATGTCTGTGAAGAAAATCTTTTAATAGGCTAATTTTTCTGATATGGGCCATTGTGGAGTAAGGCATTAATAAACAAAAATAATGTGAATTGTTGAATTCAATTAAACACTGTTGTGTATAAGTTTGTTTTTCATCTCGTCATAGCTAGACCTTCTCTGCTAACATTTATTTCTGTCCATCTGTCCAAGAAGATAACAGTAGTATTTTTTAAACTAATTTGTTACATTTCTATTGACAAATTAGTCATGGTAACCCAAATAGTGTTCCATTCCTCAGCATATTTAGGAGCACTAAAAAATATTAATGGAAGAATAAATTAGAGTTGAAGCTGAAGATGATTCGAGGGTAAATACTGTAAATGTGGAAGATTTACCTTGATATAATTTCTCCCGATTAAAAGCTGCCTGAAAATAATCACAATTGCAATTGAATGATTGAACCATGGTACAAATGTACTGTAATTACATCTGGTACCAATCGCTTTTTCTCGTGTTCGCTGCTGGATTGCAGTTTCCATTAGCAGACTGAATCCACTATGAACTCAGACTTTTGTCTTAATTCTCTGTCGGGCATATAGCCCAGGTCTATTAACCCTCAATCAAAGTAAATCACTCACTAGAGAATATTTGGAATGCTCCTCATGATCTCCCGTTAATACAGAGAGCAGAAAGATAACACCAATAGACCACTGCATACAGGCTAAGCTAATTGATCAGAATTATTTATAGATCAGATAACATAGTGACCCAAAAAGATATATGAACTTACAAAAATGACAGGCAGGAAAAGACCAGTTGGCCCAAAAAAACCTGCCACACATCACGATGGCTAAAGCATCATGGCCAAACAGACTACAACACCAACTTGTATTTATATAGCGCCTATAACGTAGTGAAACGTCCCACGGCGCTTCACAGGAGTATTATCAGATAAAAATTTGACACTGAGCCGCATAAATAGAAATTAGCGCAGCTGATCAAAAGCTTGGTCAAAGAGGTATGTTTTAAGGAGCATCTTAAAGGAGGTAGAGAGGAGGAGAGGTTTAGACAAGGAGCTCCAGAGCTTGGGGCCTAGGCAACAGAAGGCACCACCGATGGTTGAGCGATTATCATCAGGGATGCTCAAGAGAGCAGAATTAGAGGAGCGCAGAGATCTCGGGGGGTTGTGGGGCTGGAGGAGATTACAGAGATAAGAAGATAGGGACTTCTGGTACATAATAAGAGCCTTAATGTATAGTAAGAGGATCAACAGCACAATAGCGAAACAACCAATCAGTCTACAAGGGGTTAATATACCTTTTTCAAGAAGGCACATTTTTGATAAGATGGGGGCAGATTTTGACTTGGAGCGGTTTTCTGGCAATAAATCACTCCAGCAAGTTTATTTCCCCTCCCTGACAGAGGCAGCAGGAGGCCACATCATTTTTAAGCGGTGGGCCTCACTTAAGTGCTGCCGGTCTAGTTCCCGAGTGGGATGGGCATGACGAGAGCGCGGAGCTGCTGCCACCAGGCGATCAGGTGGCCTTTGACCGCCTGCCAGTTTCCAGCTGTGTGGTGGGCAGTGGGTTTCAGGATTGTCATGCAAAGGGGAAGGGGTTGTGGGTGTGATGTCCTGGGCAGGAGAGGGTGTGTCTTTCCTTGTGGAGCTCGGAGGAGGACTTCTGCTCCTCCTGGTCCCACAAAGGAACGTTTTACACTTACCTGAAGGGCCTTTTCTGTCTGCAGACTTTCTTGTGCCGTGGAAAAGCCGCCCAGCTTCCCTGCTCAAACTCCGTTTAAATGTCACTGGGGTCCCATTGATGTCATAGGATGACAATTAGCATTTATGCATCAGACCCCCGCCTCAGTCCCATGGGCATCTCAGTCACCACAAAAACTAACGGCGTTAAAGTCGGAAACCGGCAATACTCACCATGTTCCCCCATTCGGGAACAGAGCAGGAAGTGGAGCCGCTGCATTATAACACTCACCCACACCTTTCCTGCCCAATAGGAGAGTTCAAATGTCCCCACCCTGCATGGTCTCTGATGAAGTTTCATGTGAAATGATTGGTCACAAGGTACCAATTCCACACCTCGTAAAGACTTGTGAAGGTGAAGCAAAAGCCAGAAGACCATGAGAGGGTTATATGGGTATCCTTTCTTTGATATGAAAGCACAATTAGGTGACCAGCTTCAACTTATTTACTCCGTGATACTGGTGCCAATACTAAATCCAATTTGTAACGGAAGCGTTAAAATCAGGAGTGGAATCCGCCGCCCTTTATACAACCCACCTGATTTTCATTTAATTAATTTCAGTGGAATAAAAATCAAATGGGTTCTGTAAAGAGCTGGTGCCCTGTCAGATTATTGTCTCGGCTGTGAATCTCCTCTTAGTCTCCAACCAAGGGCGTTACGATCTTCCATCAGCGGATCGCAGTCTCATACATGCGGGGTTGGCCCAGGTGAATCTACTCCATCGTGTATCTACAGAAAATTCAGTTACCAGTGAACAATAGTTGCCGGTAGCCTGGCAACCACAGAATTCAAAACAACCAACGACAGGAAAGACCTGGTTACATGGTTCCCACCATCGGAGGTCAGCTGGAAAAAAATAACATCAAACATTGACACAAGTGCCAGGAATTTCCTCAGGTGTGCTCCCGCTTTAATTTTGGTGGAAGCTCCTTTTTTGCATGACAATAGTTAACCACTGGGCTTTTGCTGATGTTATAACAGCAGAGCGGGAGCAGTCCCGAGGGAATTCCGAGTGAAAATTTTAAACAATATAGATAAATGGATATTGTTAAGTTTTTGTTAACCAAAGGTGTTAAGAGATATAGGCCGAAGGCGGGGTACATGGAGTTAGGTCGCAGATCAGCCATGATCTCATTGAATGGCGGAGTAGGCTCGAGCGAACTGTTCCTATGCTCCTATGGAGGATAAGCTTCCAAAGATGGTGGGGGAGAAATTGGCCTGGTTTGCACCTCCCGTTAGTGCCTGCGGGGCACTAAGGGGTTACCAACCGTGCACGGTGACATCACTGATGTCCGTGAACTTCCCTGGCGGTTTTGCGCTGGCACTAACATCATCATCATCATAGGCAGTCCCTCGAAATCGAGGAAGACTTGCTTCCACTCTAAAAGTGAGTTCTTAGGTGACTGAGCAATTCAATGCGGGAATTAGTCTCTGTCACAGGTGGGACAGACAGTGGTTGAAGGAAAGGGTGGTTGGGGAGTCTGGTTTGGTGCATGCTCCTTCCGCTGCCTGCGCTTGTTTTCTGCATGCTCTCGGCGATGAGACTCAAGGTGCTCAGCGCCCTCCCAGATGCTCTTCCTCCACTTAGGGTGGTCTTTGGCCAAGGACTCCCAGGTGTTGGTGGGGATGTTGCACTTTATCAAGGTAGGCTTTGAGGGTGTCCTTGAAGCATTTCCTCTGCCCACCTGGGGCTCTCTTGCCGTGTAGGAGTTCTGAGTAGAGCGCTTGCTTTGGGAGTCTTGTGTCAGGCATGCGAACAATGTGACCTGCCCAACGGAGCTGGCACTACCACTTATCGCCTCGCTCTCTTGCACCCCATAGATCATGCTGTCATCCAGTGTGCAGTGCCCTGTTACCGCCCCAGATGTAATATTTGCTTCTGCCCCCTGCAGCATCGCCGGGCGTCAACAACGGCAGCTGCAGGAGGCGTTGTCACCTCGGCTGGCCGCTTAGGGAGCGCTATTTAAAGGCCGTTGTGTTCAGATAGGGCAACATTTATTAATCTCCCCAATCTGATGTCTTTTGCTTTGTTTGGACCCCGCAATTGGTCAGCCCTGCACTCTCTCAGAGTGCTTGGGGCTGTTATGCACATAGCGTAGGTCTCGGGGCCCCACAGAGATAAGATGAAGATTGAATCAAACCAACATTGGCCCTTCCCTTAAGCGAGGGAAAGAGCCTCCAGAGAAGGCAGCGCTGCACGGAACATTGTTCAGCGCTTTGCCGCTGCCGCCTCTCTCACTGACTTTAGTGCTCTCAGGGATGTGATAGTGCTTGTCTTGATGCTCCACTTCCCTCTTGGAGCACTAAAGTGGAAGTTCCCAGGTTCAAAAAACCTTTTTCACCTGGCACTACTTTTGCGCTCTATGAAAAGTTAACCCCCCAGGTGGGATGCTACGCAATTTCTAGCTCAGTGTACTGGACAAGATGGTTTGGAGTAAATACTTAAAGATGGCTGTTGGTTTTGCTTCCTCAGCAGCCTGAAGTCCGGGCAAGGCACAAGTCCGCGCTGAGTAAATGCACAGACAAGTGCCCACAAAAATATCGCTGCATGGGCTCCCTGTGCACAGCGTGCTGGCAGACAGAGCTCCTGCAGGAGCAGGGAACTGAAGTTCTGTTGCCTGTCAGCAATCAATGCTTCCTCAACAAGATCTGCCAAATTAGCAGGGCTGTGAAACCGACCACATAGTAAGTAATACTGGCACACTTTTCAAGAAGCACATGATAGTACCCCTGTTAATTATCATAATCATCGGAACCATACATGTAGCATTTTAAATGTTTTATTGACGACACTTTCTATGCCATACAGAAAAAATGCACTTTGGCCATTTGGAGCTTGCTGCCCCTGGCACTGTCAGGATATCTTCACACCCCACACCCATCGACCAACACTTAAATCAATATGTAATATTCCAGCTACAAATTAGTTCATTAAAACTTTTGTGTTCAATTCGCCTCCTTACTCCAGCATTTCCCCATTAATTAAATTACTTTCCAAGCACATCAACAACCCAATAATCATTAATTCAGTAACACTATCTAAATGACATTCCAAAAATATAAGATATTATTCATTCTGTTCTACTAATTGCTTATTTAAGTTTTCAGACTTTATTTTCTATGCTTGCTTATTGCATTTTTTCAAACACTTTCTAAAATATGTCTATTCGAAAAGAGAGCGTTCCTTAAAATTTTAAACAAATAGACACTGGATCTGATACTTTTTCTCCCCAAGCATGGATTCAGGTACAAACACTAATTGCACCGGTTCTCGGTTGCTGTTAGCAACCAGCATCATTCCATTTTTCAGCATCAATGATAAGAATTGACTGCTGGGTGTTTTGGGAGGGGGTAGCATTTCAATCCAAATTAAGAGATTGACCTTGGTCTGATTTCTGCTTTCATGCTGGCGAAAAAAAATAGCAACGGCAAAAATACCAGATAAAGCTTGTCTGGTCCCTGAAGAAAATATTCATGCAGAGAGAGAGAAAAAAGCAGCTGGCACTTGAACCCAATGCTCCCTGAGAGACAGGAGCCCAAATCAACATCTTTTCCAATTAATTGTCTTTTTGCTTCTTTGCAAAAACAAGGCAAGACATCTCACGTCTTTGTAAGACAAAAGTGACTGACACGATGGGAAAAATCCACCAAACATCCATGATAGAAATATGGATTTTTGTATTTATTTCATCTGCTTTTAAATAGCTCATGCCAAAACATCGACAGCGTTCTGTTCATTTTTTGAAATTGGAAGATTGAAAGACAGGAAAGAGGGTGTCTGCTGGAGCTTAGTCAGGCAGTGATCTGGAAATTAGTCAAAAGAAATGTGTTTTGTTCGACTGTAAATTGAATTGTACGATGTCAGGAACTGAGCAGGTGTTCAAGACCTAGATGACATGATTAATTGTTCATTGGCATTCCATGCAATAGTCCCGACACACTGTGCTTATGATCACAAGTGATTGGCAACGCAGTCTTCAAAGACCCCTGAACTGTATATGACTGTGAGTCTCTCCTGCAGTCTTTAGTTATAACATAAAAGGAACAAACTCCAGGACCCTGATATTTATAGGGAGGTGGGGAGGGGAGCGGCAGAGCGTGGTAGCGGAGCGGAAGTCTGGAAATCCCAGGGACGTGGAGGTTCTGCCGATATTAATGGCAGGACATCATTATCAGTTTCTGCCTCCGTTTCTCGCCCGGCAGCCAGCCAGATTGACAGGCAGTAGGCTCGAAATCGGGACTTGGTGTCAGGGAAGGGGGAATGGTCAGATCCTGGCAGTTGGCTCGAGATCTGGGCTTGGTGATGGGTAGGGAGGCTGGGGTGGGTTGCGGGGGGCAGCTGGGGGCAGTCAGAGTCTGACAGTAGGCTCGAGATCGGGGCTTGGTGTCAGGGAGGGGGGAATGGTCAAATCCTGTTGGTCAGCTCGAGATCGGGGCTTGGTGGTGGGCAAGGCGAGGGGGGCATCGGTCAGAGTCTGACAGTAGGCTTGAGATCAGGGCTTGGTGGTGGGCGGGGGACGGTGGGGGGGCAGTCAGAGTCTGCCAATAGGCTCGAGTTCGGGGCTTGGTGGTTGACGGGGTGGAGGGGGGTGGGTATAGTCAGAGTCTGACAGTAGGCTCGAGATCGGGGCTTGGTGTCAGGGAGGGGGGAATGGTCAGATCCTGGTGGTCAGCTCGGGATCGGGGCTTGGTGGTGGGCGAGGTGGGGTGGGGGGGAGGGGGAAGGGGAGTAGTCAGAGTCTGACAGTAGGCTCGAGATCGGGGCTTGGCGCGGGCGGTGGGTGGGGTTCGTTGATCACGGCAGCGAGCAGTGGCCGTGTTCGGCAGAAGGTTGGCCGAAGGCTCCCTTTGGTAGCTGGGAGGAGCACTCCTGCTTCTCCTGGCCCACAAGTGCTGGTATCTTCCCAGCCCTGCAAGTGTGGGTTTGGAGGCAGGCCCGCTGTCAAAATGGCTTTGATTGACAGCGAGGCAGGATCCCGCTGTAAACCCGTCTCCTTGTGAGTTTCTCAGCAGTCAGGTTGGTGTCTGGATAGCAGACCTGATAGCAAGCGGCGGGACAGATAATTAACATCATTAAAAGGTACTTAAATGGTAGTTAAGATGGTTAAAAGCAGGCACTTACAACCTTTTGAAGGCTTTGCCACCCCTCGGGTTTCACGGCAGGTAAGTGTGTCGGGTTCTCAGCGACTCTCTATTGCTTTGACTAGTTGACAGCTGCAGAAGTGGTATAAAAGTTACCATTTCACAGCTGTTCACTTTCCAATGTCAGAAGCTGAAGCCTTCAGGATTTTGAAAAGATTTGTGAGTTATATGCACTTTGGAAGTGTTTGCAGTGAACTCTCTATTCACTATCACCTCTTCAGAGCAACCTCTCTCACCATTGACAGATCACTTCTGTCATCTCAACCTCATCTGCCATCTATTCCAGCAACATCGGTGCCCTTGAAAAAATCTCACCTTAGTCCTCAGAATCCGAACACCAACATCACTAAACACACCAGCATCATTACCAACAACACCAACCTCCTCCGCAATCACCTGACAGTACATAGGGCATCAGCACCCGACCACATTGCTGCACGGGAGGCCAGTGATGGCCTCACCATGGCTACATTTACTTCACTTCATGCTGTACTATAACATGATGCATCAGGTTGGCACCACTCCACACCAGCACCATAAAGCATCCCTGCAATATCCAAAACATTCCTTTCACACTCATCACCATTGTGAGGGGGGAAGGGGGGTGTACGCTTATGTTGTACCATTCACTACAACTCACTAAGCCACTTCCTTCTCTGTCTAAGAATGCAAAGTACTGAAAATAAAGATTTAAATGTTTGACAATACATTAACTATACATGAACATTGGCTAAAGGACCCAAGTGCTCACCCTTGTGTGTTGTTAGTTGGTATGATTGAACATGGATGAGGGTGAGTATGAGGGATGGCTATTGAAATGGGGAACTGATGTAGATCTGGAGCGAGAGAGGGGAATGGGTGGAGGTGCAAGGTAAGTTGATATGAGAAAGGATGTGCAGGGCCAGAGTAGGGAAGGCAGAGTGATGGATACGTGATGGGGTGCACAGCAGGATGAGGTTGAGTGTGGCTTTGCAGTAAAGTTTTGTGATCTGCTGAGATCATTGAAGTGTTTGCGCCACTGCAGCCAGCTCCTCCTGACCACATCCCTGCTTCTGCCCTCCTGTGCAATGTGCAACCAGGCTGCATTGGTGTCCTGGAGAGGTCCCTTTCGTCCATGGGAAAGCAAAAGGACCTCCCTGCGCACTGTGACTCCCTCTATAAGATTCTGGAGGGAGTCATGGGGGAGCCTGGGTGCAGCCCTGCACCTTTATGCAGTGCTTCTCAGTATTTGCAACTCCTCAATGCTGCAGAACACTGACAGAAGAACTGTTAAAATCAATGTGGGCGTGGCCCTTTTAAGAAAACCGGCTGATGACGTGTCATCAATTGATGTCATCAGACCAGCTTCCTCTTAATTGACCGGGAAGCCCCCAGGGTGGGGTTAACAAGCCCAATCCTGGGAAGATTCCACCGCCGCACGTGGTGAAATCACGGCCAAGGAGTATTCTAAAAAGCACTAACCATTTCGCTGCTGGACTTCCCAAGCCTTGGGAAACCCAGCCGGCAGCAGTGAAATGTAAATCAGGTTCCCAACTGCACTTTGGGAGCCATATTTAAATATGATAATGAAGTGTTCCGCCTCTCCAAGATGGGACACTCACACCGCAACCTACCCATCACCATAGAAATAGCGGCAGGCACGTATGAAGCAAGGTTGGGGATGCGTTCCCTGATGTTAATCCCCTGCCCTGACCCCCTCGCACCTGTTGGGTGAGGTGGGGGAGGGGGGGGGGGGCGGGTGGTGAATACCAGATCTCATTGTCCATCTCATCTTGAAGACATTGAGAACTTAACAATTCTAATCAAAGGTAGTTGCCATTAGTCTGTAAGAAGTGTTCTACATAAAAGGATAAATTAAGCAAGAAAAATACTCTCATTTATTTTGCGCCTTAACACATCAGATTCTCAAGTGCTTCATAACCAACTAATTACTTTCTGAAGTGTAATCACAGTTATAATGCAAGCGAACTTGGCAGACAATTTATACACAGCAGTGTCTTGCAAATGAGATAAATGATCTTTTAAACTGATGAGGTAGGCATGTTAGTGAGGACACCGAATCCTCCTTCGTTTTCAAACAGCATGACGCAAACTTCTATCTCCACTTGTGCAGGGCCTCAGCATAACATCCCTTCTGAAAGACCTGCAACAATGCAGCACTTTCTCTGTGCAGCGTTGAAGTGTTAGTCTAGAATATAGGGTCAAATTCAAGAATGGGTCTTGAAAAACAACGGTCTCGACTAGCGATGTGTTCCCTGGGAGATCAGACGCACCAATGTTAGCGTCCTCGACCAGGCTAACATCCCCAGCATTGAAGCACTGACTACACTTGATCAGCTCCACTGGACAGGCCACATTGTTCGCTTGCCAGCCACGAGTCCCAAAGCAAGCGCTCTACTCGGAACTCCTTCACGGCAAATGAGCCAAAGGTGGGCAGAGGAAACATTACAAGGACACCCTCAAAGCCTCCCTGATAAAGTGCAACATCCCCACCGATACCTGAGAGTCCCTGGCCAAAGTCCGCCCTAAGTGGAGGAAGTGCATCTGGGAGGGCGATGAGCACCTCGAGTCTCGTCGCCGAGAGCATGCAGAAATCAAGCGCAGGCAGCGGAAAGAGCGTGTGGCAAGCCAGTCCCACCCACCCCTTCCTTCAACGACTATCTGTCTCACCTGTGACAGGGATTGTGGTTCTCTTATTGGACTGTTCAGCCACCTAAGGACTCATTTTTAGAGTGGAAGCAAGTCTTCCTCAATTCCGAGGGACTGCCTATGATGATGAGTCCTATCAAATGACCCGAACTGATATTTAGTTAATCCTTGTGGATTGATTCTAGTTCGACTGTTTTTGGAAGGTGGGAGGAAGGAAGGAAAGGGAGAGAGACATCATTCCATTTTTCAGCATCAATGATAAGAATTGACTGCTGGGTGTTTTGGGAGGGGGTAGCATTTCAAGAGATTGACTTTGGTCTGATTTCTGCTTTCATGCTGGCGAAAAAAAATAGCGAACGGCAAAAATATCAGATAAAGCTTGTCTGCTCCCTGAAGAAAATATTCATGCAGAGAGAGAGAAAAAAACAGCTGGCACTTGAACCCAATGCTCCTGAGAGACAGGAGCCCAAATCAACATCTTTTCCAATTAATTGTCTTTTTGCTTCTTTGCAAAAACAAGGCAAGACATCTCACGTCTTTGTAAGACAAAAGTGGCTGACACGGTGGGAAAAATCCACCAAACATCCATGATAGAAATATGGATTTTTGTATTTATTTCATCTGCTTTTAAATAGCTCATGCCAAAACATCGACAGCGTTCTGTTCATTTTTTGAAATTGGAAGATTGAAAGACAGGAAAGAGGGTGTCTGCTGGAGCTTAGTTAGGCAGTGATCTGGAAATTAGTCAAAAGAAATGTGTTTTGTTCGACTGTAAATTGAATTGTACGATGTCAGGAACTGAGCAGGTGTTCAAGACCTAGATGACATGATTAATTGTTCATTGGCATTCCATGCAATAGTCCCGACACACTGTGCTTATGATCACAAGTGATTGACAACGGAGTCTTCAAAGACCCCTGAACTGTATATGACTGTGAGACTCTCCTGCAGTCTTTAGTTATAACATAAAAGGAACAAACTCCAGGACCCTGATATTTATGGGGAGGTGGGGAGGGGAGCGGCAGAGCGTGGTAGCGGAGCGGAAGTCTGGAAATCCCAGGGACATGGAGGTTCTGCCGATATTAATGGCAGGACATCATTATCAGTTTCTGCCTCCGTTTCTCGCCCGGCAGCCAGCCAGATTGACAGGCAGTAGGCTCGAAATCGGGACTTGGTGTCAGGGAGGGGGGAATGGTCAGATCCTGGCAGTTGGCTTGAGATCGGGGCTTGGTGATGGGTAGGGAGGCTGGGGGCGGGGAGCGGGGGGCGGGTGGGGGCAGTCAGAGTCTGACAGTAGGCTCGAGATCGGGGCTTGGTGTCAGGGAGGGGGGAATGGTCAAATGCTGGTGGGCAGCTCGGGATCGGGGCTTGGTGGTGGGCGAGGCGAGGGGGGCATCGGTCAGAGTCTGACAGTAGGCTTGAGATCAGGGCTTGGTGGTGGGCGGGGGGCGGTGGGGGGGCAGTCAGAGTCTGCCAATAGGCTCGAGTTCGGGGCTTGGTGGTTGACGGGGTGGAGGGGGGTGGGTTCAGTCAGAGTCTGACAGTAGGCTCGAGATCGGTGCTTGGTGTCAGGGAGGGGGGAATGGTCAGATCCTGGTGGTCAGCTCGGGATCGGGGCTTGGTGGTGGGCGAGGTGGGGTGGGGGGGAGGGGGAAGGGGAGTAGTCAGAGTCTGACAGTAGGCTCGAGATCGGGGCTTGGTGTCAGGGAGGGGGGAATGGTCAAATCCTGTTGGTCAGCTCGAGATCGGGGCTTGGTGGTGGGCAAGGCGAGGGGGGCATCGGTCAGAGTCTGACAGTAGGCTTGAGATCAGGGCTTGGTGGTGGGCGGGGGACGGTGGGGGGGCAGTCAGAGTCTGCCAATAGGCTCGAGTTCGGGGCTTGGTGGTTGACGGGGTGGAGGGGGGTGGGTATAGTCAGAGTCTGACAGTAGGCTCGAGATCGGGGCTTGGTGTCAGGGAGGGGGGAATGGTCAGATCCTGGTGGTCAGCTCGGGATCGGGGCTTGGTGGTGGGCGAGGTGGGGTGGGGGGGAGGGGGAAGGGGAGTAGTCAGAGTCTGACAGTAGGCTCGAGATCGGGGCTTGGCGCGGGCGGTGGGTGGGGTTCGTTGATCACGGCAGCGAGCAGTGGCCGTGTTCGGCAGAAGGTTGGCCGAAGGCTCCCTTTGGTAGCTGGGAGGAGCACTCCTGCTTCTCCTGGCCCACAAGTGCTGGTATCTTCCCAGCCCTGCAAGTGTGGGTTTGGAGGCAGGCCCGCTGTCAAAATGGCTTTGATTGACAGCGAGGCAGGATCCCGCTGTAAACCCGTCTCCTTGTGAGTTTCTCAGCAGTCAGGTTGGTGTCTGGATAGCAGACCTGATAGCAAGCGGCGGGACAGATAATTAACATCATTAAAAGGTACTTAAATGGTAGTTAAGATGGTTAAAAGCAGGCACTTACAACCTTTTGAAGGCTTTGCCACCCCTCGGGTTTCACGGCAGGTAAGTGTGTCGGGTTCTCAGCGACTCTCTATTGCTTTGACTAGTTGACAGCTGCAGAAGTGGTATAAAAGTTACCATTTCACAGCTGTTCACTTTCCAATGTCAGAAGCTGAAGCCTTCAGGATTTTGAAAAGATTTGTGAGTTATATGCACTTTGGAAGTGTTTGCAGTGAACTCTCTATTCACTATCACCTCTTCAGAGCAACCTCTCTCACCATTGACAGATCACTTCTGTCATCTCAACCTCATCTGCCATCTATTCCAGCAACATCGGTGCCCTTGAAAAAATCTCACCTTAGTCCTCAGAATCCGAACACCAACATCACTAAACACACCAGCATCATTACCAACAACACCAACCTCCTCCGCAATCACCTGACAGTACATAGGGCATCAGCACCCGACCACATTGCTGCACGGGAGGCCAGTGATGGCCTCACCATGGCTACATTTACTTCACTTCATGCTGTACTATAACATGATGCATCAGGTTGGCACCACTCCACACCAGCACCATAAAGCATCCCTGCAATATCCAAAACATTCCTTTCACACTCATCACCATTGTGAGGGGGGAAGGGGGGTGTACGCTTATGTTGTACCATTCACTACAACTCACTAAGCCACTTCCTTCTCTGTCTAAGAATGCAAAGTACTGAAAATAAAGATTTAAATGTTTGACAATACATTAACTATACATGAACATTGGCTAAAGGACCCAAGTGCTCACCCTTGTGTGTTGTTAGTTGGTATGATTGAACATGGATGAGGGTGAGTATGAGGGATGGCTATTGAAATGGGGAACTGATGTAGATCTGGAGCGAGAGAGGGGAATGGGTGGAGGTGCAAGGTAAGTTGATATGAGAAAGGATGTGCAGGGCCAGAGTAGGGAAGGCAGAGTGATGGATACGTGATGGGGTGCACAGCAGGATGAGGTTGAGTGTGGCTTTGCAGTAAAGTTTTGTGATCTGCTGAGATCATTGAAGTGTTTGCGCCACTGCAGCCAGCTCCTCCTGACCACATCCCTGCTTCTGCCCTCCTGTGCAATGTGCAACCAGGCTGCATTGGTGTCCTGGAGAGGTCCCTTTCGTCCATGGGAAAGCAAAAGGACCTCCCTGCGCACTGTGACTCCCTCTATAAGATTCTGGAGGGAGTCATGGGGGAGCCTGGGTGCAGCCCTGCACCTTTATGCAGTGCTTCTCAGTATTTGCAACTCCTCAATGCTGCAGAACACTGACAGAAGAACTGTTAAAATCAATGTGGGCGTGGCCCTTTTAAGAAAACCGGCTGATGACGTGTCATCAATTGATGTCATCAGACCAGCTTCCTCTTAATTGACCGGGAAGCCCCCAGGGTGGGGTTAACAAGCCCAATCCTGGGAAGATTCCACCGCCGCACGTGGTGAAATCACGGCCAAGGAGTATTCTAAAAAGCACTAACCATTTCGCTGCTGGACTTCCCAAGCCTTGGGAAACCCAGCCGGCAGCAGTGAAATGTAAATCAGGTTCCCAACTGCACTTTGGGAGCCATATTTAAATATGATAATGAAGTGTTCCGCCTCTCCAAGATGGGACACTCACACCGCAACCTACCCATCACCATAGAAATAGCGGCAGGCACGTATGAAGCAAGGTTGGGGATGCGTTCCCTGATGTTAATCCCCTGCCCTGACCCCCTCGCACCTGTTGGGTGAGGTGGGGGAGGGGGGGGGGGGCGGGTGGTGAATACCAGATCTCATTGTCCATCTCATCTTGAAGACATTGAGAACTTAACAATTCTAATCAAAGGTAGTTGCCATTAGTCTGTAAGAAGTGTTCTACATAAAAGGATAAATTAAGCAAGAAAAATACTCTCATTTATTTTGCGCCTTAACACATCAGATTCTCAAGTGCTTCATAACCAACTAATTACTTTCTGAAGTGTAATCACAGTTATAATGCAAGCGAACTTGGCAGACAATTTATACACAGCAGTGTCTTGCAAATGAGATAAATGATCTTTTAAACTGATGAGGTAGGCATGTTAGTGAGGACACCGAATCCTCCTTCGTTTTCAAACAGCATGACGCAAACTTCTATCTCCACTTGTGCAGGGCCTCAGCATAACATCCCTTCTGAAAGACCTGCAACAATGCAGCACTTTCTCTGTGCAGCGTTGAAGTGTTAGTCTAGAATATAGGGTCAAATTCAAGAATGGGTCTTGAAAAACAACGGTCTCGACTAGCGATGTGTTCCCTGGGAGATCAGACGCACCAATGTTAGCGTCCTCGACCAGGCTAACATCCCCAGCATTGAAGCACTGACTACACTTGATCAGCTCCACTGGACAGGCCACATTGTTCGCTTGCCAGCCACGAGTCCCAAAGCAAGCGCTCTACTCGGAACTCCTTCACGGCAAATGAGCCAAAGGTGGGCAGAGGAAACATTACAAGGACACCCTCAAAGCCTCCCTGATAAAGTGCAACATCCCCACCGATACCTGAGAGTCCCTGGCCAAAGTCCGCCCTAAGTGGAGGAAGTGCATCTGGGAGGGCGATGAGCACCTCGAGTCTCGTCGCCGAGAGCATGCAGAAATCAAGCGCAGGCAGCGGAAAGAGCGTGTGGCAAGCCAGTCCCACCCACCCCTTCCTTCAACGACTATCTGTCTCACCTGTGACAGGGATTGTGGTTCTCTTATTGGACTGTTCAGCCACCTAAGGACTCATTTTTAGAGTGGAAGCAAGTCTTCCTCAATTCCGAGGGACTGCCTATGATGATGAGTCCTATCAAATGACCCGAACTGATATTTAGTTAATCCTTGTGGATTGATTCTAGTTCGACTGTTTTTGGAAGGTGGGAGGAAGGAAGGAAAGGGAGAGAGACATCATTCCATTTTTCAGCATCAATGATAAGAATTGACTGCTGGGTGTTTTGGGAGGGGGTAGCATTTCAAGAGATTGACTTTGGTCTGATTTCTGCTTTCATGCTGGCGAAAAAAAATAGCGAACGGCAAAAATATCAGATAAAGCTTGTCTGCTCCCTGAAGAAAATATTCATGCAGAGAGAGAGAAAAAAACAGCTGGCACTTGAACCCAATGCTCCTGAGAGACAGGAGCCCAAATCAACATCTTTTCCAATTAATTGTCTTTTTGCTTCTTTGCAAAAACAAGGCAAGACATCTCACGTCTTTGTAAGACAAAAGTGGCTGACACGGTGGGAAAAATCCACCAAACATCCATGATAGAAATATGGATTTTTGTATTTATTTCATCTGCTTTTAAATAGCTCATGCCAAAACATCGACAGCGTTCTGTTCATTTTTTGAAATTGGAAGATTGAAAGACAGGAAAGAGGGTGTCTGCTGGAGCTTAGTTAGGCAGTGATCTGGAAATTAGTCAAAAGAAATGTGTTTTGTTCGACTGTAAATTGAATTGTACGATGTCAGGAACTGAGCAGGTGTTCAAGACCTAGATGACATGATTAATTGTTCATTGGCATTCCATGCAATAGTCCCGACACACTGTGCTTATGATCACAAGTGATTGACAACGGAGTCTTCAAAGACCCCTGAACTGTATATGACTGTGAGACTCTCCTGCAGTCTTTAGTTATAACATAAAAGGAACAAACTCCAGGACCCTGATATTTATGGGGAGGTGGGGAGGGGAGCGGCAGAGCGTGGTAGCGGAGCGGAAGTCTGGAAATCCCAGGGACATGGAGGTTCTGCCGATATTAATGGCAGGACATCATTATCAGTTTCTGCCTCCGTTTCTCGCCCGGCAGCCAGCCAGATTGACAGGCAGTAGGCTCGAAATCGGGACTTGGTGTCAGGGAGGGGGGAATGGTCAGATCCTGGCAGTTGGCTTGAGATCGGGGCTTGGTGATGGGTAGGGAGGCTGGGGGCGGGGAGCGGGGGGCGGGTGGGGGCAGTCAGAGTCTGACAGTAGGCTCGAGATCGGGGCTTGGTGTCAGGGAGGGGGGAATGGTCAAATGCTGGTGGGCAGCTCGGGATCGGGGCTTGGTGGTGGGCGAGGCGAGGGGGGCATCGGTCAGAGTCTGACAGTAGGCTTGAGATCAGGGCTTGGTGGTGGGCGGGGGGCGGTGGGGGGGCAGTCAGAGTCTGCCAATAGGCTCGAGTTCGGGGCTTGGTGGTTGACGGGGTGGAGGGGGGTGGGTTCAGTCAGAGTCTGACAGTAGGCTCGAGATCGGTGCTTGGTGTCAGGGAGGGGGGAATGGTCAGATCCTGGTGGTCAGCTCGGGATCGGGGCTTGGTGGTGGGCGAGGTGGGGTGGGGGGGAGGGGGAAGGGGAGTAGTCAGAGTCTGACAGTAGGCTCGAGATCGGGGCTTGGCGCGGGCGGTGGGTGGGGCTCGTTGATCACGGCAGCGAGCAGAGACCGTGTTCGGCAGAAGGTTGGCCGAAGGCTCCCTTTGGTAGTTGGGAGGAGCACTCCTGCTTCTCCTGGCCCACAAGGGCTGGTATCTTCCCAGCCCTGCAGGTTTGGAGGCGGGCCCTCTGTCAAAATGGCTTTGATTGACAGCGAGGCAGGATCCCGCTGTAAACCCGTCTCCTTGTGAGTTTCTCAGCAGTCAGGTTGGTGTCTGGATAGCAGACCTGATAGCAAGCGGCGGGACAGATAATTAACATCATTAAAAGGTACTTAAATGGTAGTTAAGATGGTTAAAAGCAGGCACTTACAACCTTTTGAAGGCTTTGCCACCCCTCGGGTTTCACGGCAGGTAAGTGTGTCGGGTTCTCAGTGACTCTCTATTGCTTTGACTAGTTGACAGCTGTAGAAGTGGTATAAAAGCTACCATTTCACAGCTGTTCACTTTCCAATGTCAGAAGCTGAAGCCTTCAGGATTTTGAAAAGATTTGTGAGCTATATGCACTTTGGAAGTGTTTGCAGTGAACTCTCTATTCACTATCACCTCTTCAGAGCAACCTCTCTCACCATTGACAGATCACTTCTGTCATCTCAACCTCATCTGCCATCTATTCCAGCAACATCGGTGCCCTTGAAAAAATCTCACCTTAGTCCTCAGAATCCGAACACCAACATCACTAAACACACCAGCATCATTACCAACAACACCAACCTCCTCCGCAATCACCTGACAGTACATAGGGCATCAGCACCCGACCACATTGCTGCACGGGAGGCCAGTGATGGCCTCACCATGGCTACATTTACTTCACTTCATGCTGTACTATAACATGATGCACCAGGTTGGCACCACTCCACACCAGCACCATAAAGCATCCCTGCAATATCCAAAACATTCCTTTCACACTCATCACCATTGTGAGGGGGGACGGGGGGTGTACGCTTATGTTGTACCATTCACTACAACTCACTAAGCCACTTCCTTCTCTGTCTAAGAATGCAAAGTACTGAAAATAAAGATTTAAATGTTTGACAATACATTAACTATACATGAACATTGGCTAAAGGACCCAAGTGCTCACCCTTGTGTGTTGTTAGTTGGTATGATTGAACATGGATGAGGGTGAGTATGAGGGATGGCTATTGAAATGGGGAACTGATGTAGATCTGGAGCGAGAGAGGGGAATGGGTGGAGGTGCAAGGTAAGTTGATATGAGAAAGGATGTGCAGGGCCAGAGTAGGGAAGGCAGAGTGATGGATATGTGATGGGGTGCACAGCAGGATGAGGTTGAGTGTGGCTTTGCAGTAAAGTTTTGTGATCTGCTGAGATCATTGAAGGTTTGCGCCACTGCAGCCAGCTCCTCCTGACCACATCCCTGCTTCTGCCCTCCTGTGCAATGTGCAACCAGGCTGCATTGGTGTCCTGGAGAGGTCCCTTTCGTCCATGGGAAAGCAAAAGGACCTCCCTGCGTGCTGTGACTCCCTCTATAAGAATCTGGAGGGAGTCATGGGGGAGCCTGGGTGCAGCCCTGCACCTTTATGCAGTGCTTCTCAGTATTTGCAACTCCTCAATGCTGCAGAACACTGACAGAAGAACTGTTAAAATCAATGTGGGCGTGGCCCTTTTAAGAAAACCGGCTGATGACGTGTCATCAATTGATGTCATCAGACCAGCTTCCTCTTAATTGACCGGGAAGCCCCCAGGGTGGGGTTAACAAGCCCAATCCTGGGAAGATTCCACCGTCGCACGTGGTGAAATCACGGCCAAGGAGTATTCTAAAAAGCACTAACCATTTCGCTGCTGGACTTCCCAAGCCTTGGGAAACCCAGCCGGCAGCAGTGAAATGTAAATCAGGTTCCCAACTGCACTTTGGGAGCCATATTTAAATATGATAATGAAGTGTTCCGCCTCTCCAAGATGGGACACTCACACCGCAACCTACCCATCACCATAGAAATAGCGGCAGGCACGTATGAAGCAAGGTTGGGGATGCGTTCCCTGATTTTAATCCCCTGCCCTGACCCCCTCGCACCAGTTGGGTGAGGTGGGGGAGGGGGGGGGGGGCGGGTGGTGAATACCAGATCTCATTGTCCATCTCATCTTGAAGACATTGAGAACTTAACAATTCTAATCAAAGGTAGTTGCCATTAGTCTGTAAGAAGTGTTCTACATAAAAGGATAAATTAAAGAAGAAAAATACTCTCATTTATTTTGTGCCTTAACACATCAGATTCTCAAGTGCTTCATAACCAACTAATTACTTTCCGAAGTGTAATCACAGTTATCATGCAAGCAAACTTGGCGGACAATTTATACACAGCAGTGTCTTACAAATGGCTAATGAGATAAATGATCTTTTAAACTGATGAGGTAGGCATGTTAGTGAGGACACCGAACTCGAAACATAGAAAATAGGTGCAGGAGTAGGCCATTTGGCCCTTCGAGCCTGCACCGCCATTCAATGAGTTCATGGCAACTTCAGCACCCCATTCCTGCTTTCTCGCCTTACCCCTTGATCCCCCTAGTAGTAAGGACTACATGTAACTCCTTTTTGAATATATTTAGTGAATTGGCCTCAACAACTTTCTGTGGTACAGAATTCCACAGGTTCACCACTCTCTGGGTGAAGAAGTTTCTCCTCATCTCGGTCCTAAATGACTTAACCCTTATCCTTAGACTGTGACCCCTGGTTCTGGACTTGCCCAACATTGGGAACATTCTCCCTGCATCTCACCTGTCTAAACCCGTCAGAATTTTAAATGTTTCTATGAGATCCCCTCTCATTCTTCTGAACTCCAGTGAATACAAGCCCAGTTGATCCAGTCTTTCTTGAAAGGTCAGTCCCACCATCCCGGGAATCAGTCTGGTGAACCTTCGCTGCACTCCCTCAATAGCAAGAATGTCCTTCCTCAAGTTAGGAGACCAAAACTGTACACAATACTCCAGGTGTGGCCTCACCAAGGCCCTATACAACTGTAGCAACACCTCCCTGCCCCTCTACTCAAATCCCCTCGCTATGAAGGCCAACATGCCATTTGCTTTCTTAACCGCCTGCTGTACCTGAATGCCAACCTTCAATGAACGATGTACCATGACACCCAGGTCTCGTTGCACCTTCCCTTTTCCTAATCTGTCACCATTCAGATAATAGTCTGTCTCTCTGTTTTTACCACCAAAGTGGATAACCTCACATTTATCCACATTATACTTCATCTGCCATGCATTTGTCCACTCACCTTAACCTATCCAAGTCACTCTGCAGCCTCATAGCATCCTCCTCGCAGCTCACACTGCCACCCAACTTAGTGTCATCTGCAAATTTGGAGATACTACATTTTACATTGTACATTAATCCCCTCGTCCAAATCATTAATGTACAATGTAAACAGTGTAAACATTCTTTTTCAAACAGCATGACGCAAACTTCTATCTCCACTTGTGCGGGGCCTCAGCATAACATCCCTTCTGAAAGACCTGCAACAATGCAGCACTTTCTCTGTGCAGCGTTGAAGTGTTAGTCTTGAATATAGGCTCAAATTCAAGAATGGGTCTTGAAAAACAACGGTCTCGACTAGCGTTGTGTCCCCTGGGAGATCAGACGCACCAACGTTGGCATCCTCGACCAGGCTAACATCCCCAGCATTGAAGCACTGACTACACTTGATCAGCTCCACTGGGCAGGCCACATTGTTCGCAGCCAGACACGAGTCCCAAAGCAAGCGCTCTACTTGGAACTCCTTCACGGCAAACGAGCCAAAGGTGGGCAGAGGTAACATTACAAGGACACCCTCAAAGCCTCCCTGATAAAGTGCAACATCCCCACCGATACCTGGGAGTCCCTGGCCAAAGTCCGCCCTAAGTTGAGGAAGTGCATCTGGGAGGGCGCTGAGCACCTCGAGTCTCGTCGCCGAGAGCATGCAGAAATCAAGCACAGACAGCGGTAAGAGCGTGCGGCAAGCCAGTCCCACCCACCCCTTCCCTCAACAACTGTCTGTCTCACCTGTGACAGGGACTGTGGTTCTCGTATTGGACTGTTCAGCCACCTAAGGACTCATTTTTAGAGTGGAAGCAAGTCTTCCTCCATTCCGAGGGACTGCCTATGATGATGAGTCCTATCAAATGACCTGAACTGATATTTAGTAAATCCTTGTGGATTGATTCTAGTTCTACTGTTTTAGGAAGGTGGGAGGAAGGAAGGAAAGGGAGAGAGGCAGCGAGGAAGGGAGCGGGATGTCTAGAGTTGCAGCGGTTGAGCTGGATTTGTGGAGCCTGTAGAAATACGTATGCTCTTCCCAACATCATAAATTTACCGTTCACCTCCTCCTCAGCCGAGCCACAGGCTGATGCTGGTCAGTGTGTTTGCAGTGCACGCTCCACCCAATTCAGCCCGAAGATGGCATATTGATGTCTTAGGACCCCAGTTTAAATTTTTCTATCAGCTGGGCACCCTCTGCACGTGATCACTCAGACTGCCTACTCAGCAAAATAGTGACAGCGACAATAAAAAGAAAAACTTACATTTATATAGCGCCTTTCATGACCATCAGACATCTCAAAGCGCTTTACAGCCAATGAAGTACTTTTGGGGCTAGAAATTGCCCCCCGCCCCAAACGGGGCAGATAATTCGAATTGAATGAATATTCTCCGCCCGAATCCATGGGGCGGTGAACAGAGGGAAATTGGCCTCTTTAACTTTTAATTCATTGTGGTGGTGTTTGGAGTGGCTGAGGGACGGAAGTGCGTCGGGGGTGGGGCGGAAGGCGGGCAGTGTCATCAGCGCCGCGCTGAGCACGTCAGCACGATGTGGACGTGCTGCGTCACATTGACACATAGCAACATCCCTCTCCTTCAGTTAAAGGAGAGTGCCGCTTTACGAGCTCTGAAGCCACTTTAGTGGTGCACACTGGGCCACCAGGGAGAGTTTCGGCTTGGCCAGCAGCCCGAGAGGGGGTGTGAGGCTGCCTGTTGGCAACCCGGCCGAACCCGTGGCCATCATTGTCGGGCCGACTTCAAAGTCGGCTGATAATTAAAATAAAATGGCAGCCGTGGCGGTGTGCCCTCCCCCTTAAGCTACTGGCAGCTTTCCGCTGGGAAAAACTGTCAGGGGCACCAAGCGGCGGCAGTTCCACTCCTGCGGGGTAAGGGATGGGATGAGGCAGAAACCCGTATCTTCTGCCCACGGCGGGGCGCTGGAAGCTGGTTGCCTGGGCGCAAGTGGAAATTGGGTCTTCTGCCACCCCTGCCTTATCACCCCCTTACTGTAATGGACCTTAAAGAGCGAGGCAATTTTGGCCTCTTGGAGTGTAGTCACTGTTGTAATGTGGGAAGTAAGTGATTAAACTCCATTTTCAGGTTGCTAGTATCCTGTTTCTGCTGGTTGGAAGGCCTGATAATTCAGTCCACAACAGGAGGGGAAATTTAATTTGTGCATTATATAAAGTGGAAAGATAATATCAGACCAATCAATATTTATGCTCATGGAAGAATAAAGGAGAATATGCATTGTTTCTTTCTTTTCTTTTCTTTCTTTGCTTCCCTTCTTTCCTTCCTGTTTTCTTTCTTTCCTTTTCTTTCTATTCCTTTTTTCTTTCCTTCTTTCTTTCTTTCTTTCCTCCCTTCGTCCCTCCCTCCCTCAACAGTCTTCCTGTAGTGTGGGGCCCGAACTGCACACAATACTCCAACTGTGGTCTTACTAATATTTTTATATAGATTCCACACGACGTCTCAGTTTTTATATTCTATGGGGTGGAAATTCGGTCGATTGCTACCCCTCTTAGGGGCGGCAATGGTGGCAGAAAGCACTTGAGCCTGGGCGGCCAGCTCCCAGCACCCCGCCGGGACATTCGGTGCTGGTATCGATGGGTGTGGAGCATTCCCGCTCGGGAGAGGTGATGCCGGTGTGCAATCCCCTGGTTGCGATACCGGCTCGATTTTTGATTGCCACCCGACCCGTAGCGCTCCACAGCGCGCCCTGGTGGGAATGCCTGTGAAAGCAGGCGATCCAAGCTGTAGTGGCCGCAGTGAGGTACGTAATGCCGACCTCAGGTAAGTGTGATCGCCCAGCACGAGTGTGCCTATGAGGCTAGGACCTCCGACGGTAGTGCCCTCTGGTGGTGGGAAGACCTTATGTACATACATTACAAACAGGATTGGCCATACGGCCCTCGAGCCTGCTCTGCCATTTAATAAGATCATGGCTGATCCGATCATGGACTCGGGTCCACTTCCCTGCCCGCTCCCCATAACCCCTTATTCCCTTATCGGTTAACAAACTGTCTATCTCTGTCTTAAATTTATTCAATGACCCAGCTTCCACAGATCTCTGAGGCAGCGAATTCCACAGATTTACAACCCTCTGAGAGAAAAAATTCCTCCTCATCTCAGTTTTAAATGGGCAGCCCCTTATTCTAAGATTATGCCCCCTAGTTGTAGTCTTCCCCATCAGTGGAAACACCCTCTCTGCACCCACCTCGTCAAGCCCCCTCATAATATTATACGTTTCGATAAAATCACCTCTCATTCTTCTGAATCCCAATGAGTAGAGGCCCAACCTACTCAACCTTTCCTCATAAGTCAATCCCCAAGATTCCATTGGCCTTCCTGATCACTTGCTGTGCCTGCAAACTAACCTTTTGTGTTTCATGCACCAGGAACCCCCAGGTCCTGCTGTGCTGCAGCACTTTGCAATTTTTCTCCATTTAAATAATAACTTGCTCTTCGATTTTTTTTCTGCCAAAGTGCATAACCTCACTCCTTTCCAACATTATACGCCATTTGCCAAATTTTTGCCCACTCATTTAGCCTGTCTATGTCCTTTTGCAGGTGTTTTTTGTGTCCTCCTCACACATTGCTTTTCCTCCCATCTTTGTATCGTCAGCAAACTTGGCTACATTACACTCGGTCCCTTCATCCAAGTCGTTAATATAGATTGTAAATAGTTGGGGTCCCAGCTCTGATCCCTGCGGCACCCCACTAGTTAGTGATTGCCAACCCGAGAATAAACCACTTATCTCGACTCTCTGTTTCTGTTAGTTAGCCAATCCTCTATCCATGCTAATATATTACCCTAAACCCCTTGAAATTCATCTTCTGCAGTAACCTTTTATGTGGCATCTTGTCAAATGCCTTCTGTTTAGCTCGGGATTTTCATTTGCTCAGCCGGTCTAGTGCCCGAAAAGAGGTGTGTAACGCCTCCCTCAGCGCTGCGCCCCACACTCAGGGCCCAGCTGATGAATTTTGCTGACTGAGGTGCAAACTGTTCCCGGGCGTAAACTTTACCGCCCCGCCGCCATTACCGCCTGAAATGAGCAGAACCGAAAATCCCAGCCCTACATCTTTCTAGCCTTGGACTTTTCAGCATCTCCGCAGTTTGTGATCCCAGTAACTGCTGGGATCATGCCCTCCAGCACTGACCCCACTGGAGTTTGCAGGCTCAGTGGGAAGGCTCCTCATTTGCATGGGCCAGGTACACACAAGCACCACTCCGGGCACATCACCACCATCTGCCTGCCCATAACTGCTGGAAACTCCAGCGCCTATCCCTGAAAGCGTGGGGGTGCTCAGGCCTCTCTCCCCACCCTCACCAATGTCCTTATTAGCCTCTTGAGCATTGGGCTAATCTGGCCACATTTAAAAAAAAATAATTCGGATTCTTTAGCAGCCTTGGCCACTTGCCTGACCTAGACCACATCAGGACGGCCCAGTAGGCCTAAACTCACTTGACACAACAACTGTTACTACAACACTGGGTCCTGACTCAGTCTCAGATTTGGAAACTCCTGGCTCAAGGACTCTGCCCTTGGCTGCCATATGTCTTATAACCTAGGGGTGAAATTGGTATTCTGCAGTAGCACAAAATAGTCGATAACGAATTGGAAACCCATTTTATACACCACCCGATTTTTAAGGAATATGGGCTGCCAATTCATTATCACCCATTTTGCATGACTGCAGAAGTCCAATTTTACACCCCGTCCCCAGTCTCCACCATTTTCCTGGCAAGTTCCATTGGTTTCACACATGGCATAGGACATTTTAAGCCCTGATAAAAGTAACCGAGTAACCTTTATGCAATATATCTTAGAATATTAAAAGAAGGGTCTGTTATAACTAATGATATGCACCATGTTATGACTGACAGCCAAGAAAATAATCATCTAGAAAGCAAATCAGCAAAGTACAAAAGGAAGGTTGTTTATGCCGAGTAGTCCATCAAGAGTGTTTGGCAAATTTAATGAGCTTTAGTTACAATTTCTTTAGAAGGTTATAGATCCCAGTGGAAGATACAAAATAATTGAAGGACTTCTTAGAAGAAATGAGTTAGGAATATTGGATGTACATATTCCCCGAGTGTGGATGACCCAATTTTTTTCCATTCAACTGCAGCGTTTTTTTGAAAATTAACTTATATATCAGATGCTTGGAACTAGCTTTAACTATATTTTCATTATTATGAAGGCAATGCTAATCAGAAACTTTTTCCATGATCTAAGTCATGGTTGCGCTGGTGGCGGTAAATGGAGGTTGCAGTGATATTGCAGCCAGTGGTGTCAAACCAGTGTTTTTGGAAGCCAATATGCATTCAGCAGACTGGAGTTATACTACCAGTTGTGCATTCCGTTAAATGGCAGCACTGAGGTCAGCTACCAAGAAGTGTCACTTCTGGGCAGCTAACCTTTGGTAGGAGAGCACAGGTAGGATTAACTTTGCATTAACAGTAAGATTGTTGAAAAAAGTACGTTTGCAAAGTGCTCAGGTGGTCCAACAAACTTTTAAATTGTTTTTTTCTACTAAGCTGAAGTTATACTGCACTCAGTGCAAGCACAAATTGGTGAGAGATGGTCTTCTAAAGGACTCGACACCCAAGTTATGCTAGCACTTTCACTCTGATGCACAGCTGAAACTCTACGAAAGTGGCTGTATAGCCACAGCCAGAGAGGCAAGCTTATATGGAGTATGGACCCTATCGACCTCAAGCTGGGGATAATTTATGTTTCCCACTCATAACTCAAGAACTGATTATTCCTTAGGGAAGATTGAAGTTCAGTAATCCATATTAAATATTAACATTGTCCTAGTCAACAGGTATCCCTTAACCAACACCACTACAACAGATTATCCGATTATTTACCTTGTTGCTGTTTGTGGGGCCTTATTTTGTGCAAATTGGCTGCTGCATTTCCTACATTATAATAGTGACTACGCTTCAAAAGTACTTCATCACTTGTGAAGTGCTTTGGGACAACCTGAGGTTGTGAAAGGTGCTATATAAATGTATGTTCTTTAATTGAAAGGTTGTTGTTGCTTACAAATAGCTGTAACATTGAGAGAAAGTGGTATATGGATATCTGTTGCACTTCAAAAGTACTTAATTGGCTGTGAAGCACTGTGAAACTTCCTGTGGATGTGTCAGTCCTTTGAGTGGTTTCAGGTCACACTCCAGAGACTTGTGCACATAATCTATGGTTAACACTTTAGTGCAGTACTGAGGGAGTGCTAAACAGGAGCGAGCTCTAAATACAGGTGCAGCGTTGAAAATCCGGAGTTCCGGAATCCGGAATGTTCCGGACTCCGAGACGATCGGTGGCAGGGTCATCCGTAATCCGTAAAATGTTCCGGAATCCGGACCCGCTGACCCTGCCGACCTCAGGGCCCCGCCACTGCCCTTACCTCGGGGCCTCCTTGCCGGCCCACCAGACCATCTCCTCAGCGGGGCCCCACCCGAACATCTCCTCGGCGGGGCCCGCCCAAACATCTCCTCGGCGGGGCCCACCCGAACATCTCCCCAGCGGGGCCCGCCCAAACACCATCTTGGCAGGGCCCGCCCGCCTGAACACCACCTCAGCGGGGCCCGCCTGGCCGAACACGTCCTCGGCGAGGCACTGACCCTCTCTGCTGGGCGGAGCCCTGACCCTTTCTCTTGGGCGGGGCCTGGACCATCTCTCCGCCTGGACCCCCTTTCCTGGGCGGGGCTCGGACTCTCTCTCCTGGGCGGGGCCCGGACTCTCGCCTGGGCGGGGCCCGGACCCTCTCGCCTGGGCGGGGCCAGGACCCTCTCTCCTGGGCGGGGCCCGGACCCTCTCGCCTGGGCGGGGCCAGGACCCTCTCTCCTGGGCGGGGCCCGGACCCTCTCGCCTGGGCAGGGCCCGGATCCCCTCTCCTGGGCGGGGCCCTGACCCTCTCTCCTGGGCGGGCCTCCCCCCCCCCTTGCTGATGATCTGAAATCTGGAAATACCTGAACCTGGGATAAGGTATTTCCTGATTTGTGACGTCAGAAAGTCGATCGAAAGTCCGGAAAAGCCCGGAATCTGGAACGTCCTCAATCCCAAGGGTTCCGGATTCTCAACACTGCACCTGTATCTTGAACTTCCTCAACACCCAATTAACTGGGAGTGGGTATTCACGAGGGCAGCAGGCGAGACAAGCATTAAACCCTTTCCTCGCTGGCATCAGTTTCAAACCCAGGTTATTTTAACTCCTTTTTAACATTTTTATAAATCTCATTATACTCCTGTGAAGCACCTTGGGATGCTTCACTATCTTAAAGGCACTATATAAATACAAGTTGTTGTTGTTGTTGGGCCTGGTATTCATCCCACCATCAGGCGTAGATCAGGCAGTTCAGAGGCCACCTACAGGGACGCAAATAAGTCGTGGGGGTGGTTTTAGCAGACTCTTGTGGGCAGGAAAGAGATATAGAAAAACAGGTTTAAGATGGTTAGTTCCAGTAAAAAACAGCTGGCCCAAATTTTTAGTTATTTTTCTACGAGTTTTCCCCGGTTGTTTCTGATTCGCTGGTTCACAGGTTAAGGCCTTTGTGTAGGTAGCTGATGTTTGTGATTCAGAGGAATACCATGAAATTTAAAAACTGAAGCAATTGTATTTCTTTCTGACGATGCTAACTCAATTTTATTTAAAGGGAGCCCAGTGTTAGAAATCGTATCTATTGGTAATTGTAGAATTTGTGACTGCTGTCTGATAATGGTGCTAAATTTCAAAATTTTCGATAAAACTCTTCAAAATTATTATTATTTCACTAAATATTTAAATGTAATTTTTTGAAAGTCAGTCTGCATTGCATAAAAGGGGTTCGTTCTTGCCAGATGGACTAATCAACCATTTTTGTGCTTCTGGATACTATTAACTTTATACTTAAGGGCAAACCTTGTAAGCTAAATGGGCTTCCAGCTGGATTTTATCAATTTGATTTTTAGCACCCCAATCTCAGTGCTCAATGCCATTGTTGACCTTTAATATCGGTGAGATGGTAGGTGCCAAGTCAATCCCTGTCTCTAATTATCCAGTTGCAGAAATCTGGGAAGAATGCCATGCATGTTTAAATTGTGGACAATTAAGTATCCTGATTAAGTACCAATTTCAATGTACTTATTAAGATACTAGTTTGGAATTCACAGAAGGTTATTTCATGCTGAGAATTTTGAGTTCGGTCGGTTTCCAACAGGGCAGCTCTTCAGCTGATGGACCGTATTTCAGTCTTTATTGTAAAATGTGTCGATATCCTTCACGGATGCAGAGAAAGTTTTCAATCAGTACATTCATCCTCTGGTCTCTGCGTCAAAAATGTTACATTTAGCTAATCTCTCATTGAAGAAACCCAGTGCCTTACAGAAATTTTGAAATTAAAGCAGAAAAATAACATTGAAGTTGTCTTTCTGAGGATGGTAAGAAAATGAAATGGGAATATCCTTTGTCCCTTCCGCTTTCTTTGCCCTTTTGCTCTCTGTGGAGCATCCGGAGTAAAACTCATTGGCCGAAATTTTCCCGTAAGGAACGGTTGGGTTTGAAGCATGGAGCCAGTTAAATTGCTAAAAATTGGATTCGCGACCTGATCCCACCTCCAACCTGCCACTTTTGGTTTTGCCGGAAGTGGGGCAGGGTGGCCCAGAGGGCGTTATCTCAATTTAAATATTGTAATGAAGCTGGCCGCCACGATTTTCCCCTCCATTTTGAATTTAACTGCCTGTGGATGGGTTTCACACAATTTGTGAAACCCGGCAATTAAGCAGAGGCGGGGACCGCTGCAGCCAGAAGATAAGTGGCTTTATACCTACCTCCTGGATTCAGGGTCCCTACCATACCCACCCAACATGATCAGAGATCCCTCGACGAGGCCTCCGATCGGATTCCCAGACCTCTCACCCAACCCTCACCAGGCCTCTCCCCGCCCCCAACATTGATGATGAGGCCGGCCATGATCGTCCAGTGGCCTGCCCCGATTCTATGGCTCCTACCTGATTCCTGGCTGAAACCTTCCCCGCTGCGATCCCTGATCTCACCGGGAACCACGATCCCCCCCTGCGATCCCTGACCAACCCCATCGCCCGCCGATCCTGCAACTCCACCTCGTCAATTCTCTTTCTCCCCCGCTGATTCCTGATACCCCCATGCCGACCCCCTCCCAGTTCGACACCTCTTTCCTGCAGAATGCCACCATGCTCCCGATTTCCGACCCCTATCTCGCAGATTGCCAAACCCTCCTAATTCTAAACCCCCCCTTCCCATAGATTGCCAACCCCTCCCGATTCCCGATCCCTATCTTACAGATTGCCGACCTGTTCTGCATGTAATAACTCGATAGACTGAATACTGTAAGTTAACACAAGTACAAACCTGGCTCTGTTTTATCAAGGTCCAAAGTGATTACATTACATAATGGCTTATCTTTTATATGGGCCACACACACGTGCATACAGCCCAATGACCTCCGACAGTGATGCCACCTGGTGGCTAGTAACGCCAAGCATACATACATGACACGACCCCCTCCCGATTCCCGACCCCTATCTTGCAGATTGCCAACCCCTCCCGATGCCCGACCCATCCCCGCTGATTTCTGACCCCCCCCCCCATGATTCCTGACCACCCCACCGCTGATCCCTGACCCACTCCTCACAACTGAGGTCTACACACCTGCAGCCAGCCAGCCTCTCAAGCTAGCTGGCTGCAGGCAGGAATCCAAGGCCTCACATTTAAATCAGGCTCTGCCGGTAAAGTCGGCAAGGCCTGTGGGAAACCCGGCCTCCCGGATTTCCTGTGCCTCTCAGAACCCCCCTGCCCTCTACCCTGCACCCCCCCTTCCCCCCGCCACCCGGCGCCCAACTCCGCAACCAAAGATAATTCCAGCCATCCATTTGAATCTCTGCCTTGAAAATAAGTTCTTCGCAATATTTTGGTATGTGATTACAATATTGGTTTAGTGAATAACCTGTAATGCAATGCTCTTCGTCCTTCAATTCAGATATCTGTTGGAGCCAGCACAGAAGCAAGGGGAGTGAAGGAGCTGACTCAGTGAACAGCTAAAATAAGGATCCTATCGAAAAATCTTCTTTTACCACTTTCTGTAATTAATTGGTATCCTGGGATTAAACTATTCATGTATTCAATCATATTGTTTCACCCATAAATAGCAAGTGATACAACAGCCAATTACTTTACACATCAAAGGTAGTTTAGGTTGGTCCCTCCCCCCACGCCTCCATTTTTGATTCTTGAGGATAGTGGAATTCATTGGGGTCATTTTTGTTCATAGAATTAATTGTATCTTAATAACAATACCTTCCTGTGTTCTTATATAATTTTACAACCCTGATGTGGGAAACTTCTTTACCCAAAGAGAGGTGAGAATGTGGAACTCACTACCACAGGGAGTGGTTGAAGTGAATAGTATAGATGCATTTAGGGCGAGGCTGGATACACATATGAGGGAGAAGGGAATAGAGGGTTATGTGGATAGATTTAGATGAGAAAAGACGGGAGGAGGCTTGAGTGGGACATAAACGCCGGCATGGACTGGTTGGGCCAAATGACCTGTTTCTGTGCCATATATCCGATGTAATCTTATGGTTATTGACACTAAAAATTGAGTTATTAGAATGTTTCTTTACAAAATGAAGAATGGAGCCTGGATTATATATCCTGGATTCTATTACAGCCCCTTTTGCTGATACATTTTTATTTGTTTGTTGAGATGAATATTAGAATACAATAGTGTGTATTTAAACAAAATACATCATTGTGCTGCATATTATTTCTGTACTTTGACAAACAAAAAAGGGAGGGAGCAAAATTGGAAATCCATTTTAATAAAGAAAACATTTACAATTTTACTGCACCTAATAAGCAGCGATCTATCCCACTGATATTTTGAAAGGGAGTTAGACAAACTCATGAAGAGGAAAAATACTATAGCAGATACTGGCATAGGTATGATGGACTAAATGACCTCCTTCCCTGTTGAGTCTATGATCAGATATCTTGAGCAAAATTTGCAACAGGTTAGCTATGTTATGCATTGTAGGCCACTTAAGTTGAAGAATTAAAATCATAGAATCAAATAGAATGGTTACTGCACGGAAGGAGGCCATTCAGCCCATTGAGCCCATGCCGGCTCTCTGCAAGAGCACTTCAGCTAGTCCCAGTCCCCCACCCTTTCCCCATAGCCCTACAGATGCTTTTTCTTCAGGTATTTATCCAATTCCCTTTTGAAAGCCACGATTGAGTCTGCCTCCACCATCCATTCATGCAATGCATTCCAGATCCTAACCACTAGTTGCTTAAAAATGATTTTCCTCATGGCACCTTTGGGTCTTTTGACAATCACCTTAAATGTGT
The DNA here is from genome assembly GCF_044704955.1 of Pristiophorus japonicus. NCBI lineage: Eukaryota > Metazoa > Chordata > Chondrichthyes > Pristiophoridae > Pristiophorus > Pristiophorus japonicus. The sequence goes on along the minus strand of NC_091978.1, from coordinate 348,628,474 downwards.
GTCCTCTGGTTCTCCACCCTTCCGGCAATGGGAACAGGTCTTTCTATCTATTCTGTCTAGACCCCTCATAATTTTGAAAATAATGATTAAATTGTCAAAGCTGTGAGTATCCCTGAATTATCGAGCCACATTATTAGCCCACACTGCGATATGTGTGCGCACTAGGTCCGTGCAGCAGAGCTGGTCTCCAGTTGTCTTGGTTAATCCTTGCCACTGGACCAAAACCTAGCTCTGTCAAGCCCGTGTGGTGGCTGGTGTGCAACACCCACCATACGTTAAAAAAATCCACGCACAGGCATCTTCCACCCTTCAAGATTTAGTTCGGGACCTGGAATATTAGGTCCTTCATTGAAACCCTGTGAACTTTTTGACGTGAAGCAAGTCATCCTCGACTCGAGGGACTGCCTATGATGATATAATAACTCTGTCTAAAATACAGCAAGTTGCGGTGTGGGGCAGGGGTCGGGGGGCGTGGTGGGGGTGTGTGTGAAGAAATAAGGTCATCAACAAGGTAGTCAGTTGAGTTAGGACTCTATTGGCTAGACTCTGGGACCTGGACTTGAATCCAGCCCAGAATGATAGCACAAAAGACTCTTCTATCTGCTGGTAGCCTCCCCCCCTGAAGTGACTCTCCAAGTCAATGTGGCACCAGAGCATAAAACTGTCCTAATTTATCATTCAATAAGGGAACACTCATCAGAGGCAGTACCTCAAAATCGAAGAAGACTTGCTTTCACTCTAAAAGTGAGTTCTCATGTGACTGAACAGTCCAATATGGAAATTACAGTCTCTGTCACAGGTGGGACAGACAGTGGTTGAAGGAAAGGGTGGATGGGGAGTCTGGTTTGCTGCACGCTCCTTCCGCTGCCTGCACTTGTTTTCTGCATGCTCTCGGCGACGAGACTCGAGGTGCTTAGCGTCCTCCCGGATGCTGTTCCTCCACTTAGGGCGTTCTTTGACCAGGGATTCCCAGGTGTCGGTCGAGTTGTTGCACTTTATCAAGGAGGCTTTGAGGGTGTCCTTGAAACGTTTCCTCTGCCTACCTGGGGCTCGCTTGCCGTGCAGGAGTTCCGAGTAGAGCGCTTGCTTTGGGAGTCTCGTGTCGGGCATACGAACAATGTGACCCACACAATGGAGCTGGGCCCACTAGTGTATCAGCGAATGCCCTTCTGAAAATTAGCCTCAAATTATTATCACAGATATATTAGAGGAGAATTGTATTACATGTTCATGACATTCCTTTTATCACAGAATTTAAATGGATTAATGCCTTCACTAAAATAGTGGACAGAAGAATATTATACGAGCAGTTAAGTAATATCACCAACGATCATTTCTAGGCTATTGTTGGGCAGAGTAAAAGGAAATCTATTCTACAGCTAGCTGTGTTATACCTAAGCTGGGACTGCTGTGCTGAATATCACATTTGCTGCAATTCTTATCTCTGAGTTAAAAGGATGTGGGTTCAAGGAGCACTACAGATTTGTACACATTTACTAGGCTGACACTTCAGTGTAGTACTGAAAGAATGCTGCATTGTTGGAGGTGCTGTGTTTCGATTGAGGTGTTTATCTGAGACCCCATTGGCCTGCTTAGTTGGACATATGGGGCTTTACGCACGTTCTTTCTTCACTGATGCTGACACTGCACGCCGGAAATAGAAAAATGTTCTGTTCTCCAGTGTTAATGTGCTCACCGCCAAGAATGCAAAAATCCACCAATTAAAAAAATGATTGTTAAAATCCAATATTCTGTCCGCTACATTTCTGGGATTCACTGATCTTCTCCTTTCCATTTTCTACAATATTGATGAGAATAAATTTGTACCTATTTTCAGGACGATCAATCTGAGGGAGGAATGAATGAACCATTATGATAATTATCACTTGTGATGTCTGCAATTTGACTCTCCCATTCCAAAAAAACGATTCAACTTCACATCCATTTCATTCCACTTGTGGTTCTGAATTCATAATTCAGGGTTATTTTATCTCATTTCCACAGAAAACTAATCTTTTTGGAATGCCAATGATGGCCACAGCATGACACTATCATGAGTCAAGGGCACACTATAATGTAAAAACCCCGACCCCCATTTATCAAATGGCAACTCTGAACAAAATGTTCCTTGGTCTCACGAGCTCCCTTGTTTAAAAGTAAAGCTGCAATGCTATATTTCCACACTTTTAGCACTGAAAGTGACAAGTCTCTGGCTCTGTTAGAACTGGCGGTGTGATGATTAGGAAGTTTCATCACATTTTAAATTGGAATATTTATAATCTTCTTTTGATATCTATTTGAGAGGTAAACGGCTACTTCAAATGTATCTTACTGTAGTTATTAGTCTCGCTAAATATACAAATATCACCACGGATGCTAGTTCAGATACTGTGTTCAGTTTTGGTCTCTTAATCTGAGGAAGGACGTTCTTGCTATTGAGGGAGTGCAACGAACAAAGGTTCACCAGACTGATTCCCGGGATGGCTGGACTGACATATGAGGAGAGACTGGATCAACTGGGCCTTTATACATTGGAGTTTAGAAGGATGAGAGGGGATCTCATAGAAACGTATAAGATTCTGACGGGACTGGACAGGTTAGATGTGGGAAGAATGTTCCCGATGTTGGGGAAGTCCAGAACCAGGGGGCACAGTCTTAGGATAAGGGGTAGGCCATTTAGGACTGAGATGAGGAGAAACTTCTTCACTCAGAGAGTTGTTAACCTGTGGAATTCCCTGCCGCAGAGAGTTGTTGATGCCAGTTCATTGGATATATTCAAGAGGGAGTTAGATATGGTCCTTACGGCTAAAGGGATCAAGGGGTATGGAGAGAAAGCAGGAAAGGGGTACTGAGGGAATGATCTTATTGAATGGTGGTGCAGGCTCGAAGGGCCGAATGGCCTACTCCTGCGCCTATTTTCTATGTTTCTATGTTTCTGTGATTTAATATCGGTAGAGTTAGTAAATTGCCATGTCTTTTGTTATTGTTGTACCTGAAGGGGAAACATGAGTTAAAAATCCCCTAACAATAGTGCAAGCTGCTTTATTGCCTGTTATTACTGCTTCTCTGTTACTTTTAATAAACCTGTTCTTTATTTATAGCCTAAATCACAATCTGAAAGTGGTTATCCTCCCACTATCTGATGTCATCCTTGTTTACAAATCCCTCCATGGCTTCGCCTCTCCCTATCCCTGTAATCTCCTTCAGCCTCACAACCCCCCGAGATAGCTGCACTCCTCAAATTTTGCCCTCTTGACCATTGGTGGCCGTGCCTTCAGCTGCCAAGGCCCTAAGCTCTGGAACTCCCTAAACCTAATACAAAAGCAAAATACTGCGGATGCTGGAATCTGGAATAAACACAGAAAATGCTGGAAATCTCAGCAGGTCAGGCAGCATCTTTGGAGAGAAAGCAGAGTTCTGCTTCCTCTCCACAGATGCAGCCTGGCCTGCTGAGATTTTCAGCATTTTCTGTTTTTATTCCCTCCCAAAACCTCTCCGCCTAACTATTTCTCTTTCCTCCTTTAAGGCGCTCCTTAAGTCCTACCTTTTGGTCATCTGCCGTCATTTCTTCTTGTGTGTCTCGGTGTCAAATTTTTGTCGTAAAGCACTCCTGTGAAGCACCTTGGGACGTTTCACTACGTTAAAAGTGCTATATAAATACAAGTTGTTGTTGTTGTTGTCTGGAGGATCACAGCAGTGCTCTTGTCATATCCACTATGTTAAATACAGTTCCTGTTTGATCCTTGGGCAATGCTACAATATTGTGCACATAAGGTCACACTTCAGTGTGTAGGAAGTAAGAGACCATTTATGATTGAGGTCCTTGACGCTGAGCATGAGAGGAATATGAGTAAAGCCAAAAAATGTAACATTAATTAAACAGGGGAAAGCAATACATGGGAGACGAAATTGGACATTGACACACCTATTTTTAGGACATGAAATAGGCAAAACAGGGTCTAAAATCGGCTCGCGATCTCCCGTACCCGATTGATGCTGGTAGCTCACTTCACATAAAATTGAATCAGGCAATGTTTAGTCGACCAGGGTTCCCACCTGAACCAGGCAGCAGGTTCTACCTTACAACAGTGTCAATCTTTCAAAAGTACATCATTGCCTGTAATGCACTTTGGGATATCCTGAGGTATGAAAGGTGTTATATTAATGGAAGCTCTTTCTTTGTTCATGATGTTATGCAAAGCAGGGTCCTACATTGGTTGTAGGACCCTGATGTGGAATTAGATAGCAACTATGCCAGCTCTTACTCATTTTTCCGGATCGAGAGCGGCTTAACCAGCAGTCCTGGAGTCCACTGAAGAAAGGCCAAAGAACCTTACAACGTTTTGTAATTTGTGGAATCGGAAGGTGCAGGAGTGCTCCAACTGTGAGCTGCAGACAGCCTGGGCTCATTCAGCATCTCCACCTACCGCCACCCGCTCATTGGACCCACCTGAGGGCTGCTGCCTGTATTAAATATAGACAAGTGTGAGGTATTTCATTTTGGTAGGTAGAATAAGGAGGTCATGTACTCCTTGTAAAATAAGTGTCTAAATGGGGTTGTAGAACAGAGGGATCTGGGCGTATAGAGATACAAATCACTAAAAATAGCGACACATGTTAATAAGGCCATTAAAAAAGTAAACACAACACTGGGGTTTATTTCTAGAGCATATAGAATTGTAAAGCTGAGAAGTTAGGGCAGCACATTGATGAGGCCCCTCCCTCAAAATGGACTGAGTTTCTCACTGGAGGGATTGGATGGCTGGTCCATCCATTCCACCGGCTAACGACCCAATAGTTAAACTGTGCATTTTATCTCCTGAATTAGCTTTTGAGTCTCCTCAGACTTGGATAGTTGTGTGACTTGTAATGCTAAAAGAATACTTGTTTGAGTAGTTTTTGTTCTATTCTGCAATTCTTCTTTTGACTCTCGCGAGTATCTCCAGGCGGTACATTGGGAATCTCACCTTACATGATATACTTGGTAGAGGAAGCTGGAGGCTGTAAGGGAAGACAGATGAGTTAGGCAGTGTCAGAGGAAGAGTCAATCCAGTCCAGCATGAGCCATCCAGCAGAAGGTATCACCTCAGGCATGCTGAAATGCTGTATTGATATTAAATCTTGGAAATGTAACCTGAGGTTAGTAAGTGAATCCACAAGTATTACTTTCTGCCATTGGGACAGATCCACAACTTTAATTATTATTGTTTTTTTATGCAGCATATTGCTTTTCAGTGCATCAGACACGTACTTGCTGAAGTAAGAATACTTGGAGTAGTACCCCAACAAACATTTATCAAGGCACCAGATGAATCGTTAACTCCTTCACCCTCTGTTTAGAGTTTACTGACCAGCTTACGCCTAGGAGTGAAGGATGTCCAGATTTGGTTCGCCAAACTCGCTTATATCAATCAGTTTGGATTATATTAGCATTTACCTTAACAACCTTGGAAATATAACGAACACTGAGGAGGAGAGTGATAAATTCAGGAAGACATTGACAGACTGGTGAAATGGGCAGACACGTGGCAGATTAATTTTAACGCAGTAAAGTGTGAAGTGATACATTTTGGTAGAAAGAATGAGGAGAGGGCATATAAATTAAATGGTACAATCCTAAAGAAAGACTTGCATACATATAGCGCCTTTCACAACCACCGGACATCTCAAGGCACATTAAAGTCAATGAAGTATAGTCACTGTTGTAATATGGGAAACGCGGCAGCCAGCTCCTAAATACAGCAATGTGATAATGACCAGATAATCTGATTTTTTCGTGATGTTGATTGAGGGATAAATATTGGTCAGGACACCAGGAATATCTCCCCTGCTCTTACATCCATCTGAGAGGGCAGACAGGACCTCGATTAATGTCTCATCTGAAAGACATCACCTCCTACAATGCAGCATTCCCTCAGAATTGCACTGGAGTGTCAGCCTAGATTTTTTATGTGCTCAAATTCCTGGAGTGGGACTTGAACTCAGGTTAGATGCAGGAAGAATGTTCCCAATGTTGGGGAAGTCCAGAACCAGGGGTCACAGTCTAAGGATAAGGGGTAAGCCATTTAGGACCGAGATGCGGAGGAACTTCTTCACCCAGAGAGTGGTGAACCTGTGGAATTCTCTACCACAGAAAGTTGTTGAGGCCAATTCACTAAATATATTCAAAAAGGAGTTAGATGAGGTCCTTACTGCTAGGGGGATCAAGGGGTATGGCGAGAAAGCAGGAATGGGGTACTGAAGTTGAATGTTCAGCCATGAACTCATTGAATGGCGGTGCAGGCTAGAAGGGCCGAATGGCCTACTCCTGCACCTATTTTCTATGTTTCTATGTTTCTAACCTTCTGACTCAGAGGCGAGTGTGCTACCCACTAAGTCACGGCAGGGATGCCAAGCAGAAAGACCTGGGGGTATGTATGCACAAATCTTTGAAGGTGGCAGGGCAGGTTGAGAAAGCAGCTAAAAAGGTTTACGGAATCTTGGGCTTCACAAATAGAGGTATAGAGTAGTGTGGAAATTATGATGAACCTGTATAAAACCAAGTTCAGCCCCAACTGGAGTACTGTGTTCAATTGTGGGCACCACATTTTAGGAAGGATGTGAAGACCTTAGAGATGGTGCAGAAAAGATTCACGAGAATGATTCCAGGTATAAGGGACTTCAGTTGCGTTGAAAGACTGGAGAAGCTGAGGTTATTCTCCTTGGAGCAGGGAAGATTGAGAGGAGATTTAATAGTCATGTTCAAAATCATGAGGGGTTTAGACAGAGTAGATAGAGAGAAATGTTTCCCATTGGCAGAAGGGTCACAAAGCGGAGGACACAGATTTAAGGTGATTGGCAAAAGAACAAAATGTGATGTAAGAACAAACTTTTTTACGCAGCGAGTGGTTGGGTTCTGGAATGCACGGCCTGAAAGGATGCTGGAGGCAGACTCATTCTTATCTCACAAAAGGGAGTTGGATAAGTATCTGAAGGAAAAAAAATTGCAGAGATACGGGGAAAGGGCAGGGAGTGGGACTAGCTGAGAGTCGGCACAGGCTCGACGGACTGAATGGCCTTTTATTGAGCTGTATCCATTCTGTTATTTTAACCTGGGTTTTAATCTGGTTTTTGCCTCTCCCAGGAGATTACATGGCTCTGGTTGGGGTGGAGTGTAGAATGTTTCGGGTGCAAGGAGTGTCACAGTTGTGTGGGGCGGACTGGTTGGGCCGGATGCTCTTTACCTTTCCGCCATTGTTCATTGTGCATCGGTTTCTTTGTAACCTTCAGGGCTGCTGACCAAGGGCCGTGTGGTTCTTTGTCAGCCGGCATGGACACTATGGGCCGAAATGGCCTCCTTCTGTGCTTTGGTTTTTTTGTTTCTATAGGCTAAATTTTCCACTTTTATGCAGAATGCCCAAAAATGGGCATTATTTCCAGCTTGGGCGGTAAATATGGGTTTTTAGGTCGCCGGATTATCGCCCATTTTCAAAACCCCGAGTTTCCATTTTTAAAAATGGGCGTTACCGCGAGCGATCTGAAATAAGCTTTAGCGTTAATCTCTCTGACCTTCTGCCGTAAAGTGTCACTGTCCTTAGCAATGGCATGGCAACGCTCATTTCCCACGATTCAGGAGGTCAAGGGTCATCATTACATATGCAGAAGAGGAGACAGAGGGAGCAGAGAGGGACTGAAAGCGTGTGTGGGGATGGTGTGTGCTTGTTTGGCTCTTATGGGAGGCACGAGGGAGATTCACCAGCAGTAAAATGCCTACTAAGCACCAAGAACGTAGTTGGGACCGAGCTTTTGTCCAACAAATAATATATAACATGGAAAGTATGGAGGAGGCCCTGGAGCTGTTAGCCAGGAACACTGGTCGCAGAGGGCTCCTAGTGGTCCCAGAGTGCGGCACTGCACCCCAAGGTGCTGCACCCCCATTGCCAACATCACATGAGAGCCAGGAGGATCCTGCTTCTGGTTCGGAGCACATTCCCACCTTGGGACCGTCTTCTCCCGTATCTGTCCAAGCAGCAGTTCTGCCTTCATCCCCCCCCAATGAAGCATCGCTTGAGTAGCTTCTCGGCCAGGCGGCTTGGAGCCAGGAGGGGAAGGGGAAGGAGTAGAGGTGGGGTGGAGAAGCGGGGTGGGGGGACGGGGGGGGAGGAAAGTGAGGTGCATGGCCACAGGTGTTGTCTGGGGCATATTTTTAGGTTGCTGTTGCTATTTTGGTGGGGGGATCAGGGCAAGAGGCGAGGGGGCTACCTTGTTGATTTGCATTTATGTTCTGTTTTGCGAGAAATGGGGATCATTGTAATGATGTAAATGTGATAAATTTGTTGTGGGGTGGGGCGGGGGTGGGGTGGGGTGTTTTTTACAGCTATACTTATGATTTCAGACAAATGGTCGGATTAAATGTTTTTTATTTAACATAACCTTGTTGCGCATTGTCTCAGAGAGCTGCACCGTTACACACTGGTCATTACTTATCAAAGGGTATAATTACACTTAACTTAATCAACTTAAACTTTAACTGTCACCAAGGTGCACACCCAGCAGTGTTGCAGCTTTGTAAATAGCACCAACGATCTTTCAAGCAAAGCGCTCATTTATGAGCTGCTGATGTAAGAGTCTTGCAGCTATGTAGCCACCACAGGCACTTTCCTGCAGTCTAGAGAGGGTTGGGGGCATGGTTTTAGCTCAGCCTGATTGTCTGGCCCGAGGTCAGCGTCCACCTCCTCGTCCTCCTCTTCCTCTCTCTTCTGAGGTGGACTGTCAGACCCTTCTGGCAATTCTTGTCCCCTCCTGATAGCCAAGTTGTGCACACCACCACAAATTGTGCTACCTGCTCAGGGTGGTATTGGAGGTCGCCTCCTAAGTGGTCCAGGCATCTAAAGCGCTGCTTAAGTACTCCAATGGTTTTCTCCACGATATTGCGAGTGGCTCTGTGGCTCTCGTTGTATCGCTTCTCGGCTTCGGTGTGGGTGTCACGCAGGGGGGTCATCAGCCGGGTGGCGAGACCATATCCTTTACCACCAAGCATCCAGCATTGACCTTGTGACTGATTGGTAAACAAGTCAGATACAGTGCTCTCACGCAGGATGTGAACATCATGAATGCTGCCCGGAAATTTAGCATCCACTGCCATAATAATTTGCTGGTGGTCGACAAAAACCTCAGCATCCTGAAAAGATGCCCGCATCGCGATGTGTTTACAGTCTTTCACTCCCTGCACCTTGGGGAAATTCTGGAGAATCATAGAGCCCTCTCAGTCGGTGCTTCCCTGGTCATAGGGAAGCTGATAAAGTCCATCCTGGGTGCGTATAGGGCTTCAGTGACCTGTCTAATGTAGCAATGTGTGGCATGCTGAGATATAGCGCAAATGTCGCCAGCTGAGGCCTGAAAGGAACCCAACGCGTAGAATGAAAGTGCCGCGGTGACCTTGACCTCGACAGACAGTACCGTCCTGATGGTGCTGGCAGGCTGCAGATCTCCTCTTATAAGCTGGTATATCTCACTGATAACCTCTTTGTGGAAGCACAGTCTCCGAAGGCAGGTGGTGTCGCACAAGTTGAGATAAGACTACTTCTCCCTGCAGATGCGGGGGTGAGGGGGTGGGGTGTAACGTCTGGTCCTCCTCATCAGTCTGGCACGTCTTACATTGGGCACATGATGCTGTTGAATGTACCTTCTGCATCTTGAGTCTGCAGCATGTGCGTGGTCATCAAGAGAGGCTGAGAAAAGACAGGCCCCATTCCAATAGCTATCTGTATTACACCGATTGTTCACAAACAATGAATGTCCCCACTAGAAACATAGAAACATAGAAATTTACAGTGCAGAAGAAGGCCATTTCGGCCCATCATGTCTGCGCGCTGGCTGACAAAGAGCCGCACGGCACTTGGTCATTAGCCCTAAAGGTTACATATAAACCTATGAACAATGACGGAAAGGCAAAGAGCACCCAGCCCAACCAGTCCACCTCATACAACTGCGATACCCCTTATACTAAAACATTTTACACTCCACCCCAACTGGAGCCATGTGATCTCCTCGGAGAGGCAAAAAACAGATAAAAACCCAATTTAGGGAGAAAAAATCTGGGAAAATTCTACTCCGACCTATCCAGGCGATCGAAACTAGTCCAGGAGATCACCCTGTCCGTATTCTATTCCCTGCAGTACTTACCATTATATCTGCGCCGTCCAACAAAAGATCATCCAGTCTAATCCCAATTACCAGCTCTAAGTCCGTAACCCTGCAGGTTACTGCACTTTGAGTGCCCATCCAACCATCTCTTAAAAGTGGTGAGGGTTTCTGCATCCACCACTCTTCCAGGCAGTGAGTTCCAGATCCCCACAACCCTCCGCTCTAAACCTTCCACCAACCACCTTAAAACTATGACCCTTGTAATAGACCCCTCCAGCAATGGAAATAGACCCTTACTATCCACTATGTCCAGGCCCCTCAATATTTTGCACACCTCGATGAGGTCTCCTCTCAACCTCCTCTGTTCCAATGAGAACAAACCCAGTCTACCCAATCTGTCCTCATAACTAAGATTCTCCATTCCAGGCAGCATCCTAGTAAATCTCCTCTGCACCCTCTCTCGTGTAATCATGTCTTTCCTATAATACGGCGACCAGAACTGCACGCAATACTCCATGTGTGGCCTAACCAAAGTAATATATTTACAATATACATTAATGATTTAGAAGAAGGAATTGAATGTAATATCTCCAAGTTTGCAGATGACACTTAGCTGGGTGACAGTGTGAGCTATGAGGAGGATGCTAAGAGGCTGCAGGGTGACTTGGACAGGTTAGATGAATGGGTAAATGCATGGCAGATGCAGTATAATGTGGATAAATGTGAGGTTATTCACTTTGGTGGCAAAAACACGAAGGCAGATTATTATCTGAATGGTGACAGATTAGTAACAGGGCGGTGCAATGAAACCTGGGTGTCATGGTACATCAGTCACTGAAGGTAGGCATGCAGGTACAGCAGGCAGTAAAGAAAACAAATGGCATGCTGGCCTTCATAGCGAGAGGATTTGAGTATAGGATCAGGGAGGTCTTACTACAGTTGTACAGGGCCTTGGTGAAACCACACCTTGAGTCTTGAGTGCAGTTTTGGTCTCTTAATCTGAGGAAGGATGTGCTTGCTATTGAGGAAGTGCAGCAAAGGTTCACCAGACCAATTCCTGGGATGGCAGGACTGACATATGAAGAAAGACTGGATCAGCTAGGCTTATACTCACTGGAATTTAGAAGAATGAGAGGGGATCTCATAGAAACACACAAAATTATGACGGGACTGGACAGGTTAGATGCAGGAAGAATGTTCCCGATGTTGGGGAAGTCCAGAACCAGAAGTCACAGTCTAAGGATAAGGAGTAAGCCATATAGGACCGAGATGAGGAGAAACTTTTTCACCCACAGAGTGGTGAACCTGTGGAAAGTTGTTGAGTCCAGTTCGTTGGATATATTCAAGAGGGAAATAGATGTGGCCCTTAAGGCTAAGGGGATCCGTGGGTATGGAGAGAAAGCATGAATGGGGTACTGAAGTTGCATGATCAGCCATGATCATGTTGAATGGTGGTGCAGACTCGAAGGGCCGAATGGCCTACTCCTGCACCTATTTTCTATGCTTCTATGTTTCTATTATATAATTTAAGCATAACCTCCATGCTCTTATATTCTATGCCTTGGCCAATAAAGGCAAGCATTCTGTATGCCTTCTTAACCACCTTATCCACCTGGCCTGCTACTTTCATGGATCTGTGGGCAAGCACTCCAAGGTCCCTTTGTTCATCTACACTATTAAGTGGCCTGCCACTTAATGTGTATACCCTTTCCTTATTAGCCCTCCCAAAGTACATCACCTCACACTTCTTGAATTAAATTCAATTTGCCACTGCTCTGCCCACCTGACCAGTAGATTGATATCCTCATGACTTTTCTCTTCATTTTCAACCACACAGCCAATTTTAGTGCCGTCTGTAAACTTCTTAATCATGCTCCCTATATTCAAAGCTAAATCATTGATGTATACCATAAAAAGCAAGGGACCCAGTACTGAGCCCTGCGGAACCCCACTGGAAACATCCTTGCAGTCACAAAAACATCCATCAATCATTACTCTTTGCTTCCTACCTCCAAGCTAATTTTGGATCCAACGTGCCACTTTGCCCTGTATCCCATGGGCTTTAACCTTCATGACCAGTCTACCATGTGGGACCGTATCAAAAATCTTGCTAAAGTCCATATATACTACATCGTATGCACTGCACTGCCCTCATCGACCCTCTTGACTACCTCCTCAAAAAATTCAATCAGGTTAGTCAAACACAACATCGCCTCCAGTGTGCCAGTGCAGCCTTCGGCCGTCTGAGAAAAAGCATGTTTGAAGACCAGGCCCTCAAATCTACCACCAAGCTCATGGTCTACAGGGCTGTAGTAATACCTGCCCTCCTGTATGGATCTGAGGCATGGATGATGTATAGAAGGCACCTCAAGTCGCTGGAGATATATCATCAACGATGTCTCTGCAAGATCCTGCAAATCCCCTGGGAGGACAGGCGCACCAACATCAGTGTCCTTGACCAGGCTAACATCCCCAGTATTGAAGCACTGACCACACTCGATCAGCTTCGCTGGGCAGGCCACATAGTTCGCATGCCAGATATGAGACTCCTTAAGCAAATGCTTTATGCGGAGCTCCTTCATGGTAAACGAGCCAAAGGAGGACAGCGGAAACGTTATAAGAACACCCTCAAAGCCTCCCTGGTAAAGTGCGACATCACCACTGACACCTGGGAGACCCTGGCCAAAGACCACCCGAGGTGGAGAAAGTGCATCCGGGAGGGCGCTGAGCTCTTCGAGTCTCAACGCAAAGAGCGTGAAGAGGCCAAGCGCAGGCAGCGGAAGGAGCGCGCAGCAAACCAGCCCCACCGACTCCTTCCCTCGACTAATGTCTGTCCCACCTGTAACAGGGTCTGTGGCTCTCATATCAGACTGTTCAGCCATCAAAGAACTCACTTAGGGAGTGGAAGCAAGTCATCCTCGATTCCAAGGGACAACCTATGATGATCCCTTAACAAATCTGTGCTGACTTTCCATAATTAATCCTTACCTTTCCAAATGCAGATTTTCCTGTCTTTCAGGATTTTTTCCAATAATTTTCCCACCACTGATGTTAGGCTGACAGGTCTGTAATTACTCGGCCTATTCCTTTCTCCCTTCTTAAACAAGGGTACTATATTAGCAGTCCTCCAATCCTCCGGCACCATGCCCAGATCCAAGAGGACTGGAAAATGATGGTCAAGGCCTCTGCTATTTCCTCTTTCCCTTCACTCAACAGCCTGGGATGCATTTCATCCAGGCCCAGGGACTTATCTACTTTCAAAGCTGCTAAACCCCTTAATATTTCCTCTCTCACTATATTTATTTCATCCAGAATATCACACTCCTCTTCGATAGCAGTATGTGCATTACCCCTTTCGTTTATGAAAACAGATGCAAAGTATTCGTTAAGAACCCTACCAACATCTTCCGCCTCCACACAAAGATTACCCTCGTGCTCTCTAATACGCCCTACCCTTTCTTTAGTTACCCTTTTACTCTTAATATATTTATAGAACATTTTAGGGTTTTCCTTAATTTTACTGGCCAAGAATTTCTCGTGCTCTCTCTTAGCATTCCTAATATCCTTTTTAATTTTGCCTCTTGACTTTCTATATTCCTCTAAAGATTCTATAGTATTTAGCCATTGATATATGACATAAGCGTCCCTTTTTTTCTTAATCCTCCCCTGTTAATCCCTAGACATCCAGGGGGCTCTCGAATTATTTTTTGCAACCTTTTTCTTCAAGGGCACATGTTTGGCCTGAGCCTTCCGGATCTCCTCCTTGAATGCCTCCTACTGTTCTGATACTAATTTACTCCCAAGTAGCTGTTTCCAGTCCACCATCACTCCTTAACTTAGCAAAATTAGCTTTTCCCCAATTCGGAACATTTATTCCAAGCCTATTCTTGCCCTTATCCCTAACCAATTTGAATCTGTCTGAATTATGGTCACTGGCACCCAAGTGCTCTCCCACTAATACCCCTTCAACCTGCCCAGCTTCATTCCCCAAAACTAAATCCAAGACCCCCCCCCCCGCCCTCTCGTGTTGGGCTTGCTCCATACTGACTAAAAAAGTTCTCTTGACTGCATTTCAAGAATTCCGCACCCTTTATACCCTTCACACTATATTTGTCTCAATCAATATTTGGATAGTTAAAATCCCCTACTATTACTACGCTATGGTTTTTGGACTTCACAGCAATTTGCCTACATATTTGCTCCTCCATCTCCCTCCCACTGTTTGGGGGTCTATAATACCTGCTCAGCAGTGTGATCGCCCCTTTTTTATTTTTCAGTTCGACCCATCTGGCCTCATTTGATGATCCCTCTAACATATCATCCCTCCTCACCGCTGTAATAGTTTCTTTAATCAGTACTGCAACTCACCCCCCCTCCCCCTGCCTTTTTACCCCCTTCTTTATCTTGTCTAAAAATCCTGTAGCTAGGAATACTGAGCTGCCAAACCAGCTACTCTTTCAGCCATGTTTCTGTAATGGCGATAATGTCATACTCCCAAGTGTCTACCTGTGCTCTTAGCTCATCCGCCTTATTCGCTATACTCCTTACATTAAAGTATATATCATTAGCACAGGAAGACCTCCTTGCTTACTACATACTAAGCCCTGTTTCCTCTGTCTTACCGATTCACTTTCTAGATTCTTGCTATCCAATTTCTGCTTTACTTCCTTCCCGTTTGAATTTGTTCTCAGGTTCCCATCCCCCTGCCAAGGTAGTTTAAACTCTCCCCAACAGCACCAGCAAAACTCCCCGCAAAGATATTGGTCCCGGCACTGTTGAGGTGCAACCCGTCCGGTTTGTACAGGTCCCATCTCCCCTAGAAGCGGTTCCAATGCCTCAAGAATTTAAAGCCCTCCCTCCCACACCAACTTTCCAGCCATGTGTTCATCCTCTCTATCCTTCTATTCTTATACTCATTAGCACGTGGCACCGGTAGTAACCCGGAGATTATTATCTTTGAGGTCCTACCCTTTCATTTTCTTCCGAACTCCCTGAATTCTTAATGTAGGACCTCATCCCTCATTTTACCTATGTCATTGGTCCCGATATGGACCACGACCTCCAGCTGTTTACCCTCCCTCCCCAGGATGCCCTGCATCTGCTCTGTGATATCCTTGACCCTGGCACCAGGGAGGCACAAAACCATTCGGGAGTCACGTCTATGACCTGTCTGTTCCCCTAACTATAGAATTCCCTATCATTAGGGCTCTTTTGTTCTTTGTCCCTCCTCCCTGTGCAGCTGAGCCACCCGTGGTGCCTTGGAATTGGCTCTGGCTGTACTCCCCAGAGGCACCATCGTCCTTACCGATATTCAGAAGTGAATATTGGTTTGAAAGAGAGATGGACTCATGGGGAGACTCCTGCGCTACCTGCCTAGCACACTTACTACGTCTGGTGATCACTCACTTCCCCTCTACCTGCACATCTTTAAGCTGCGGGGTGACCACCTCCTGAAACGTGCTATCCACGTAACTCTCAGCTTCGCGGATGCACCGTATTGAATCCGCCCGCTGCTCCAGCTCCAAAACTCGGAGCTCGAGCAGTTGAAGCTGGAGACACCCCCTGCACACACGGTTGTCTAGGCTGCATGAAGCGTCCAGGACTTCCCACATGCCGCAGGATGTGCACTTCACGGGACTGAGCTGCACTGCCATCCCTTTAGTTAGCCTTATCTAGTTTAAAATCTATTTAAAAAGAAATAGATCAAAGAGAGCTACTTACCAACTCATCTCACTGACCTCTGACACTAAGACACCTAAATTAAATTCCAATCGTCCATCGTATAATAAGATGTTTGTTCAGATGTTCACATTGCCTCAAAACACCTCCAGAGTACATCCAAACTCCCCCAAAGTTGAAGCAGAGCAGCCTTTAAATAATGCGACAGGAGAAAATGGCATCCATACCACTGTGAGTAGTTCCGGTCAGTTCAACTTTTTCACGGCTGTTTTGTCGGCGAGCGATATTGTCGGCAAGATGTGTGCGAGGTGCCGAATGTAACGCTGGGCGATTTTCTGGGCATTAGTTTCGGCAAATGTGATCGTTACGACAAAAAACAGTGGCCGGGCGGTATTATTAAATTTCGGCATTAATTACGTGCCAAAAGTAATGCTTGCCGATATTATGGACGTTGGTGTCGCCTATTCTGATCTTTCCGCCCAATAAAAGTGGGCAGGCGGTATTATTTTTTTATCAGCGTTACATACATGCCGAAAGTAACGCTCAGCGATAAGTGACCGAGAAATGGGCGTTACTTTCCATTTTGAGCCTGAATGGGCGATATATGGACGTTACACCTCATTTCAGCATTAAAATGGATGGTAAGTGGACGGTATGCATACAAAAGTAATGGAAAATCTAGCCCTATGTTTCCAAACCTCTAATCCAATTAGAATATGCACAAGCTGCTAAATGAATGAATTGGCCCTCTCTTGCCAGATCATTAAAGCAAAGTCATGTGTTGCCAATTGTTTAGTACTTCATAATTAGCAATACCTAAATGTAAACATTGAGTATGCAACCAATTAGTAGCTAGTGTTAATTCAAAAAATGAATCACAGGAGTTAAAAAGACAGTTCAGTTGTCTCACAGTAAAGGAACATCAACTGCATTGCTGATTATCAGTTTATAGCCGAGTTCAGTGTCTGAGTGATAGAGATTAGAAGGGAAAACACACGAGTATATTAAACATTTTTACAGTTGTGGCTGGTTCAAATTCCTAAGGAGTTCTGCAGCACATTCCCAAATATCTATTTTATTTCCTGAAAATAGTTAGGGGCCGAAATTGCCCACCGCCCGAAACGAGGCACACCTACTGGTTTCGATGTGTTCTGGTCGCCCCATGCATTGGGGTGGCCTAACCTGCGAAATTCAGCACTTCAGCGATTTTTTTTGAGCGGGGCAGATGTGGCCTCATCGTGGGGGCGGGGCAGAATGGCCGTTAATAGCGGGGCGGAAGTGGGGGCGGAGTAGCCGAGGCTGTCAGTCATCAGCGCCCCTTTCAGTTAAAGGGGAGAGCTGCTGCGAACTCTGCAGCCACTTTAATAGCAAACACTGGGCCACCAGGGAGGGTTTCAGCCAGGCCAGTGGCCTGTTAGTCATGAGGGGCTGCCTGGCTGCCTGTTGGTGGCCCGGTCGAACCCACGACCATAATTGTCAGACCGACCTGGCAGTCGGCTGAGGAAACAAAAACATGGCCGCGGCAGTGCGCCCTCCCCTTTAAGGGTGGCCGGGCCGACATGCCTCAGAGAGTGAACCGATAGCAAAAGCTGTTGGGGGCACCGATCGGCGGTGGGACCGCTCCTGCGGGGCAATATCGGGAAAGGGGCAATTTCGCGAAGGGGTCCCCGCCGGTTGGTAAGGGGTTGGCACGTGCACGCCACGGTGGGAAAAAAGGTGGAACGGTCCCCGGCACTGCTCCAAAACTCACCAAGGGCAATTTCCAAAATGGCAGCCCCTCCGCGAGGAGTCGGCGGCCATTCCACGCCACCCTGTGGCTGCTGCTTTCAGGTGGCCAGAAGCCTTATCAGAAGGGGCAATTTCGGCCCTTTAGAGTATTAATTCATCAATACTCTAAAGGTTGAGCTACAACACTTTCTAAATTGTTGGGTACAGTCTATAACGTGTCATTTCTTAATTAATAAGACATAATAGTCGTGATTCAGTTTGCCCGGTCCCATCACTGCATTTTCTTCCTGTTGTTCTACATTGGTACTAATGATTCAGTTATACATTTCCTTCAAATAAACTATAATTCAGCTGTTACTCTTTCATACCACTATCTTGAATTCTGGACATACCTTCAGGACTTGCTTTTCACAATTATTTCCCAAATGCAATTCTGTATGAGTTTTCCAGGATAGTCCTGCAACAAGGTCCTAATAAGCAATTTTTTGTTTTTTTCTGATTTCCTTTCACTCATTTTCTCTGGGAGCGAGACACAGATTAGTTGTAATGTTGGGCATACAAGCTGTGGCTATAAAGCCCACAGAAGAAGAAGGTTTCTGATTTACTGTAGAATGCAATCTGATGTGCTCTTGTTTTCAATTTACCATCACATTTTTAAGCTGGTGAGAAGCTCACAATGGTAGCTTTATTTTGCTTAGTTAGTGTAGAGAATTACACAGATTCCCTTGCTACACTTTACAAGGGCAGCCCTTTGGTGAGTGATTAATCTGCACCAAAATCAATATTTAAGGTTTATTTTATGTTAGCTTGTTTTGGAAAAATTACTCTTCAAGATCAACAGCTAAATTAACACTGGTAAATTATGTAAAACACTAATAATTGCCCTCAAATAATTTTTGTATTTCATAAGTTTATAGAAACTGACATCTCAGTTATATTGTGCATGAATGAAATTCACCAGGAAAATGTTTTTCGCGTAAGTAGTCCCCCTCCCCTTAGCCAACGGTGGCTTTTAAATCTTTTCAATATAATAAAATACACGTTTCACTTATGTTCAGCAGCTGGCTATTCGTTAGGCAGTCTTTTTAAATTGTTAGTTTATACATAAACAGGGAGTAATATTCATGTGTATTTATTCAAGACTCAATCTAGATTGTAAGTGTTTGCCAAGTAATTTCAAAGTATCATTAGTAACGGTTAAATGAATAAGTGGCATCTGGAAGAAAATGTTTTTAAATTGTTCTGGAGCTGATGAATCAAAATAAAGCTTACTCAAAGATTTTGTTAAAATTCTATTTATTGGAGATTTCTGGGTAATCCTTTCAGCATCACTGAAATCACAAATCCAGTCTTATGAGTTGGCACTCGAGTGACAAAATTGTGTAATATTCAGAGGAATTCACTGTTTTGAACCTAGGTAGAGCCACATTTATCAGCAAGGGATCATTATCACTGACAAGACACAGTTCCCACAGAAGTGCAGCTTTCAGTGAGGACTTCACTACTTCACTGTTCTAGAAACATAGAAAATAGGTGCAGGATTAGACCATTCGGCCCTTCAAGCCTGCACCACCATTCAATAAGATCATGGCTGATCATTCCCTCAGTACCCCTTTCCTGCTTTCTCTCCATACCCCTTGATCCCCTTAGCCGTAAGGGCCATATCTAACTCCCTCTTGAATATATCCAATGAACTGGCATCAACAACTCTCTGCGGCAGGGAATTCCACAGGTTAACAACTCTCTGAGTGAAGAAGTTTCTCCTCATCTCAGTCCTAAACAGCCTACCCCATTATCCGAAGACTGTGTCCCCTGGTTCTGGACTTCCCCAACATTGGGAACAATCTATCCACATCTAACTTGTCCAGTCGCATCAGAATCTTGTATGTTTCTATGAGATCCCCTCTCATCCTTCTAAACTCCAATGTATAAAGGCCCAGTTGATCCAATCTCTCCTCATATGTCAGTCCAGCCATCGCGGGAATCAGTGTGGTGAACCTTCGCTGCACTCCCTCAATAGCAAGACCGTCCTTCCTCAGATTAGGAGATCAAAACGCAACACAATATTCCAGGTGAGGCCTCACCAAGGCCCTGTACAACTGCAGTAAGACCTCCCTGCTCCTATACCCAAATCCCCTAGCTATCAAGGCCAACATACGATTTGTCTTCTTCACCGCCTGCTGTACCTGTATGTCAACTTTCAATGACTGATGAACCATGACACCCAGGTCTCGTTGCACCTTCCCTTTTCCTAATCTGCCACCATTCAGATAATATTCTGCCTTCGTGTTTTTGCCCCCAAAGTGGATAATCTCACACTTATCCACATTATACTGCCTCTGCCATGCATTTGCTCACTCACCTAACCTGTCCAAATCACCCTGCAGCCTCTTAGCGTCCTCCTCACAGCTCACACCACCACCCAGTTTAGTGTCATCTGCAAACTTGGAGATATTAGACTCAATTCCTTCATCCAAATCATTGATGTATATTGTAAAGAGCTGGGTTCCCAGCACTGAGCCCTGCGGCACTCCACTAGTTACTGCCTGCCATTCTGAAAAGGACCTATTTATCCAGACTCTCTGCTTCCTGTCTGCCAACCAGTTCTCTATCCATGTCAGTATACTACCCCAATACCATGTGCTTTGATTTTGCACACCAATCTCTTGTGTGGGACTTTGTCAAAAGCCTTTTGAAAGTCCAAATACACCACATCCACTGGTTCGTCTTGTCCAGTCTACTCGTTACATCCTCAAAAAATTGCAGAAGATTTGTCAAGCATGATTTCCCTTTCATAAATCCATGCTGACTTGGACTGATCCCGTCACTGCTTTCCAAATGCGCAGCTATTTCATCCTTAATAATTGATTCCAACATTTTCCCCACTACTGATGTCAGACTAACTGGTCTACAATTACCTGCTTTCTCTCTCCCTCCCTTTCTAAAAAGTGGTGTTACATTAGCTACCTTCCAGTCCATAGGAACTGATCCCAAGTCGATAGACTGTTGGAAAATGATCACCAATGCATCCACTATTTCCAGGGCCACTTCCTTAAGTACTCTGGGATGCAGACTATCAGGCCCCGGGGATTTATCAGCCTTCAGTCCCATCAATTTCTCTAACACAATTTCCCACTTTATAAGGATATCCTTCAGTTCCTCCTTCTCACTAGACCCTCGGTCCCCTAGTACATCCGGAAGGTTATTTGTGTCTTCCTTCGTGAAGACAAAACCAAAGTATTTGTTCAATTGGTCTGCCATTTCATTGTTCCCCATTATAAATTCACCATTCCATACACGAGTGTTGCACAATGATGCTGGAGCTTATCATTGATAATTTTGATTGTGTCATGTGCTTAATCTTGCCTGAGAATCGTATATGTAAAAGATTTTGTACGAAGTTGATTTCCGAGCTTTTAGAAAGCAGAAAGAAATTTAAGAATAGGTAAAGAAACAGTAGGAGATGGTATCATACCTGTAGTCAGGTTGAAAACTTCACTTCTCCTCCATAATTCAGTAAAATAGCAGGTTGATGGTACTTAGGGCCAAAGTGGGGGCATGCAACTCTTGTACCTAATAGATAACCAGTAATTATCGTAACATATCATCACTTAGCTATCCATGAAATTCCTAGAGTCCGATTTTCAGGATGCTGCTGCCGACTGCCGCCCACTGCTGCCGACATGCCTCCTGCAGATCTGCCCAGTGCCACTTTGGAGGTGGCCTGGAGCGGGCAGGAGGGGCGAGCCGCCGGCTGACGTCAGCGGACGGCCGAGTGGCGCAACTGAGCTCCCGCCCGCCGAGCTCCCAGATTCCTGTGGGCAGGTGTCGGCGGCAGAACGGGGGTGGGCCACTGCGAGGCGGCTGGTCTGTCCCCAACGGTGAGCATGAAGAACCTGAAAAAAAGGTAAGTGAGCATTTAAAAAAAAAAAATTTCAACAGCGACTTACCTGCATGGGCTCCCCTGAAGGTCTTAGGATAGTTGTTGTAGTTTTTATTTGTGATTTTTATTTTCAGGTCTTCGACCCTCCGTGGGCCCGAATCCATCCCTGGTGGCACTTGGGCAGCAAGCGCCTCTGCCACTGAGAATGCGACCTCCGGCCCACTGCCACCCAGATTGGCGGCGTACGTCTTCCATTTGCCACCCGCCGACCTTCGAGGGACCTTCTTCATGAATATCCCGCCCAAAGTACCGTCCTCCGGTACCTCGGCGGCCATTGGCGGCACTTTGGGCTGTACTTGGGCGAGCAGAGGCCTTGCTCAAAATCGGCACCTTCGAGTCCAACACCAACATTAATATCATAATACCATTTCGGTTCAGCTAGCATGAGCAACAATTGTCTTTTTTTACTGAAAGAAAATTATTTCTGCTGTTTCTTCGTTGTAATTTAGCATATAACAAAACGGAAAGGCAAATAATTTATGGACACTTTGGTGATCATTTTCAAATTACATAGGAGTGCAAAACTGGCACTGCAGGTCAGGTGACCGTTACAGAAACTGCCTGATTCTGTTCAGTGGAAAATAAAATTGGGCTTTTTCCAGAACGTGTATTCGACCTGTAATGCCAGTTTTACGCTCCGGTGGTAAGTTAAAAATTACCCCCTTTACAAGTAGCAAGTGTGTCAATTCCTATGTGTTTATTTTTAGCAGGCTGGTTAACCAGTTTGCATTCAATTCCTGTCTGTGTTTTTTTTTAAATAAATGTGGAACACCTTAATATTTAGAAATGTAGGATAATGGTCTGGATTTTCAGCTTTGCTGATTTTGGGCCGGGAATGGCGGTGGGGCGGTAAAGTTTGCGCCCGGGAACAGTTTGCATCTCAGTCATCAAAATTGGGCAACTGAGCCCTGAGTGTGGGGCGGAGCACTAAGGAAAAATAGAAACATAGAAACATTGAAAATAGGTGCAGGAGTAGGCCATTCGGCCTCCAAGCCTGCACCACCATTCAATAAGATCATGGCTGATCATTCCCTCAGTACCCCTTTCCTGCTTTCTCTCCATACCCCTTGATCCTTTAGCCATAAGGGCCATATCTAACTCCCTCTTGAATATATCCAATGAACTGGCATCAACAACTCTCTGCGGCAGGGAATTCCACAGGTTAACAACTCTCTGAGTGAAGAAGTTTCTCCTCATCTCAGTCTTAAATGGCCTACCCCTTATCCTAAGACTGTGCCCCCTGGTTCTGGACTTTCCCATCATCGGGAACATTCTTTGCGCATCTAACCTGTCCAGTTCCGTCAGAATCTTATAAGTTTCTATGAGATCCCCTCTCATCTTTCTAAACTCCAGTGTATAAAGGCCCAGTTGATCCAGTCTCTCCTCATATGTCAGTCTCGCCATCCCGGGAATCAGTCTGGTGAACCTTTGCTGCACTCCCTCAATAGCAAGACCGTCCTTCCTCAGATTAGGAGATCAAAACGCAACACAATATTCCAGGTGAGGCCTTACCAAGGCCCTGTACAACTGCAGTAAGACCTCCCTGCTCCTATACTCAAATCCCCTAGCTATCAAAGCCAACATACCACTTGCCTTCTTCACCGCCTGCTGTACCTACATGCCAACTTTCAATGACTGATGAACCATGACACCCAGGTCTCGTTGCACCTCCCCTTTTCCTAATCTGCCGCCATTCAGATAATATTCTGTCTTCTTCTTTTTGCCCCCAAAGTGGATAACCTCACATTTATCCACATTATACTGCATCTGCCATGCATTTGCCCACTCACTTAACCTGTCCAAGTCACCCTGCAGCCTTTTAGCGTCCTCCTCACAGCTCACACTGCCACCCAGTTTAGTGTCATCTGCAAACTTGGAGATATTACACTCAATTTCTTCATCTAAATCATTAATGTATATTGTAAAGAGCTGGGGTCCCAGCACTGAGCCCTGCGGCACTCCACTAGTCACTGCCTGCCATTCTGAAAAGGACCCACTTATCCCGACTCTCTGCTTCCTGTCTGCCAACCAGTTCTCTATCCACGTCAGTACATTACCCCCAATACCATGTGCTTTGATTTTGCACACCAGTCTTTTTTGTGGGACCTTGTCAAAAGCCTTTTGAAAGTCCAAATACACCACATCCACTGGTCCACTCTACTAGTTACATCCTCAAAAAATTGCAGAAGATTTGTCAAGCATGATTTCCTCTTCATGGGCCCAAGTTTCGGTCTCAGTTGCTCCTGATTTTTTGGAGCAACTGGTGTAGAACGGAGTATCTTAGAAATTCTAATTCTCGGCATTTAGTTTGCTCCAGTTCTAGTCAGTTAGAACAGTTTCACTTTGGAACAGAATTTTTTTTCAAAAGTTGGCGTGTCCGGTCACTTACGCCTGTTTTCAAAGTTTTGGCAGTGAAAACTTACTCCAAACTAACTTAGAATGGAGTAAGTGAAGATTTTTGTACGCTCGAAAAAACCTTTTCTACACTTTAGAAAATCAGGCGTAGGTTACAAATCAGGCGTAGGGAATGGGGGGTGGGGGGTTTAAAGGGAAGTTTACAAACATTAAACACTTCAGTTTTACAAATAAAGAGCCATCATCAATAATAAATGATAAAAACATCAATAAATCAACCAATAAAATAAAAAAAAAATGAATAAGAAATAATTTTTTAAAAAATCAATAAATAAAACATTTTCTACTTACCGACTGCAGCATCGGGAGCCCTCCAACAGCGTGCTGGGATGCCCCCCCCCCCCCCCCCCCCAGTGTGTCTCTGTCAGTGTCTCTATCTCTCTGTCTGTCTGTCTGTGTGTGTCTCTCACTCTCTGTCTGTCAGTGTCTGTGTTTCTGACAGCAAGGGGTGGAGGGGAGGGGGAGGATGGGGAGGGGGGGTGGAGGGGAGGGGGAGGAGGGGTGGTGGAGAGGGGGTGAGGGGGTGGAGTGGGGGAGAGGGGGTGTAGTGGGGGAGAGGGGGTGAGGGGGGAGAAGGGGGTGACAAGGGAGGGGGGGAGGGGGGTGACAAGGGAGGGAGGGAGGGGAGGGGGTGAGAAGGGAGGGAGGGGAGGGGGGTGAGAAGGGAGGGAGGGGAGGGGGAGTGAGAAGGGAGGGGGGGTGAGAAAGGAGGGAGGGGAAGGGGGAGGAGAGGTAGGAGGAGGGAGGGAAGGGGGGGAGAGAAGGAAGGGAGGGAAGGGAGGGGGGGAAGAGAAGGGAGGGAGGGGGGGTGAGAGAAGGGAGGGAGGGGAGTGGGGTGAGAGAAGGGAGGGAGGGAGGGGAAGGGGGGAAGAGAGAGAGAGAGAGAAAGAAAGGAGAGGGAGGCTGAACGGGCCCGGCCCGGCCCGGCCCAAGACTTCGAGCCTAGACTTACCGGATTGACAGGTAGGTGGCGTCGGGTCCGGGGTCCGGGGGGGTCGGGAGCGCGGATCGGGGGCGGAGATCGGTCGGGGGGGGAGGGGGAGATCGGTCGAGGGGGGGAGGAGGAGATTGGTCGGGGTGGGGAGGGGGAGATCGGTCGGGGGAGGGGAGATCGGTCGGCAGCGGAGGTCGGTTGGGGATGGGGGGGAAGGTCGGGAGCGGGGGAAGCGGAGGTCGGGTCGGGGGGGGGCGGGGGGGCGGTCTGGTGGGAGCGGGAGTCAAGTCAGGTCGGGTCGGGAGGAAGCAGGAGCTGGGCGTGGGAGGAGCCTTATACACGCAGCCCCAGTAAGGCCATTGGGCCAGGGCTAGGGGCTGCGTGCTTCGGGCCCCTGCCACACAGTTTTGGGCGCCTGGAGCTACTGCACATGCGCGCCCACTGTAGCGCACATGTGCAGAGGTCCAGGCACTGTTTTCAGCGCAGGGACCTAGCTCCGCCCCCTGCAGCTCGTGCTGCGCCGCGTCGAGGGCCAGAGGACCAGCAGGGAGCCGGAGAATACGTAAGTTTTTTTTAGGCGCACTTTGTGGCGCGAAAAACGGGCGTTCAGGTTGGGGCTGCGCCGTTCTAGGCGCGGCCCGAAACTTGGGCACCATAAATCCATGCTGACTTGGACCGATCCTGTCACTGCTTTCCAAATGCGTTGCTATTTCATCCTTAATAAATGATTCCAACATTTTCCCCACTACTGATATCAGGCTAACCGGTCTATAATTACCTGCTTTCTCTCTCTCTCCCTTTTTAAAAAGTGATGTTACATTAGCTACTCTCCAGTCCATAGGAACTGATCCCGAGTTGATCGACTTTTGGGAAATGATCGCCAATGCATCCACTATTTCTCGGGCCACTTCCTTAAGTACTCTGGGATGCAGACTATCAGGCCCCAGGGACTAATCGGCCTTCAGTCCCATCAATTTCTCTAACACAATTTCCCACTTTATAAGGATATCCTTCAGTTCCTCCTTCTCACTAGACCCTCGGTCCCCTAGTACATCCGGAAGGTTATTTGTGTCTTCCTTCATGAAGACAGAACCAAAGTATTTGTTGAATTGGTCTGCCATTTCTTTGGTCCCCATTATAAATTCACCTGAATCTGACTGCAAGGGGCCGACGTTTGTTTTCACTAATCTTTTTCTCTTCACATATCAATAGAAGCTTTTGCAGTCAGTTTTTATGTTCCCAGCAAGCTTCCTCTCATACTCTATTTTCCCCCTCCTAATTAAACCCTTTGTCCTCCTCTGCTGTATTACAAAATTCTCCCAGTCCTCAGGTTTTCTGCTTTTACTGGCCAATTTATATGCCTCTTCCTTGGATTTAACACTATCCTTAATTTCCCTTGTTAGCCACGGTTGATCCACCTTCCCCGTTTTCTTTTTACTCCAGACAGGGATGTACAATTGTTGAAGTTCATCCATGTGATCTTTAAATGTTTGCCATTGCTATCCACTGTCAACCCTTTAAGTATCACTCGCCAGTCTATTCTAGCCAATTCACGTCTCATACCATCGAAGTTACCTTTCCCCAAGTTCAGGACCCTAGTCTCTGAAGTAACTGTGTCACTCTCCATCTTAATAAAGAATTCTACCATATTATGGTCACTCTTCCCCAAGGGGCCTCGCACAACAAGATTGCTAATTAGTCTTTTCTCATTACACATCACCCAGTCTAGGATGGCCAGCCCTCTAGTTGGTTCCTCGAAATATTGGTCTAGAAAACCATCCCTAATATACTCCAGGAAATCCTCTTCCACCGCATTGCTACCAGTTTGGTTAGCCCAGTCTTTATGTAGATTAAAGTCGCCCATGATAACTGGTGTACATTTATTGCATGCATCCCTAATTTCTTGTTTAATGCTGTCCCCATCCTCATTACTACTGTTTGATGGTCTGTACACAACTCCCACTAGCGTTTTCTGCCCTTTGGTATTCTGTAGCTCCACCCATACAGCTTCCACATCATCCAAGCTAATGTCCTTCCTTACTATTGCATTAATTTCCTCTTTAACCAGCAATGCCACCCCACCTCCTTTTCCTTTCTGTCTCTCCTTCCTAAATGTTGAATACCCCTGGATGTTGAGTTCCCAGCCTTGGTCACCCTGGAGCCATGTCTCCGTGAAGGCGTTGTACATCTCTCTTCGGGTGCTAGGCTGGCTGAGCAAGCGAAAATCCCAAGCTAAAGAGCCAGCCTGGGAGTGCTCTGAGAGAGGCCTGGGGAGAAAAAAGGAACCTGAAAAAAAGCCACCAGAAACATTCCCAATACATAGCCCACGCCACCACAATGCGAATCGCAAAAAAAATTAAAAGGGAAAACAGTCACACTTACCTCAAGTTGGCATTACTGTAGCCGGTATAGGTTGGACCGCCCATTTTTAACAGGTAGTCCCAAGACGGCGCACTGCGGGACTCAAAAAGTGAGTCGGTATCGCAACCAGGGGCGTTGCACACCGGCTCAACTCTTCCAGGCGGTACTGCTCCGCGCCCCCGCCAAAACCAGTCCCAAAACCCCCGCGGGATGCTGGAAACTGACCGCCTGTCCAGAAGAGCTCACCACCGCCATTGCTGCCCCGCCGGGGTGAAAACATTGGAAAATCCCCCCCCCGCAATGTGTATTGGTGCTGAAGATAACAGTGGATACAAACACTAAGTAAAATGTATCAAGAACATGGTTTAGATGTGCTGGTTGTCCAATGTCACCACATTACATAGCCTGATATATAGTGGTTATTTTGCTAGGCTAGTAATCCAGAGGCCTGACTAATGGTCCATAGATATGAGTTCAAATCCCACTATGGCAGCTGGGGAAATGAAATACAATTAATTAAATAAAACTGGAATTAAAAGCTAGTATCAGTAATGTTGACCATAAAACATTGGCAAGATTATTTTGTCTATGATCTCCAAACAAGCACAGCATTAGAAAGGTTTCAGAGCATAATCAGCAAATATTAAAGCTTCATTGATAGTGCAGTGGGTAATGCACAATGATGCTGAGACACACAGACCAGAAAGGTTTCAGATTTAATCCCTGGTCTGTACTGAATTAGAAAATCTCTCTGACAGCAAGAATAGAACAATACCATTGGTCTCAACATCACTGGGTTAGAGAAAAGAAAATCAGCTAGTATCCTTGTGCTTGATCAATAGCCACCAATCCATGCTGGAAATGTGTTACATCGGATAAGGACAGGGTTAGATTCAGCGTTCAACCATTAGACAACTAATGTGATGCAAATTCAATCCCTGGCATTGCCATGTGGTACTTGGACTTTCCTGCTGGTATGAGGTACTTATTTAGCCCTTGGTTTTTAGCATCAATATGTGTAAATTTTTAATTCTATGCTGATGGAGTGCTGGTAGGTGATACTTATTTGTCCCTTGGAGCAGTAACAGTATGGGGCACTTAGTCTCTGGAGGTCACGTCTTGACATGTGTTATGTATCCAGTCCATAATGATATAGTGTTGTTATACGATCTCAAGTGGTATAATCCCATTGTATGATATCTATCTAATCTCAGGTGGTACAGTTATAAGTTATGGTAGAGGTACAGTTAAAAGGCCAGAATTTGCGGTGGGTATGGGCGTACTCAGAGTACGCCGTCATACCGCCTTTGACATTCACCACAATATCGTGATTTCCGCACGCGCTTGTGCAGGCGCTGAATCCCAAACTTGTGATCTGTCAAGTTCCGACTTGGCAGATCATCCGCACCGACGGGGAAATCCTAATTGCTGGCGCTAATTGCCCACCAACTGCCCAGCAATTACGCCTGAAAAGTTTCCGGCTGGTTTAAACAGGCGCAGGGCCTGTTTACACAGCCGAAGGGGCTACCTCCTGACAAACCCAAGTAATTTTAAAAGCTATATGAGGCTGGAAATGGAAGCATTTTAGGATTCTGTCCATGAAGAGTATTTATTGCCCATGAAAAGTTCGGAGGAAGTGGTTGCTACATTGAGGGTATTATTTTTTTTTTGCATCCACGTGGAGCATAAGCTTAAAAAGAAATCCGTTCAGGAAGTGGAGGAAAGGGGGAAAAAAAACCTTATTACTGGAGCCTTTTGGGATTTAATGTGCATAAATATCTATGTTATAAATAATGAGAGGCCTTCTATTTGCTGATCGGAGCGCCAGCCCAAGTGATCCCAGCCAGGTACGTTACCGCACGTGATGGGCCCCTGGTACCCGTGTGCCACTACACAGGCCTCTACTACCCAACGTCTGATAGCAAGTTCTCGAAGGAGGGTCCCCGCCAGGTAAGTTCGCATTCTGTTCAAATGCCATGGTGTAATCTGTAGTTACGTTGCCAAATCCAGACCATTGTGATTTACAAAGCTCCGCTGGCAGTGTAGAGCTTCACTGGGGTCAAGCGCAGGTCATGAAACCTGGCCCAGGAGCTAGTGTGTCCGACTTGCAGTGTGCCTCATTTCATAGCCAGAAAAAATGTTAATTGAAAAATGAAAAATGTAAAAGTAACTAGGCTCATAAGTATATGTATCTGTACTGTGTATGTAAGGCATTTTCTACTAAATTTAGTGTGTATGGCTAAAACTGTATTGCCATAGCCACTCCTGTGGCTAGTCAGCAATTTCTATTCGACAATAGGGATCTGATCTTTACTGGTGTAGTGCCATTTTATAAGATTTATAAAATCGATAGTAGTTTAATGTTTATTGAATTTCTAACGGTGTACTGTTTGTGTGACATCCAAAATAATCTTATATTAGAATGACACCAGTAGGTGGTATTTATCAAATCTTTACTGGTGTAGTGCCAATTTGTAATATCTACAAAATTTCAGGTAGTATAGTACCATTTATGTCGCACTAATCCTGTGCTTGGGCCTGTAATCTCAATAAAATCTCACATTGTTTTTTGCGAATATCTTTATTTTGATCCTTTTCATAAATCCAAATAATTTTATTTTTCTTTCCTGTTATTATCATGATTTTGTAGTAAGTGAATATTATTTTGTATTTTAATTAATGCTTACAATTTTGCTTCAAAGTGTGCAGAAAGGTGACCTGTCCCCTTGGTGCGTGCAAATCCACATTATATCGAATTATTTGTGCAGTTTGCATTGCTATCATTTTTAGAGATCATACATTGAAGCATAAAAGGGTCACTGTTGCTACGATAAAGCGCCTTGGGCATTGTATCAAGTCTCCTTACAGAAGAACGTTGTTGCAACAATACCCTAAGTGCAAATGTCATTGTGACATTTTATCGCCGATCGTAACTGGCATTATGTAAGAGTGTGCAGAGAAGATTTACAAGGATGATACCAGAAATGTGAGGGAATACATATCAAGAAACGATGAACAGCCTGGGTTTCTTTTCTCGTGATAAAAAAGGCTGAGAGCTGACCTAAGAGGTTTTTAAAATTATGAAAGGTTTTGGTAGAGTGGATACACAGAGAATGTTTCCATTTGTGGGGAAGAGCATAACTAGAGGCCATCAGTATAAGATGGTCACCAAGAAACCCAACAGGGAATTCAGAAGAAAATTCTTTATCCGGAAAGTGGTGAGAATGTGAAACTCGCTACGACAGGGCTTGGTTGAAGCGAATAGTATAGATGCATTTAAGGGGAGGCTAGACAAGCATATGAGGGAGAAGGGAATGAGGGTTATGCTGATAGATTTAGATGAGGAAAGACAAGAGGAGGCTTGTGTGGAGCATAAACAGTGGCATGGACTGGTTGGACTGAAGGGCCTGTTTCTGTGTTGTGTATCCTATGTAACTGTTAACCGTTTTATTGTAAGCTAAAAGGAAAATGTGAAAAAAAATGTGCTGTGGTTTATATAGGATCAGTTCAAACATTTCATTTTCCTTCCATAAGGTTTTGATGGTCTTAAACAGATTATAGTAGATACCATGCAACCAGCATTGAAGATGTAATGTTTTGGACCAACATTGTGCCCGTGAATGAAATGTATATTGGGCCTGAAATTTCGGGTCAGAGGCTTCTTTCGGACAATCGCCTCCAACCCGAGAATTTTTTACAAATTTACCTGATGGTCCCGGAGGTGCCTGTGATTGCAGTGGGGAGGCCTTCTCTTCCCGCACTGCAGAGCGCACTCCCCTTCTTGTCATTTGGACGTAGAAGATGCAGTCACGTGTGACTGTACAATCAATCAGATACACAGCACGTGAGCCCCCGGTACGCAGAGGAAACGTTTTAAGGACACCCTCAAAGCCTGCTTGATAAACTGCAACATCCTCACCGACACCTGGGAATCCCTGGCCCAAGATCGCCCTAAGTGGAGGAAGAGCATCCGGGAGGACGCTGAGCACCTCGAGTCTTGTCGCCGAGAGCATGCAGAAAGCAAGCGCAGCAGCGGAAGGAGCGTGCGGCAAACCAGACTCCCCACCCACCCTTTCCTTCAACGACTGTCTGTCCCACCTGTGACAGAGACTGTAATTCATGTATTGAACTGTACGGGAAC
Organism: Pristiophorus japonicus; assembly: GCF_044704955.1. Taxonomy (NCBI): domain Eukaryota; kingdom Metazoa; phylum Chordata; class Chondrichthyes; family Pristiophoridae; genus Pristiophorus; species Pristiophorus japonicus. Next base: position 348,597,148 of record NC_091978.1, on the reverse strand, counting down.
TCACTTTTAGAGTGGAAGCAAGCCTTGCTCGATTTCGAGAGACTGCCTATGATGATGATGAGCAATGAGAACTCCAGATCTACGAATTCTTATTACTATTAATGAGAAAAAAAAACAAACACACTAAACACAACATAAAAAATAAAAAGCACACCTCACATATTTAACATTAATTTAAAGTAAAGTTAATAAATGTGTTAGAAAAAGCATATAAGTTTTGGATTTTTAAAAAAGTTTTGTAATTAGGGTTTAAAATAAACTTACCTTAGTGGGCAGGGATTTTAACATAAAAATTTGTTTTAAAATGTTATTTTTATATGATTTAAAACTCTTACGCTGGTAAAAGTAGGCTATGTGCCTGCTTTTACCTGGCGCAAGAGTTTTAAGGACATTCTGATGAAGTTATTTTTTTTAAGTTTACAAACTTAACTTGAGACCATATAGTCTCTGTAATCACCAAACATAGGTAGAATAAATTTATACTCATGACACGCAGGAAGAGACAGCTCGATGTATAAGGTCATAATAATGACAAGTGGCCTCACCAACCTGATATATATATTGGGAATTAGGGATTGCACCCCCAACCCCAACATGATATTCCATTCAGTAAAATTCCCCCTTACAGTAACAGATCAGCATAAACTGTAATTTTATCTCATTCACAATCTCCATTGAGGCCGAAATTGGTTGTCCGCCCATTTCTCGGCGGTACGTCGGTGGTATGGTGCTTCATACTGCCGGGTACTGCTGAGGCGGAGTGTACGCGATTTGTATCAGTTTTTTCTCGGCGGTTTGCCGAGTGGAGTGCAGAGGGCGGAGCGGAGTGCAGCCGGCGGTGTGCGAGCGGTGAGTCCTTTTCACTCGGAAATCCTCGGGTTCCGAGTTCTGCACACGCGCATGCTGCTGCGAAGCTCCGCCCCCGCGAGAGACACTGACCAGAATTGACAGAGACTGCCAGCCTGCCAGCCGCTGTGTAAGTATGTGGAGGGGGGGGGGGGTGGGGTTACTTCTTGTGGGGAGATTGTTTCTTAGGGGGAGATTGTTATTTGGGGGGAAGATCGCTGTGGGGGCGGGGGGGGGGCAACAGATCACTGTGGTGGGGGGGAAGAGACTGGAGGGTGGGAGAGACTGGGGGGATGACAGATAAAAACATTTTCACAGGTGAAGATGCATACTGCCGACTGAAGACCGACTTTAAACCACCTTTTCCAGGGCGGTCTGTAGGGTTGGCGGTATGTTGGTGGTAAGTTGTCAATTTGGCAATTTTGGGCGGTATGTCAGCGATGTGCATGGGCGGACGGTGTACATACCGCCCAGCGGTATGTCGCTGATGAATTCCCCGCTGGACGGTATGTGGGCAGTATGTTGGTATTTTTCGATCAATTTCGCGATTTTGGGCAATATGTCGATGGGTATGTCCACCAATTTTGGGCCCATTGTGTGCAGTCCGAATAAAGTAGACCAAGAATTCACGTTATTTTGTTCTAGCATCAGCACCCAAAGGCATGTTTCAATAGGCTCATACAAAATGTCTTCCAGTTCTGTTTTAATGGCCCCTTGAGTAACTTTCAGTGCGAGTTTACTCATTTGATCTGATGACAGTGAGACAGTGACTCACAGTTTTGTCACAAATGCCGTTGCTTTGATTTTTCTCAGACATTCACCTTCATTTAAATATAAGAGCTTACTGTACACATTCTTGCTTTAAAAGATGTGTCTTTTCTTGCAGGTACTCATTCCAAGATGAGGAAGACATGTTTATGGTGGTAGATCTTTTGCTAGGTGGAGATTTACGTTATCATTTACAGCAAAATGTACACTTCAAGGAAGAAACAGTGAAACTCTATGTCTGTGAACTGACATTAGCCCTGGACTACCTGCAGAGCTACCGTATCATCCACAGGTTAGTAACATTGGAAATATGTAGTTAAAAGCTGCCTATCCTTGTTGAGTTAGTTCTTATGAAATCAGATCCAATAATAATAAATATCTAGGATTCTCCATACTAATTAGAAACTATGTAATGTGATAGGGCAGATTACAGAACTGTTGCGTTAAAGTAATGTACTCATCAAGGAAGTATACTCATGATGGAGAGATTAATTTCTAAACTTGCAAAAAGTATGTAAAACAATTTTCTTTAACAGAACTGGTTTAACATATAATTTTGTTAAATTATCTTTCTGGATATATATTGAAATAGATTGTGAAAATAAGTGAAAGTCCTTGTACGACTAATAGTCAATTATTTGACTGATTTTACAAATGTGGAAAACATTGATGAGTGGCAAAGGTGTGAATAGTTGTGTAGTCTTTCTTATAAGTGAAATAAATGCTAGTTAATAGTGGAATATTCTATTAGAAACACATCTACCATTGGGTAGAAATTCGTTAGCCTAGCGCTCCTGGAAAGGGTCGGAACAGGGGCGCTAAAAGAGTCGGAGCCGCCGGCATTCGCGCCACTCGGCACATTCGGTGTGCCGGTGCCATGGCGCTAACCAGTATCACCCGGGGCCGTCGAGCCGGTGTGCAACTGTTTCGACTGCAAAGCTTTTGGTTTGCCATAGCGCGCCCTGGTGGGACCGCCTGGGAAAGCGGGCGGTCCAAGCTGTTCCGGATATATCAGGTAAATGTGATTGTTTTTCTTTCTGTTATTTTCGCGATTTATGTTTCTGTGGGGTGAGCAAGGTATTGGGAATGTTTTTTGTGATTTTTTTTTTAGCCAATTTTTTTCCCTCAGGGAAGCCTTTCTTAGAACGCTCCAAGGCCAGCTCTTTAGCTCGGGATTTTTAATTGCTCAGCCGGCCTAGTAGCCTAAGAGAGGTGCGGAACGTCTCCCTTAGTGCTCTGCCCCACACTCAGGGCCCAGGTGATGAATTCTGTGGCTGCAAACGCAAACCATTTCCCGGCGCAAAATTTACCGTCCTGTCGCCATTAGCGCCCTAATTAGCCTCAAACCGAATTTCCACCCCTATTCAGGAAGTCTATTCAGGAAGAACAAGGATTAAAAAGGCAAAAGTAAAATACTGCGGATGCTGGAATCTGAAATAGAAACAGAAAATGCTGGAAATCTCAGCGAGCGAGGCAGCATCTGTCGAGAGAAACAGAATTAACGTTTCAGGTCAATGACCTTTCATCAGAACTGGCGAATGTTCAAAATGAACAGATTCTTAAGGAACACTAAAAGGGGGACAGGAGGATAGAATGTCTGTGATAGGGTGGAAGGCAGGAGAGGTTAGAGAGATAAAAGGGATGATGGGCCGACTTGAGATGGTAATGGAAGAAGTTCAAAAATGATTAGTCTAGATAGGGTGTGAATGGCAGAAGAATTACCAGCTGCCATTTGAAACGGAGAGAATTTATTTTACATAAGATTGGGGGGGTTCAAAAAAGGGATTAAAAAGGTCTACTTTATTGGCAATAGTCATTTGAGTCTGAAGATTTCTAATCTGAACTTTTCTAATCTGTACACACATTAGGCTGTACACACACAGGATTGGGAAGATTTTAGCATTTAATCACATTTACAAACATGCTCTTGTTTGGCAATTGCTCACAGGATGTTTTCCAAAAAGCACTTAATTTGAGTCCTAAATTCTGAAAAATTAACTGGAGCACTCTTTAATGGAGAGAGAAACAGAACAGAATATACACCTGCTGAAACAAAATTCCAAGATATCAATAAAGGATATGTAACAGAGGGTTGTTGAAGCTATAATGAATAAATAATTCAACTTCGCAACCCTAAAGCAATAAAGGCAAATGCTGCGACAGCAAATTATAAGTGGAGTACTTTTGATTTTTACATCTTGCTGTTACATATTCTATTTCGGCAATGAAAATGCTGTCAGGTATTATTTAAATAACGATCAAATTTGTGGTATAAGCACTTGATTATACAGCCCCAATGCTCCACGCTAATGTGGTTAGCTGTACGCAGTAACAACAGCATGTTGTTCAGTTCCAGGTGATGTAGAAATCAACATATTCAAACACTTTTGGAGCACTTCCATTACATTAAAATATATTCAGTAAGTCGACAACCAAAATGACAACATTAGTAAAAATGATTTTGCTGTTAGAAAATGTTGTAAGCTATCAGGCTGATATCACAGTAATTACATGGGACATAATGAGAAGACAATAAGGCTGTTTTCCCAATGGTGCATTCAGAGGATAGTGTAGTTACAAATATTTACAGAAAGTATACGCATGCACGCATCTCATCAAATTGGACAACTATACCCAATTGCCAGTTTTGCTAGGTGTTGAATTCTGTGATTCTAATGGCCTGGAAATGCTGGCCTTCCCGAGTCCGTACGGAGTGTGTATGGACCCGGGAAGGCATCGCAAAAGTCGGTTTTCAGCGCACAATGCGCATGCACTGAAAAACGGCTTTTCCAATCTGCCAAGCTGGAGCTTGACAGATCCACCGCATATCGGGTGCGAGGACATTTGCAAGGGCAGCAAATGTCCTCAAAACTCTCGCGCCTGATAAAAGCAGGCGTATAGCCTACTTTTACAGGCATAAGAGTTTTAAAACACACTTAAAACATAAAAAATAAAATTGAAAAAACACATTTTATTTTTAAAAGCCCTAACCACTATGTTAAATTTATTTTAAAGCATAATTTTAAAAACTTTTTAAAAAATCGGAATTTTTTTTTTAATAATACATAAATAACTTTAATTTAAATTAATGTTAAATATGTAATGTATTTTTTCTATTTTTTAATTAATGTTTTGTGTGTTTGGGGGGGGGGTTTCTTATTCATAATAATGGGAACTCCAATTTACGGAGTTCCCATTTTAATGAATGAGTATATACTTTACCTTGATTGCTGCCCAGAGCCATGTTACTGCAGCTCCAGCCCTGCGCACGTCCTGACGTACACGCGCTGTGACACGCAGTCAGTGGAGGCCTCAGGACTGGGAACTCACGTGGGCGCAGCAGCTTCAGGTAAGTGCACATCCTTTTTGTAGAATCCAGTCGAACGTCCGCGGGAAGGAGAAACCGGGATTTCAGGGCCAGTATGGTTTTTTTGGGGGGATGTTGCATTGACCATGCATGCGCCTCGTTATATCCCCAAATTTCGTTCCGTGCTATTCAAAAAAGTACGCCAATGAATTCCATGAGTTTCTGATCTCTTAGCACTGCTCATTAGTAAAAAGATATGTACTTCTGGGCATCAGTGGTGCTTGCTTAAGACCTTGGGTTCTAAAGATGAGAGCTTTATAGCACGTTGTAATTTAGTTTATTGCTTGACTTTTGATACTGCTGTCGCTGCATTTTTTTTTCGCATTACTTTATTATGTTGTTTGCTGCTGAATCTGCAAAATAGGACTCCCTTTGCACAGATCTGTAGCCACAGCATTATTGTTGCTGGCAGCTGCAAACCGTCACTGTAATTACACTAATCTACAAAGCCATTTCACTTGGCCTTTCATTGGCTGTTCTAGATTTAGAGGAGGAAGAGGAGTTAAGGCAGAGGGAAGAAATGTGCTTGCATCTTAGAAGTCTGGTGCCCACACGGACTTGTCCCAGAACTCAAATATTCCAACCCAGGCACGCGCAGCACAAGAAACCACAATACTTTTTCCACGTGGCATGACTCCTTAATGAGGCCATCAGTGCGACCCTTCTTAAAGTGCAGGGCCTCAGTGATGACAAACATTCAACCAGCAAGGCTCCCGGCCACAGCTGTATGAATATATGAATAGAAAAGACCTTCATTCCACCAATGGACAGGTTTTAGGACCACTGGAATAACGTAGAATAATATAGGCGAATGCACGATGCCATGGCAACAGCCAGGGCCCCTTCATTTTGTAGCAGTCTGAGGAGACCTGTCATCGTTCTCTCCATTCCATGAGGAAGGCTGTCACCTAATTATGCCATCTCCTGCAGACAGAATCTAGCTCAGGGACAGACCCGCCCATTGCTATAAAGGGCACCACAGCATCGGATTCTTATGTGGGTGGATACTTTCAAATCACCATCAAGACCATTTGTCATGTTAATCAGACTGCAGTGCATCGATGCACCAAGCAGGTGACAGAAGTTTTGTTTGCCAGAGAAAATACTTTTGTCTGTTTCCCCTTCGACAGGAGGCAACGGCACAAAAGGGAACAGCACATTTACAAAGTGGCAGTTTTTTTTATAAGGTACAGGTATATGGCTTCATTGATGGCACACATATAGAAATCAAAGCTCTCAACAACACCCACATATATATGAATGGGAAAAACTTGCATTCCATAATGTACAGATATTGCACCATAGGAACACTAAGTGAATGTGCAATACCTCAGCAATGCCATCATGCGTGCAATCCATTTGCCTGCACTGTAAAGTCCTGTCCCCTCAGTACAGATTCACACGAGGCATGTAGTGAAGTCAAGGTCACTCTGGACCTGCACCTTTATTTCACAGCTCTGGAATGCTGCACTTGCCTGAGACCTGTCCTTATATACCTGTCTCTTGCAAGTGCACCCCTGGTGGTAAGGTATGCTGGTGGTTACAGGTCATATCTTATTACAGTTATGTATACATCTTAGGATACAGTTATATATAACAATGTAAGATACATAACATCACCCTCCCCCAAGGTCTTATTGTCTTTATAGGTTCAGTCTCTCAGGTGGTCTACGCTCTCGCATGGAGCGTCTGAGTTGTGGTTCAGTTGTTTGCCTTGGTGTCTGTTTTTCTTTGGGTGTGGTTGCTGGTATCTCGCTTGGGCTGTCTGTTTCGATTGGTATGATTATTGTTGACTCGCCTGGGCTGTCTGTTGGGATTGTCCTTTCCTCAGGTTGTTCCCTCTGTCTGTCCACCAGGTGTGGTGCGAGTTCCACATTGTAGTCTGCCTCTGGTTCCGCAGTGTTGTTGGTAAATCTGCTTTTGACTTGGTCTACATGCCTCCGGCAGGTTTTGCCATTGTCCATTTGTACTACCAGTAGCCTGTTTCCTTCCTTGCCCGTTACTGTCCCTGCAAGCCATTTGGGACCCCTGCCATAGTTTAGTACAAATACTTTGTCCCCTATCTCATTCCATCTCCCCCTCGAATTTCTGTCATGGTACTCAGTCAGCTTATGGCGCTTTGCCTCAATGATTTCGTGCATGTCTGGGAGGATTAATGAGAGCCTTGTTTTTAAAGTCCTCTTCATCAACAGTTGCGCGGGCGGGGGGGGGGGAGTCAGTGAGTGCGGACGAGATCTGTATGCCAGCAGCAGTTGCGACAGGCGACCCTGCAGCATGGGACCTTGGATTTTAAGCATGCCTTGTTTAATGATTTGCACTGCTCTCTCCGCCTGGCCATTGGAGGCCGGCTTGAACGGTGCCGTCTTGACGTGATTTATGCCGTGGTCAATTATAAAGTCTTGGAATTCTGCGCTGGTGAAGCACGGACCATTGTCACTGACCAATGTGTCAGGGATTCCGTGCGTTGCAAACATGGTTGCGAGGCTCTCCACAGTGGTGGAGGTTGTACTCGAGTTTAAAATGGTGCATTCGATCCACTTTGAAAATGCATCTACAACTACGAGGAACATTTTGCCCATGAATGGGCCCGCATAGTCTACGTGTACCCGCGACCACGGTTTGGTAGGCCAGGGCCAGGGGCTCAGTGGAGACTCCGTGGGGGCATTGCTGAGTTGGGCACAAATGGTGCACCTTCGGACGCAGAGCTCCAAGTCCGCGTCAATACCAGGCCACCAGATGTGGGATCTGGCTGTGGCCTTCATGAGAACGATCCACGGGTGCTCGCGGTGGAGATCCCGGACAAATGCCTCTCTGCCTCGCAGAGGCATGACTATTCGGCTGCCCCACATCAGGCAGTCTGCTTGTAGTGACAGCTCATGCATGCGCCTGTGAAAGGGTTTTAATTCCTCGGGGCAGGCATGGCGAGCCTCTGCCCAGTCACCGGTTAGGACACTTCTTTTTACTAAGGATAACGTGGGGTCACTGGTCGTCCAGGCTCTGATTTGGCGAGCCATCATGGGCGAACCTGTAGATCCAAAGGCATTGATTGCCATGACTATCTCACAGTCCTGTTCGTCAGACCCTTCCGTGGTCACCAGGGGTAGCCTGCTGAGCGCGTCGGCACAGTTGTCTGTGCCTGGTCTGTGCCTTATTGTGTAGTCGTAGGATGCCAGCATGAGTGCCCACTGTTGAATTCTCGCTGAGGCGTTGGCGTTTATTGCCTTGCTCTCGGATAGGAGGGACGTGAGGGGCTTGTGGTCGGTTTCTAACGCGAACTTGGCCCCGAAAAGGTATTGGTGCATCTTTTTGACACCGTACACGCACGCGAGCGCCTCCTTCTCTAACATTCTGTACCTGCGCTCCGCCCGCGAAAGTGACCTGGAGGCATAAGCTATGGGTTGTAATTTGCCCGCTCTATTGACATGTTGCAAAATGCACCTGACCCCATACGCTGACGCATCGCATGTGAGAACTAGCTTTTTACCTGGATCAAAGAAAGTCAAAACACTGTTGGAACACAGAAGGTTGCGTGCCTTATTGAAGGCGCGTTCCTGGGAGTCCCCCCAAAACCAATCGCACCTCTTCCTGAGTAGCACGTGGAGAGGCTCCAGCAGCATGCTTAAGTTCTGCATAAAGTTCCCAAAGTAATTGAGTAGCCCGAGAAAGGCGCGCAGTTCTGAGACATTCCAGGGCCTGGGTGCCAGGCGAATTGCTTCTGTTTTGGACTCTGTTGGGCGGATTCCATCAGTGGCAATCCTTCTGCCCAAAAATTCAACCTCGGGTGTGAGAAACAGGCACTTGGATTTCTTGACTCGTAGGCCTACCCGATCCAACCGCTTTAGTACTTCCTCCAAATTACGGAGATGGGAGTCGGTGTCCCTGCCCGTGATAAGTATGTCGTCTTGAAATACAACCGTCCCCGGGATGGATTTGAGCAGACTCTCCATGTTGCGCTGGAATATGGCAGCTGCCGACCTGATGCCGAATGGGCATCGATTGTACATGAAAAGGCCTCGATGTGTGTTGATGGTGGTGAGTAGCTTGGATTCCTCGGTCAATTTTTGCCTCATATACGCATATTTTGAGATCTAATTTTGAGAAAAGTTTACCTCCAGCCAATGTGGCAAATAAGTCCTCCGCTCTGGGCAGCGGGTACTGGTCCTGTAGGGAGACTCTGTTTATGGTAGATTTGTAGTCCCCACAGATTCGTACGGATCCATCAAGCTTCATGACTGGGACGATGGGACTTGCCCAGTCGCTAAATTCCACAGGTGATATAATGCCTTCCCGCAGAAACCTGTCTAGTTCGTGTTCAATCTTTTCCCTCATCACATAGGGTACAGCTCTGGCCTTGTGATGGACCGGTCTAGCATCCTGTGTGATGTAGATTTTGACTTTGGCCCCTTTGAAAGTGCCCACACCTGACTGAAAGAGATGTTCAAATCGCTTTATAACTGTTGAGCAGGAGGTCCGTTCCTCTAATGACATGGCATGGACATCATCCCATTTCCAGTTTAGTTTTGCCAGCCAGCTTCTCCCCAGCAGTGCTGGGGGGGTCTCCGGGGACAATCCACAGGGGAAGTCGGTTCACTGTCCCTTTGTGTGTGACAGAGAGCATGGCGCTGCCGAGGACTGGTATGATTTCTTTGGTATAGGTCCTTAGTGTGTTGTCGACCCTTGTGAGTTTTGGTCTGTCTCTTTTATGCGGCCACAGTTGTTCAAATTGTTGAGCGCCCATGAGAGATTGTCTCGCTCCCGTATTCAGCTCCATGTTGACAGGTATCCCATTGAGTAGGACCCTCATCATTATAGGAGGCATCCTGTTGTAGGAGCAGCGGCCATTGATTGTGTTGACCTGCTGTACATCGGTGTCCCGGGTACTGTCCCCACCATCTTCTGGTCCGCTTTCCAACCCATCCGATTCGTATACCAGCTGAGCTGCCGTTTTTTTGCACATGAGGGCCAAATGCCCTGTATATTCACAATTTCTGCAAACAGCCTGCTGAAATCGACATCCTCTTGACGAGTGCCGATCCCCACACCTCCAGCACAGACCTGTTCTATTGTTTAAAGTGTTCCCAAAGAATGAGCTGCGTCTGGCTGATCTCTCTTGAGCTTCTCTCAGTTTGTAGTTGATTGCTCGCATTGTGGGTTGATGAGGTGTGAACGACCGTTCCTGTGGCCCTTGATGGCTTCTGCCTGCTGTCGAGAGTCTGTTCTCCCAGTTTTGTCTGTGTGTGAGGATAGCAGTTTGTTTAGTGCTGTGAACTTCTTGTTCCAATATTTCGTTAGTTGTCATACCTGCATTGTAAATCAACCTCGTTTCTTCTTCCCCTACCAAGAATGTCTGTGCAACCAGTGCTGCTGCCTCTAAGGTCAGGTTCTTGGTCTGTATGAGCTTTTGGAATATGCCTGCGTGGCCTATTCCTTCAATGAAAAAGTCTCTCAGCATTTCTCTCCTCAGTTCATCAGAGAACTCACATAAACTAGCCAATCTCCGAAGTTCCGCCACGAAATTGGGTATGCTCTGGCCCACACAGCGTCTGTAGTTGTAGAACCTGTGTCTGGCCATGTGTAGGCTGCTCGCTGGCTTCAGGTGGTCTCTTACCAGTGTGCTCAATTCTTCAAATGACTTGCTTGCTGGTTTCTTGGGTGCCAACAGATCCTTCATTAAAGCGTATGTTTTCGAGCCACAGCTGGTCAAGAGATGGGCTCTTCTCTTGTCTGCCTTATCGTCGCCGAACCAGTCTTTGGTTACAAAGCTTTGCTGGAGCCTTTCTATAAAGTCCTCCCAATTGTCTCCCGCATTGTACTTTTCATCTGATCCATTGTTCGCCATTCTGTGGATTCTGTAATCCCGTAACCCGTCTCCACTGTAAAGTCCTGTCCCCTCAGTACAGATTCACACGAGGCATGTAGTGAAGTCAAGGTCACTCTGGACCTGCACCTTTATTTCACAGCTCTGGAATGCTGCACTTGCCTGAGACCTGTGCTTATATACCCGTCTCTTGCAAGTGCACCCCTGGTGGTAAGGTATGCTGGTGGTTACAGGTCATATCTTATTACAGTCATGTATAGCATGTTAGGATACAGTTATATATAATAATGTAAGATACATGACATGCACTATTTCAAAAAGCAGGCAGACTGGACAGATAACTGCTGGGGGGTAGCAGGTATTCCACCTCCGTAACATTGCCCGTCTCTGCCCTTGCCTCTGCTCTTCCGCTGCTGAAGTCCTTATACACGCATTTGTTACCTCTAGACTTGACTATTTCAATGCACTGATGGCTGGCCTCCCACATTCTACCCACGTAAACTAGAGGTGATCCAAAACTCAGCTGCCCGTGTCCTAACTCGCACCAAGTCCCGCTCACCCATCAGGCCTGTGCTCGCTGACCTACATTAGCTTCCAGTTAAGCAACGCCTCGATTTCAAAATTCTCATACTTCTTTTCAAATCTCTCCATGGCCTCGCCCCTCCCTATCTCTGTAATCTTCTCCAGCCCCACAAACCTCCTGAGATGTCTGCATTCCTCTAATTCTGCCCTCTTGAGCATCCCTGATTATAATCGCTCAACCATTGGTGGCTGTGCCTTCTGTTGTCTCGGCCCCAAGCTCTGGAACTCCCTGCCTAAACTTCTCCGCCTCTCTACCTCTCTACCTCTCTTTCCTCCTTCAAGATTCTCCTTAAAACCTACCTCTTTGACCAACCTGTGCTAATTTCTACTTATGACTCGGTGTCAAATGTTTTATCTCATAATACTGTGAAGTGCCTTGGGACATTTCACTACGTTAAAGGCGCTTTATAAATACAAGGTGTTGTTGTATACCCCTTGAAAACCTGGCTATTAACAGTAGTGAGGAACTCATGGGCATCAGCCAAAGGGAAATACAGTGAAGATCATGCCTCTACCCAAATTCTGCTGGAACATACATGTTAAAACAGAAAATCTGCCCTCTGGACAGATCAGCTTGGTTACTGCTCCACAGGCATGTGAATATGAAAACGTGTTGAAAATCACTAGCACCTGCTATTCTGCATCAAATTTAAATACATAGAGGGGAAACCTTCTGTCAGAGGGTCAGGATGCTCTTTCTGCAGCCTTGACACGAGGAAGCTGAAATGGGTGCGGCTGATGTATAGCCAGGAAGACTAGTATCAATCATTGATTGACAGGACCTTCTCTTAAAATCTGTAAATGTGTCCCTGCAAGAACAGTCCTAGGATGTTCTTCCTAATATACTTGTCCCAGGAACAACCTGCACTGCTTTGTCATCACGTGTTACCATCCCTGCCTGTAATCCAACTCCATGCATCATGGGTCTGAAATTGCGGTCGGAGGCTTTCCACAGGCAATTACCTCCGACCTAAAACATTTCCACGAATTTACCTGATGGTCCGGGATTAGCATGGGATTCCGGTGGGAAAGGCCTTCTCTTGGTGCACATAGGTACCAATGATGTAGGTAAAAAAACGGGATGAGGTCTTACAAGGCGCATTTAGGGAGCTAGGAGCTAAATTAAAAAGTAGGACCTCAAAAGTAGTAATCTCAGGATTGCGACCAGTGCCACCTGCTAGTCAGAGTAGGAATTGCAGGATAGCTCAGATGAATACATGGCTTGAGGAGTGGTGCAGAAGGGAGGGATTCAAATTCCCGGGATATTGGAACCGGTTCTGGGGGAGGTGGGACCAGTACAAACCGGACGGTCTGCACCTGGGCAGGACCGGAACCAATGTCCTCGGGGGAGTGTTTGCTAGTGCTGTTGGGGAGGAGTTAAACTAATGTGGCAGGGGGATGGGAACCTATGCAGGGAGACAGAGTGAAGTAGAAGGTGGGCATAAGCAAAAGATAGAAAGAAGAAAAGTAAAAGTGGAGGGCAGAGAAACCTAAGACAAAAAGCAAAAAGGGCCACATAAGAACATAAGAATTAGGAACAGGAGTAGGCCATCTAGCCCCTCGAGCCTGCTCCACCATTTAACAAGATCATGGCTGATCTGGCCGTGGACTCAGCTCCACTTACCCGCCCGCTCCCCGTTACCTTTAATTCCCTTATTGGTTAAAAATCTATCTATCTGTGACTTGAATACATTCAATGAGCTAGCCTCAACTGCTTTCTTGGGCAGAGAATTCCACAGATTCACAACCCTCTGAGAGAAGAAATTCCTTCTCAACTCGGTATTAAATTGGCTCTCCCATATTTTGAGCCTGTGCCCCCTAGTTCTAGTCTCCCCGACCAGTGGAAACAACCTCTCTGCCTCTATCTTGTCTATCCCTTTCATTATTTTAAATGCTTCTATAAGATCACCCCTCATCCTTCTGAACTCCAACGAGTAAAGACCCAGTCTACTCAATCTATCATCATAAGGTAACCTCCTCATCTCCGGAATCAGCCTAGTGAATCGTCTCTGTACCCCCTCCAAAGCTAGTATATCCTTCCTTAAGTAAGGTGACCAAAACTGCACGCAGTATTCCAGGTGCGGCCTCACCAATACCCTATACAGTTGCAGAAGGACCTCCCTGCTTTTGTACTGCATCCCTCTCGCAATGAAGACCAACATTCCATTCGCCTTCCTGATTACCTGCTGCACCTGCAAACTAACTTTTTGGGATTCATGCACAAGGACCCCCAGGTCCCTCTGCACTGCAGCATGTTATAATTTCTCCCCATTCAAATAATATTCCCTTTTACTGTTTTTTTTCCCAAGGTGGATGACCTCACATTTTCCGACATTGTATTCCATCTGCCAAACCTTAGCCCATTCGCTTAACCTATCTAAATCTCTTTGCAGCCTTTCTGTGTCCTCTACACAACCCGCTTTCCCACTAATCTTTGTGTCATCTGCAAATTTTGTTACACTACACTCTGTCCTCTCTTCCAGGTCATCTATGTATATTGTAAACAGTTGTGGTCCCAGCACCGATCCCTGTGGCACACCACTAACCACCGATTTCCAACCCGAAAAGAACCCATTTATCCCGACTCTCTGCTTTCTGTTCGCCAGCCAATTCTCTATCCATGCTAATACATTTCCTCTGACTCCGCGTACCTTTCTCTTCTGCAGCAACCTTTTGTGTGGCACCTTATCGAATGCCTTTTGAAAATCTAAATACACCACATCCATCGGAACACCGCTATCCACTATGCTTGTTATATCCTCAAAGAATTCCACTAAATTAGTTAAACATGATTTCCCCTTCATGAATCCATGCTGCGTCTGCTTGATTGCACTATTCCTATCTAGATGTCTCGCTATTTCTTCCTTAATGATAGCTTCAAGCATTTTCCCCACTACAGATGTTAAACTAACCGGCCTATAGTTACCTGCCTTTTGTCTGCCCCCCTTTTTAAACAGAAGCGTTACATTAGCTGCTTTCCAATCCGCTGGTACCTCCCCAGAGTCCAGAGAATTTTGGTAGATTATAACGAATGCATCTGCTATAATTTCCGCCATCTCTTTTAATACCTTACAGCAAAATTCTAAAGGGGCAAAGTGTGTTAGAAGGACAAGCCTGAAGGCTCTGTGCCTCAATGCGAGGAGTATTCAGAATAAGGTGGACAAATTAACTGCGCAGATAACAGTTAATGGGTATGATGTAATTGACATCACGGAGACATGGCTCCAGGGTGACGGAGGCTGGGAACTCAACATCCAGGGGTATTCAACGTTTAGGAAGGATAGACAGAAAGGAAAAGGAGGCAGGATGGCATTGCTGGTTAAAGAGGAAATTAATGCAATAGTAAGAAAATACATTAGTTTGGATGATGTGGAATCGGTATGGGTGGAGCTATGGAATACCAAGGGGCAGAAAACGCTAGTGGGAGTTGTATACAGACCACCAAACAGTAGTAGTAAGGTTGGGGACAGCATCAAACAAGAAATTAGGGATGCATGTAACAAAGATACAGCAGTTATTATGGGTAACTTTAATCTACATATTGATTGGGCTAACCAAACTGGTAGCAATGCGGTGGAGGAGGATTTCCTGGAGCGTATTAGGGATGGTTTTCTAGACCAATATGTCGAGGAACCAACTAGGGAGCTGGCCATCCTAGACTGGGTGATGTGTAATGAGAAAGGACTAATTAGCAATCTTGTTGGCGAGACCCCTTGGCAAAGAGTGACCATAACATGGTAGAATTCTTTGTTAGGATGGAGAGTGACACAGTTAATTCAGAAACTCGGGTCCTGAACTTAAGGAAAGGTAACTTCGATGGTTTGAGGCGTGAATTGGCTAGCATAGACTGGCAAATGATACTTAAAGGGTTGACAGTGGATAGGCAATGGCAAACATTTAAAGATCACATGGATGAACTTCAGCAATTGTACATCCCTGTCTGGAGTAAAAATAAAATGCGGAAGCTGGCTCAACCGTGTCTAACAAAGGAAATTAAGGATAGTGTTAAATCCAAGGAAGAGGCATAGAAATTGGCCAGAAAAAGCAGCAAACCTGAGGACTGGGAGAAATTTAGAATTCAGCAGAGGAGGAAAAAGGGTTTAATTAGGAGGGGGGTAATAGAGTATGAGAGGAAGCTTGCCGGGAACATAAAAACTGACTGCAAAAGCTTCTATAGATATGTGAAGAGAAAAAGATTAGTGAAGACAAACATAGGACCCTTGCTGTCAGATTCAGGTGAATTTATAATGGGGAACAAAGAAATGGCAGACCAACTGAACAAATACTTTGGTTCGGTCTTCACAAAGGAAGACACAAATAACCTTCCAGAAGTACTAGGGGACCGAGGGTCTAGTGAGAAGGAGGAACTGAAGGATATCCTTATTAGGCGGGAAGTTGTGTTAGGGAAATTAATGCGATTGATGGCTGATAAATCCCCGGGGCCTGATAGTCTGCATCCCAGAGTACTTAAGGAAGTGGCCCCAGAAATACTGAATGCATTGGTGCTCATTTTCCAACCGTCTATCGACTCTGGATCAGTTCCTATGGACTGGAGGGTAGCTAATACAACACCACTTTTTCAAAAGTGAGGGAGAGAGAAAGCGGGTAATTATAGACCAGTTAGCCTGACATCAGTTGTGGGGAAAATGTTGGAATCAATTATTAAGGATGAAATAGCAGCGCATTTGGGATCGGTCCAAGTCAGCATGGATTTATGAAGAGGAAATCATACTTGACAAATCTTTTGGAATTTTTTGAGGAAGTAACTTGTAGAGTGGACAAGGGAGAACCAGTGGATGTGGTGTATTTGGACTTTCAAAAGATGGTGTCGCATCAGCAATGGAATATGCAAAGCATTGACTTGACCCCCTCCTCAACATCTTGCCCACCTAAACGTCCAGTCTGAAATGCTTTAACTGGTCTTACTATTTTGATTGAGGTGAATATAGCATTGCTATTAAAGGTGACTGTTGTAAGATACAATTGGTCCTATTACTTTCATCTGTAAGGAGCTATCCATAATTGCCATCCTTTCCACAAATATAAAGATTACTTTTTAGCTTGCCCCTTCCCTCATCCAAAAGCCCACTGTAAGCCATGATGATTGAGCACTTATAATACATCCTTATGCTTATAGCAAGAGCACAACCCGGCATCTCCAGACCACTCTTTGCACTTGAGAAAATATTGAGAATTGTGGATGGCCCCGAAAATCAGCTACTTCTTTTTCTTGATTGAGTTACTTTATGTGTTTCTGACACTATTCAAATTAATAATGTGAGGCATGGTGCTATTTATCTCTTTTGATTTTGTATATGAAGCTAAGGCGAGTATAAAACAATTTGCAAAATGAGGTACCATTAAGAGATTTATATTTGCCTGTCACGAGTGCAAGTTTTCTTTTTGGCTACATTATCTTTAAAATATGACCTTCATGCCAACATTTAAAAATCTTTGTGCCAGTTTAATAAATCAGCTTTCTTTTTAGATGTAACAAATGGGATTATGGGTAGAGTGGGAGCTTAGCATTTGAAATCATGTAATTAAACTTTTATGATCAAGGGTTCCGGTGCTTGCGGGTGGCTGACAGCTGACTATTTTTATCATTAGCAGTCGATACGTAGGCTGCATCATATGGGAGGAGAATTGGTGTCAGCAAACAACTGATGCCAAGTTTGTTTGCCCATTTTTGGGGGCGGAAAAATTTGCATGGGGGTTCAAATTTGCGGTGCGATCTCTCGCCCCCTAATCTCCCCCAGAAGTGTGCCCGCTGTCAAATTGGAAGCTGGGGTCTTCCAATTATTAAGGGCGCCCACATGAAACAGGCCTCAAACAGTGTAATTATGCAAATAAGGGATTTGACACCCGTTTTAGGGCCCCGATCATTTTTTCCAGGTCTTTAGAGGCTGCTGGCAAAAAATTGAAGTTAACATTTTTATCCTTATGTTGATGTGGAGCCAGGAGGAGCAGGAGCACTTGGCAACGATACTGTGAGCCACTGCTGGTCAAGCTCACTGCCCTGAAGCCCTAGCTTACACCTACACAGGAAGGAGAACTCCTGGCGGTCCCTGCAGTCTAGCTCAGTGTTGGAGCCGGACGATTTTCCGTTCGGACATCTCGTTGCAGCTCACCGTTTTTTGCAGCTTCCCAGCTCAGGCCATGGGTTAAAATCGCAGATATGCCCGATGGCATGCTCGAAGCATGATCTGTATATTTAAAGAAACACGCCAGCGGTTTTTGTCAGGTGTCCTTGCCGCTTGTTCGGAAGGTTAGATATTGAAGACTGTGGGAAGGGAACGGGATGTTGGCAGGTAAATCTCCTGGGCGTTTTTAATTGCCCACCCACCCAGTTTCTGCTAGGTGGGCAGGGTTAAGATTTCCCCTATGTTATATATAATGAAGAAAAAGGGACATCTTATAGGAGCCAAAATATCATTCTCATGCTTGGGAGGATTATGAAGGGAGAATATAATTTGTTAGAGAAATGCAAATGTCCCAGTTTCTTGGTTTTAATATATGCCTAGAAAATTAATTGTGCAGTGCCCGTTTTTTAAGTGAGAAACGTGCATGTAAGTATCCAATATGGCGTGCGGCATGCCCGGATATGGTTACATGCTAAATTGGTTAGGGCACCCCTCAAACTAGCTTTAGGTCCATTGCCTGTGCAAATGGAGGGTCTAAAGTTTTCTCGGGCCTAAAGCAGCCATTAAAGGGCCAACTGCAGGTTGACAACTACAAGGTAATAAAAACTAAATGTACTTACCTGAAGATGGAGCCAGGATGAGCAGGAGTGCCTCCACATTGCCTGCTGCTGGCCATCAAACGCATCCCTCTTGATCTCCACACGTTCCACCCCCCCCCCGGAATTGCAATAGGCTTCTTCGCCAGCCAACTTCCCTCATCTTCACGACCAGCGTACTGCCTCTTGGAGCATGACTAGCTTCCCCACCCAGCCAATCGTGTCCTGATGACACAAGACCAACTTCACATGGTCCTTTTGTGCATAAATTTTGGCACGGCGGTTGAATTCTGGCACAAACCAGTTTCTAGCCCATTGTGTTAAAAACTTGGGAGCTATACTATATCAAATAATACTTTTTTACATTAGAGAACAAAATCTGTATGTGCTTGTTCTCTGGGTCCATTTGGGATTAAGATGAAAAATGGAAATATTTTGATATTCTTTTCATTGATCTGATCCGTTTCAGCTTGATTTTAATGTCAAATTTTGCATATGAATGCCATTTTAATCTCGTTTAGTTCATTTTGATCTGTTCTCACTTTTAATCATTCCAAAATCTGTTTAATTCAGTATACTACAGATAGGGATTAACAGGGTAGATGCTGAGAGGTTGTTTCCCCCTGCCTGAAATGTCTTGAACTAGGGGACACAGTCTCAGGATAAGGGGTAGGCCATTAAAGACAGGGATGAGGAATCATTTCTTCACTCAGAGGGTTGTGAATCTTTGGAATTCTCTGCCCCAGGGGTCTGTGGATGCTGAGTCTCTGAATATATTCAAGGCTGAGATAGATAGATTTAGAACTCTAGAGGAATCAAGGGATATGGAGATCAGGCAGGAAAGTGGAGTGGAGGTCGATTATCAGCCATGATCTCATTGAATGGCTGAGCAGGCTCGAGGGGCCATATGGCCTACTTCTGCTCCTATGTATTGAAATTAAACTGGATGGTGCATAAGGTGTGGCCAAAAAATCTCAGTCAGGGGTAGTAAATTATGTCGTACTTTTCATGTTTAGTCTTGTAGAGGAGATCAAATTGAAGTGAATGACAGAATAGGCTTATTGGTCTTCTGTGGTGCTGTTAGAAGAATAACATTTTGATATTCAAGTTACACGAATAGAAGATTTGGGCTTAAATGCAGATTTAATTTTGAGAAAATGTTCACATATACTCAGAGTTGGTGAACAAGAAATGGGTGGCTTGTTAACAATGGGAGATTTGATGGTCATAATGAGGTGCAGATGAATGCCAGAGCATCTCTGTGACTGCCTTGTTACTTAACAATTACATTACAACAGTGACTACATTTCAAAAGAACTTCATTGGCTGTAATACGCTTTGGAATGTCCTAAGGTGGTGAAAGGTGCGATATAAATGCAAGTCTTTCTTTAACAAATGAACGTATGTGGAATCTTCAATGCTGGTGGGACAAGGGTGGGAGTCCTGCCAGCAGGGCGCCAGATATGCCAGAGGAGTCCAGGAAGTTTGGGAAAGCGATAGAGTGAGGACACGATGCAGTAAAATGGCTGAGCAGGCTCTCAAAAGTGGGGAGTAATCATAGAATCATAAAAACGGCACAGAAGGCGGCCATTTCGGCCCATCATGTCCGTAATGGCTTGAACTAAAAAAACAAAATGGCAACCGTCTAGCTTTTCAGAGACTGCTGTTGAAGTGATGCCGGCCCAAATTAGACAAAGGAAAGATGCAACTGCTGGTGCACCATGAAAGAGAGCATCACAGATCATGTGGAAGGAGATGGCTGTGATTGTGAGTGGGACCTCAATAACCCCAAGGACTCGTGAAGTTTCATTACTTCACTAGATAAGCAAAGGTAACAGTGGTGTCAGATGATAACAGGGCAGATACCTAAATGACAGAAGTACATGGGTATTCCGTAGAACAATATTCAAGACTTATCCTTTCGGGTATAACATGGCACCTTGTTCTGTATCCTAGAAGCAAAGTCACTTGTCAAAACTCAGGTTAAATGTCTTAACTACTGTAATTCATGCTAGCTCATTGAAGTCTCCCAATTTAGGTCCTTGTTTTCTTATACCTACCATTGCGAGCATACATTCCACACATCCTGACTGATTGTGACTGCAGGATCTGGAAACTGCAACTATGCATCGCAGAGGGATCTTCCTGCCAATTTTCTGATGCTCTAATTACACTCCTCCTCCCCCTGAGAGAGTTCACAGGCCTTGCAGTCCCCCACTAAGAAATTTTAATGAACTACCAATCTCTCCTCCCCCTAACAAGTGTGCTGACCTCCACCACCATTGAGATTATTTTCCATTCACTCCACCTACCCCTCTCTTCAATCTTTTCCCCTTTTCCTCCATCACACTCCCCTGTCCGTGTCCTACCTTTCTCCATCCTTTTTTTCTGCACTCACCGCACCCCTCCCCCCACCCCCACCACACCCCCCATCCCGCCCATCCCACCCCACTGAGAAAGTTTCCCAACTTGGCATTTAGATAGCTTACATTACAAGAGGAGGATCTTTGTGGAAATCTTCTGATGCCCCAACTCCCAATCTCCCTCCCTCCCCAAACTGGGAAGGTTTGCTGACATCACACCCCATCCAGCAAAGATAAACGTCTCCTCATAATCCCCATTCTCTTTTACAGCCATTTCCTCATTCCCACCTGCTTTTGATCTCTGTCACCCTCCATTTATCCCATTGAACTTCTGACCCCATCCCCTTCCCTAGCCATCCTCTGCTCCATGCCCCCCCGTCCTCCATCCCATGTCTCTTCCCCCCCGTATCTCTCCCCTTCTATCA
Source organism: Pristiophorus japonicus (assembly GCF_044704955.1). NCBI lineage: Eukaryota > Metazoa > Chordata > Chondrichthyes > Pristiophoridae > Pristiophorus > Pristiophorus japonicus. The sequence goes on along the minus strand of NC_091978.1, from coordinate 348,576,240 downwards.
TCCCCCTTACCCAACCTCCTCTGTCTTCCACCTTTCCTTCTTCTCTCCACCTTTCTTCCAATCTCCCTCCAATCTGTCTTCCCCCATCCCCTTTTCCTTTCCCACTTTCATTCAATTATCCTTTGCCCTCTAACCCTACTTGACCTCAATACTGCACTTGTGTCTTGACTCGTATGTACAGTGCTACAGATTAACTCCTGTTTACAAACATCTTCCCACCAGGTACAGCAGCATGTTCTCGTATGATATGAAATCATTTAAAATGCAATGATATGAAGTCCTGAAAAACATTAATATATTAAAATAATGGAACAACCTTAACATCAGTGACCCATTTAAAAAGTGACATAAATAAAAGGGGGAACAATGTTAATTAGATTTACAAAGAATCAACAAAGATGTTTTTTAACAATGGTTTGAAGGCTCACTGTAAACTACACAACAGCCCAGCTCAAAGCCCCATTATTATTTAACTAGCTACTGCTGTATTGTATTAAAACTACAATCACACAAGTTCACAGGTTATTCAGTTAGTTATTTACAGAAAGATTTCCAGTGCAGTTTGTACCTCCTACTTGATATTAAAGTGAAAGTTATTATTTAAATGGAGAAAGATTGCAAAGTGCTACAGTACAGTGGGACCTGGGGGTACTTGTGTATGAAACACAAAAGGTTAGTATGCAGGTATAGCAAGTGATCAGGAAGGCCAATGGAATCTTGGCCTTTATTGCAAAGGGGATGGAGTATAAAAGCAGGGAGGTCTTGCTACAGTTATACAGGGTATTGGTGAGACCACACTTGGAATAATGCGTTGGTTTCCATATTTTAAGAAAGGATATACTTGCTTTGGAGGCAGTTCAGAGAAGGTTCACTAAGTTGATTCCGGAGATGAGAAGGTTGACTATGAGGATAGGTTGAGTAGGTTGGGCCTCTACTCATTGGAATTCAGAAGAATGAGAGGTGATCTTATCGAAACGTGTAAGATTATGAGGGGTTTTGACAAGGTAGATGCAGAGAGGATGTTTCCACTGCATAGGGGAGACGAGAACTAGGGGGCATAATCTTAGAATAAGGGGCCGCCCATTTAAAACTGAGATGAGGAGGAATTTTTTCTCTCAGAGGGTTGTTAATCTGTGGAATTCGCTGCCTCCGAGAGCTGTGGAAGCTGGGTCATTGAATAAATTTAAGACAGAGATAGACAGTTTCTTAACCGATAAGGAAATAAGGGGTTATGGGGAGCGGGCAGGGAAGTGAACCTGAGTCCATGATCGGATCAGCTATGATCGCATTAAATGGCGGAGCAGGCTCGAGGGACAGTATGGCCTACTCCTGCTCCTATTTTTTATGTTCTTATGTTCTTATGTTGAAAGATGATGTAATATTCTTTATGTTCACAACTTTCCAAACATTTTGACCACAGCACTTCCTTATGTTTACGTATTTATCAACATTTTCCAGCTAATTTTTGACCATGTCTTATAGTTCATAGAGTCCCTGCCTATAAAATTGAACACCTTTGATTAATTTAAGGCAAAATAATTATATAGATAAGTCTAAATATATTGACCCTGGTATTCCTCTAATGTGCCCTACAAATGCACCTATTTCTGCGTGGAAAAGCGAAAAACGGGTAGGGGTTAATTACGTTGGGTCCCCACCCCCTTTTGTGTTGCTCAGGGACTTCTGAGAGCTTCATCTGAAGTAGGCCAGTTGGAACTCCTGGTATCGGCATCATCCCACCTCAGGGCCTCACCTATAATCAGTGGCAGGAGGATCCACCCCTTACAAGGCTGCATGGAAATTCACACAAAAGGCAGGGAGCCAGCGAAATGGGGCTCTTTGCCACTCTCTGGGTGGTCCTGCTATAGTTAAGGTGGGAGTCCGGCAGAATCCACCAGGAAATTCAGGGCCATCATTTTATGGTAGTTATACTTCAGATCATTGCAGCCGTGGCTCAATGGTACCACTCTCGCCTCTGAGTCAGAAAGCCATGGGTTCAAGTCTCACCCCAGGAACCTGAGCACATAAATCTAAACTGACATAGTCAGTGCAGTACTGAGGGAATGCTACACGGTCAGAGGTGCTGTCTTTCATATGAGACATTAAACCAAGGCACTGTCTACTCTCTCAGGTGGATGTAAAAGATTCCAGGACACTATTTCAAAGAAAAGCAGGGAAGTTATCCCTGGTGTCCTGACTAATATTTATCCCTCAATCAACATGATTAAAAAGAGATTATCTGATCATTATCACATTGCTGTTTGTGGGAGCTTGCTGTGTTCAAATTGGTTGCCGCGTTTCCTACATTACAACAGCGATTACACTTCAAAAGTACTTCATTGGCTGTAAAGTGATTTAGCACGTCCTGAGGTCATGAAAGGCGCTATATAAATGCAAGTCTTTCTTTTTCATATTGAAAAATCTTGTTTTTAAAAATACTTTATTAAACTCTCTAATGAAATAAACTTAAGATAACGATACAGCAAAGAAGATGAGGTATTTTTATTTTTATAACAGCATAGCCTCATCTGCACAGAGATTGATTTAGTTGTCACTTTCTGAGACTTCGGGAATAAGAAAAATAGAAGCTCTCCTATTGCTATCTTTAAACGTTTCCATTTATTGTTTGCTCTTGCAGCTAAATAACAAAAAATAACCATTTACATACCTTAATGTACGTTTATGCATTATTTGGAAAGTTAAAATCTCACAAGTCATCTAAGTAATAAAAACTAGTGTGACAGAAATACATTGAGCCGATGAAAGTTTTGCATGCTGTCATGCTGTGACTATCAGTGGAAAATTCAATTAAAGATGCATACAATATAATTAAAAAATGTATTTCCCTAAATATAGGCTTTCGTCTGAGACTTCAAGGAGATTGGATTGAGGTCTTTAAAATAATGAAAGGAGTCGACTATTTTGCACTAGATAGGTTAGGGAGGACCAACGAACATGCATGTTTACTTCAGCATTGAACTAGATTAGATGTCAGGAATTATTTTGCAGAGGTTCACACTCTGCGGGGAGAGGCCTGTGGGACAAGTTGGCAGGATTCTGGACTAGCTCCTAACTATGGCCAATAGTATAGCTTTATGAAAGGAAGGTAGATCATTGGGCAATGTGTCTCATGGTCACTGGTCTCCTGGAATGTTTTTTGATAACCTCTGGGGATTCAGGAGAGGATTTTCCCTGAATTATCCAAGGATTTTTCCTGTTTTTTTTTAACTCTCCCAAGAGATTGTGTGACCGTGGGAGAGTGGAGATGGGGCGAGGAGATAGGTGTCATGATTGTTCAGATGCACCATAAAGATATGGGATTTGCTCACTGCACTCGCTGGTCTTCAACTCTCTGCCATTTTGTATGGTCATATGTCCACACACTACAACAACACTGAACCCAGAAACACACAGATATTCCTATGCCCAGAGTCGCAAGGGTACAAATGGCAGGAAATATGTCAGATGCTGTACTTCCATCATTAACATAGCTTATAAATATGCTTGCCCAAATTTAAGTGGATATATTACTCATTTTTATTTATTCTCTCATTGAGCTGTGGGCATCCATGGCCAATGCCAGCATTTATTACCCATCCCTAATTTCCCTTGAGAAGGTGGTGGTGAGCTGCCTTATCCAACTAAGTGGCTTGCTAGGCATTTCAGAGGGCAGTTAAGAGTCAACTGCATTGCTGTGGGTCTAGAATCACATAGTAAGGACAGCAGAGTTCCTTCTCAGTGAACCAGATGGGTTTTTAACGACAATCCGGTAGTTTCACGGTCACCATTACTGATACTTGGGCTGGATTTTGGGCTTTTTGGATTTCGGGGAGTTAATTGCGGCGGGGTGTTAACATCTGAAAATAACGTCTCCGACTGCAAGTTTCGGCGAAAATGTGAGTTGGAGGAGCGTTGGCATTAAGTCAGGCGTTACACAGCGGACTTTGTGCACCCTAGCCGAAACTTGCGACGGTAAAGAAGTTTCATTGTTTAGTGCCCTGCAATATAACGTTGTATATTGTATGGTTTTATTTTGGTGGGGGTGTTTTTGTGACTTTGTTGCAGTAAAATTTATGACTCGTCATGCGCCATTGGTGTCTTGTGCATCATTCCAATGTCCACCGGAGATGTTCCTTTATGGGGGCACATAGCATGTCCACTATTAGCTCCATCCCTCAGTTTCCTCCATTTAGGAGAGCCGGTCCATTATGAGCTGGCAACATGCGAGTGTTGGTCCGGCAGCATCTCCACACTGCCTCCCCCGTGGATGGGGTGGCTATCCAATGGGGGCCTCGCCAGGCTCCTCTTCATCGTCCTCCTCCTCCTGAGTGGGCATGCAATCCCCACTCTCAATGCCTGGCTCCTCATGATGGTCAAGCTGTGCAACATGCAGCACACCACAATGAATTCGGAGATCTGTTGAGGGGATTATTGAAGGCTGCTTCCAGAGCAGTGCAGGCATGGGTGTGCCTGTATGAGATGGCATATCTCCATTAGTACTTCCTTTCGAAAATGCAGTCTTCTCACACACTGCTCCTCAGAGAGCTGGAGGTCTCAGCATTGGTGCCTGCAAACCCGTGTGGGGTAAGCCCACCTCCCGGAATTGTTCGGCCTCTCATCATCCGTGGGCTGACATGGCCAAGAGTCCTTCCTCTAGCTTGACACCGCCCAGCAATAGCATGAGCATGATACGCTGGAGAACTAGTAATGCCCCCATTAAATTCTCTCACTGAAGTTGTAAGGGCACTGTAATGGCAGATAAAAGTGAAGTTTTCAAGGTGGAGCTTCACACAGCATTATGTGTGCAACCGTTGTAGTCAATGTGACCTGTGATGTAGGATCCTCATCCCTCCATTTAAAAATGCTGCCAATACCGCCTGCCACACCCCGGGACTGCCTGGTTTTTTCCAGGTGTTTCCTGGGACGGGCGTTAAATGAGGCGTTAAGGCCGAATGGTCCATCGAGGTCACTAGCACGGCGTTGCACGACAATTGACATCATCATCATGCTAAAAACGGAGGGCGGGGCGGTAAGTTTTTGTGCCGGTGCAAACCAATAGCTGAATCTTCCAGCCAGGCGGTAAATCCTGGACGCCCGGCATAACGCCCAAAAACAGCATTTAACACCCCCCCGGGGCACTAACCGAGGTGCAAATGAGCCGAAAATCCAGCCCTAGCTTTTTAATCCAGATTTATTTAATTGAATTTAAATTCCCCAGCTGCCGTGGGACTTGAACACAAGAATCATTAATCCAGGCCTCAGGATTACTAGTCCAGTAACGTGACCACGATGTTACCGTACCCCTAATCCTCCATCCTCATCCACCAGTAGAAATTCCAGGAGTGGAGAAAGGGAGCAGGGAAACAGCTCCTGAATCGATTTGCCACCCATGTTCACGTGTGTTACACCATGGAGTCAGTATAATTCCAGCAGAACATCCTGCCTGTTAACGTTTCAGAGGGGACCATTCAACAGAACTTAGTTTGCAGTACAACAGTTAAGATATGACTGCTTTGTTTGTGTAGCATCAGATCAGTTACTATGCTCTTAGTTTTACTTATCACTCAAGACTGTGCAGTGTGTTCTAGAAATTAAATCAGATCCTTGCTTATTCTGGCAATAGTTATAGTTATGACAAGAATAATGAAGAAATTAAGAGATAGAAGGCTGGATTCTAACAATACATGAGTGAAATTAACATCTTAATCTTGCTTCCTTCGAGCTTTCAAATAATTTTGTAGAAGCTGTCAGAAGTGCTTTTGTTGTTTTTGTTTTTTCATCCTTGAATCCAAAATATGTCTTTTAACATGAATGTCTACATTGGCTGCACATTTTAACTGCTAATATGATCAGAAGGTTATGCACAGGAAATCACAGCTTCACTGCAATTGCCAGCACACAATGTTTACTGGATATTGGTGTTGAGGCACTAAGTAGTTATTACACACTGTTTCCCCGCAGACTGAGGTCTTATTACACATGAACAGTGAAAAGATGAGGAGCAATTTCTTCACTCAGAGGATGACGAATCTTTGGAATTCACTACCCCAGAGGGCTGTGGAGGCTCAGTCGTTGAATATATTCGTCCTATTCACGACATCCTCAGCATCGCGGATGCTCCAGAGTAAATCCAACCGCAGCTCCAGTGCTGCAATGCGGCCTGTCAGGTGCTGCAGGCGGATACACTTCCCACGCATGTAGTCGTCAGGGACGCTGGAAGCATCACTGAGTTCCCACATAGTACAGGAGGAGCATAACATGTGTCCAAGCTCTCCTGCCATGACTTAACCCCTAGATTAACTTAATAAGATGGACGAATTAACTGCACAGGCAGCAATTAATGAATATGATATAATTGGCATCACGGAGACATGGCTCTAGGGTGACCAAGGCTGGGAATTCAACATCCAGGGGTATTCAACATTCAGGAAGGATAGACAGAAAGGAAAAGGAGGTGGGGTAGCGTTGCTGATTAAAGAGGAAATTAAGGAAGGATATTAGCATGGATGATGTGGAATATGTATAGGTGGAGCTGCGGAATACCAAAGGGCAGAAAACGCTAGTGGAAGCTGTGTACAGATCACCAAACAGTAGTAGTGAGGTTGCGGACAGCATCAAACAAGAAATTAGGGATGCGTACAATAAAGGTACAGCAGTTATCATGGGCGACTTTAATCTACAAAAAGATTGGGCTAACCAAACTGGTAACAATATGATGGAGGAGGATTTCCTGTAGTGTATTAGGGATGGTTTTCTAGACCAATATGTCGAGGAACCAACTAGAGGGCTGGCCATCCTAGACTGGGTGATGTGTAATGAGAAAGGACTAATTAGCAATCTTGTTGTGTGAGGCCCCTTGGGGAAGAGTGACCATAATATGGTAGAATTCTTTATTAAGATGGAGAGTGACACAAGTTAATTCAGAGACTAGGGTCCTGAACTTAAGGAAAGGTAACTTTGATGGTATGAGACGTGAATTGGCTAGAATAGACTGGCAAATGATACTTAAAAGGTTGACAGTGGATAGGCAATGGCAAACATTTGAAGATCACATGGATGAACTTCAACAATTGTACATCCCTATCTGGAGTAAAAATAAAACGGGGAAGGTGGCTCAACCGTGGCTAACAAGGGAAATTAAGGATTGTGTTAAATCCAAGGAAAAGGCATATAAATTAGCCAGAAAAAGCAGCAAACCTGAGGACTGGGAGAAATTTAGAATTCAGCAGAGGAGGAAAAAGAGTTTAATTAGGAGGGGGGAAATAGAGTATGAGAGGAAGCTTGCCGGGAACATAAAAACTGACTGCAAAAGTTTCTATAGATATGTGAAGAGAAAAAGATTAGTGAAGACAAACGTAGGTCCCTTGCAGTCAGATTCAGGTGAATTTATAATGGGGAACAAAGAAATGGCAGACCAGTTGAACAAATACTTTGGTATTGTCTTCATGAAGGAAGGCACAAATAACCTTCCGGAAATACTAGGGGACCGAGGATCTAGTGAGAAGGAGGAACTGAAGGATATCCTTATTAGGTGGGAAATTGTGTTAGGGAAATTGATGGGATTGAAGGCCGATAAATCCCCGGGGCCTGATAGTCTGCATCCCAGAGAACTTAAGGAAGTGGCCCGAGAAATAGTGGATGCATTGGTGATCATTTTCCAATATTCTATCGACTCTGGATCAGTTCCTATGGACTGGAGGGTAGCTACTGTAACACCACTTTTTAAAAAGGGAGGGAGAGAGAAAATGGGTAATTATGACTGGTTAGCCTGACATCAGTAGTGGGAAAAATGTTGGAATCAATTATTAAAGATGAAATAACAGCGCATTTGGAAAGCAGTGACAGGATTGGTCCAAGTCAGCATGGATTTATGAAAGGAAAATCACGCTTGACAAATCTTCTGGAATTTTTTGAGGATGTAACTAGTAGAGTGGACAAGGGAGAATCAGTGGATGTGGTGTATTTGGACTTTCAAAAGGCTTTTGACAAGGCCCCACACAAGAGATTGTTGTGCAAAATCAAAGCACATGGTATTGGGGGTAAAGTACTGCCATGGATAGAGAACTGCTTGGCAGACAGGAAGCAGAGAGTCGGGATAAACGGGTCCTTTTCAGAATGGCAGGCAGTGACTAGTGGGATGCCACAGGACTCAGTGCTAGGACCCCAGCTAGTTACAATATACATTAATGATTTAGATGAAGAAATTGAGTGTAATATCTCCAAGCTTGCAGATGACACTAAACTGGGTGGTGGTGTGAGCTGTGAGGAGGACGCTAAGAGGCTGCAGGGTGATTTGGACAGGTTAGGTGAGTGGGCAAATGCATGGCAGATGCAATATAATGTGGATAAATGTGAGTTTACCCACTTTGGGGGCAAAAACACAAAGGCAGAATATTATCTGAATGGTGACAGATTAGGAAAAGGGGAGGTGCAACCAAATCTGGGTGTCATGATACATTAGTCATTGAAAGTTGGCATGCAGGTACAGGAGGCGGTGAAGAAGGCAAATGGTATGTTGGCCTTCATAGCTAGGGGTTTTGAGTATAGGAGCAGGGAGGTCTTACTGCAGTTGTACAGGGCCTTGGTGAGGGCTCACCTGGAATATTGTGTTCAGTTTTGGTCTCCTAATTTGAGGAAGGACGTTCTTGCTATTGAGGGAGTGCAGCGAAGGTTCACCAGACTGATTCCGGGATGGCTGGACTGACATATGAGGAGAGACTGGATCGACTGGGCCTTTATTCACTGGAGTTTAGAAGGATGAGAGGGGACCTCATAGCACATATAAAAATCTGACGGGACTGGACAGGTTAGATGCAGGAAGAATGTTTCCGATGTTGGGGAAGTCCAGAACCAGGGGGCATAGTCTAAGGATAAGGGCTAAGCCATTTGGGACTGAGATGAGGAGAAACTTCTTCACTCAGAGAGTTGTTAACCTGTGGAATTCCCTATCACAGAGAGTTGTTGATGCCAGCTCATTGGATATATTCAAGAGGGAGTTAGATGTGGCCCTTATGGCTAAAGGGATCAAGGGGTATGGGGAGAAAGCAGGAAAGGGGTACTGAGGTGAATGATCAGCCATGATCTTATTGAATGGTGGTGCAGGGTCGAAGGGCCGAATGGCCTACTCCTGCACCTATTTTCTATGTTTCTATGTTTCAAGAGAGAGATCGATAGATCTTAGGATATTAAGGGAATCCAGGGATGTGGGGATAGTGCAGGAAAGTGGAGTTGAGGTAGAAGATCAGCCATGATCTTATTGAATGGCGGAGCATGCTCGAGGGGCTGAATGGCCTGCTCCTGCTCCTATTTCTTATGTTCTTAATGATGATTTAAAACCTCTATTTACCAATAATGCAAATTAAAAGGTGCAAAGAACATCTTAAAGCAGCTCGAATGTCATTATTTCAGCCCCGTTTCTAATCCATAAATCCACACCAATGGTTGGATCAATTAAAGCTCAAGTATAGAATGAGCATGGATCCTTGGCATAATGTGCAATGGTTATAACTGCTTTGCAGTGGCTTTTGTACAGAAATAATTTCACGGTGTAACTGGTTGCAATTCTTGAACTGCTTCCATTTTCACAATGAGCACCTGTGTAATTTGCATAACATTTCAAACATTTTACGAGACTTGCTAATTTTCTGTGAGGAAAAGACTGCTCGTCCCATATTCCAAGTTTCTTTTATCAACAGAAACTGTCAGCTCGAAAGTAATCTTTAAGTATTTCAGTCCTCAACTCACTCATCTACAAAGTTTCATTTTGTACTATCATGGACAATAAAGATAGTTCTGTGAACGTGCATATTAAACCTCTACTTTTCATGCTAATTGCATGCAGGCAGCCATTTAAAGAAAATAGAGATTTTGACCTAGAACTTTCATGTGTTTCCTGCATAATTTCAGTATATAATCGGGGCAAGTAATTTTTCTTGGCAGTTAAAAATGAGGATGGAGCTATTTACATTGTTTTTTTGCCCCCAAATCAATCCCCGACCCCCGAATTATTTAATTTTTTAGCACTTCCGCCCACCAAGCCCCGAATATATTGTAATGTTTCCCTGTCTACACAGACTTGGGCCTGAGAGACCTGCAGAAGATTTTCACACCCCTCACCCTCTACCCACAGTGAAGGCTTCTCAAGTGCAGGTATGATATTCGCTGTGCCATTATCATGGAGGAGGAGGAGGAAGAGAAGCTCAGGATGGAGCTAAGGAGAGTCAAGTAACATTTATGGAGGAGGCAACCCATCAGATGGTCCCACTCCCATAGAATATGCAGGAAACCCAAGCTCTATGAAGACCTTAGTGAGTTGTGTGATCAAAGAAGTGCACCATCAAAGAGACAACAGTGAGTGTGTGTCACGTGACATGGAAGAATTGATGTAAGCAGCACCGTGTTAAAGTGGAAGAATACATTTTTAGGCTTGTGAGAGGAAATAGGTAGCTAAAGTGCAAGATCTGGAGATCGTACCTCTCTTAGTCCGAGTGCATTGTGAAGGATTAGTTGTACAACTATTACGTTTGGAGAGTGAAGATTGTACTGTTGACCAGAATGTGCAAGGAAGAAAAGATAGAATGGCCAGTGTGGTACCTTGCCTGCTCTGGGCATGTCATTGAACTTCATGCAGCACCTGTCTGTTGTCTGGGGGGGATGAGAGAGCTGGCACTCAGTGCAAATGCAACCTCCCTCCACATGTCACACGATGCCCCACTTATTATAAAGAGAATAGAATTGGTGTAATCCTGGAGGGTTTGGGCCACAGGTGTAAAGATAAAAAAAACACAGACAAGACAAGTTCAAAAAGTTGGGATCAATTTTCGTGTGGCGGGGCTGCTCTGCCCGCCTGGTGATGTCGGACGAGAGGCTTAATCAAATTTTATGGTTAGTCCTCATGAGCATTGAATAGGCAAGTTGCCAGCGTCAATCACTCTGCCGATAGGCAGCTCGCCATTTAGGAGTGGAGCAGATAATAATCATGGGCTTGCAGCAGCACTTTAAGTGCCACCACAGTGGGAGGAGTAAGTGTGGTGGCAGCATGCTGTTGTTCAATGGGAGCCTCTTGACTTAACCCGGCCGAGAAATCCCGGTCGAGGTCTTCCCGCGGGCGAGCGATTGAAAAAGTTTTAAAAAGATGCGCACCTACCTGTTCCTGCTGCGCCCACGAGAGATCCTGGTCCTGAGGCCTTCACTCACTGCGCATCAGAGCGCGTGCATGTCGGAATGTCTGTATGCTGTAGCTGCAGTCACATGACTCTGGGCAGCCAATCCAGGTACAGTGTTTTCTCATTCATAATAATGGGAACTCCGTAACTTGGAGTTCCCATTATTATGATTCAGAACCACCCCCCCCCACCGCCAAGCACCCAAAACACTCATTAAAAAATAGAAAAAATACACCACATATTTAAGATTAATTTAAATTAAAGTTATTTATGTCTGATAAAAAAAGATATATTTTTCCGATTTTTAAAAAAGTTTTTCGAGTTATGCTTTAAAATAAACTTACCTTCGTGGGCAGGGTTTTCAACAATAAAATGTGTTTTTAAAATGTTAATTTGCAATGTTTTTATATGTTTTAAAACTCTTACGCCTGTAAAAGTAGGCTATGCGCCTGCTTTTATCAGGCGCAAGAGTTTTCAGGACATCCGCTGGGCAAGATATGGATAAATACTGCAATCTTGCTCATGCGAATGTCCTGCTGTGGAGATATGGAGGATCTGTCAAGCTGAAGCTTGACAGATCGGAAAAGCCGGTTTTCAATGCATGCGCATTGTGCACTGAAAACCGCTTTTGCAATGCCTTCCCGGGTCCTTGCACACTCTGTACAGACCCGGGGAGGCTGAGATTTCTTTCTTTCTGTTCATATTATAGCCATGAAACTTCTGCAAGCATTTCAGCCCTTGTGCTGGCTGGTTGCTCCTGTCCACTATCTCCCTCCTCTTCAACTCCTCTTGGGAAAACAGTCGGATTGGGCAGATGAGGGCTTTATGCTTAAAAGTAATGGCCTCATCCATGCCTCTTCTTGATATAAGAACATAAGAACATAAGAAATAGGAGCAGGAGAAGGCCATTTGGCCCCTCGAGCCTGCTCCGCCATTCAATAAGATCATGGCTCATCTGATCATGGAGTCAGCTCCACTTCCCTGCTCGCGTCCCATAACCCTTTACTCCCTTATCGCTCAAAAATCTGTCTATCTCCCCTTAAATATATTCAATGACCCAGCCTCCACAGCTCCCTGGAGCAGAGAATTCCAAAGATTTACAACCCTCTGAGAGAAGAAATTTCTCCTCATCTCAGTTTTAAATGGGTGGCCACTTATTCTAAGAGTTTTAGTTTCCCCTATTAGTGGAAATATCCTCTCTGCATCCACCTTGTCAAGCCCTCTCATTATCATAAGTTTCAATAGGATCACCTCTCATTCTTCTGAACTCCAATGAGTATAGACCCAACCTACTCAATCTATCCTCATAAGTCAACCCCCTCATCTCTGAAATCAACTGAGTGAAACTTCTCTGAACAGCCTGCAATGCAAGTATATCCTTCCTTCCATAAGGAGACCAAAATTGTATGCAATACTCCAGGTGTGGCCTCACCAATAACCTGTACCATTGTACCAGGGCTTCTCTGCTTTTATACTGTATCCCCCTTGCAATAAAGGCCAACATTCCATTTGACTTCCTGATTATTTGCTGTACCTACGTACTAACTTTTTGTCTTTCATGCCCAATGACCCCCAAGTCTCTCCATACTGCAGCACTTTGCAATTTTTCTCCATTTAAATTATAATTTGCTTTTCTATTATTTCTTCCAACGTGGATAACCTCACATTTTTCCACATTATACTCCATCTGCCAACATTTTGCCCACTCACTTAATCTGTCTATATCCCTTTGCAGATGTTTTGTGTTCTCCTCACAATTTGTTTTCCCACCCATCTTTGTATCATCAGCAAACTTGGCTACATTACACTCGGTCCCTTTATCCAAGTCATTAACATAGATTGTAAATAGTTGAGGACCCAGCACCGATCCCTGCAGCACCCCACTAGTCACTGTTTGCCAACCGGAAAATGACCCATTTATCCCGACTCTCTATGTTTTCTGTTTGTTAGCCAATCCTCTATCCACGCTAATATATTATCCCCAACCCTGTAAAAAAAAATTGTAGTGCTACAGGGAAAGGGCGGGGGTGTGGATCTAGCTGAATAGCTGAAGTGCTCTTGCTACAGTCGGCACAGGATCAATGGGCCGAATGGCCTCCTTCTGTACTGTAACCATTCTATGACTCTAGGTATGCGAGGCAATGTACCTAAAGTATTACAGACATGCTAGGTTGCAAGATGTGCAGATTATACCAGCGCTTTCCATGCTGCATTGGTGATGATGGACCATGTTAAGGGCTCACTGCTTAGTTCATGCATAGCACAGACAATCATTTCGTTTGGGTTGTCAAACAATATTCGCTGCATCGGACAATCTTCTTCAACCCAAAGAACCCCTTCCTCATCTGCTCTCTCAACTATGAAATAGGGAGTGTATTGAAATTCTGGGCAACATCATGCCATGCTTCTAAACATTGGCTCTGAAAGGAAGTTTCACTCTGCCACATAAATGGAGTCCTTCCCCTGCTGCACCATCTCCAGTGACTCCTTGATACTCTGAAATTCTGTTGGGAGGTTTCCACTGGTCTCCCACTGTAACTCCAGAAAAATGGTATAAGTGGCTGAACATGGTCACTTGAGCCATTTCCCGGGGGTTCTACCAATTTCCCACTGGAGTTACAGCTGGATACCCTGTAGAAACTTTGCGGCATTTCAGGGCCATAGTGAACCCACATTAAAGTGAGCCGTTCTCCCGTGCGGCCATTGGCAACCCTTCACCTTTGTAATGTATACACTCGTGTGTAGAGCTGTTGAAGGCGTGGCCTATTCACTTGGAGCAGTGAGCCTGTGGAGAGAGGAGCTCTTGCAGCCCTACTGAATTCAACCATCCAGAGGGAGAGGAAGAGAGCAGCTTTTACAACACTACTGCTACGGAGAGTTGGAGAGAGGGGGAAAAAATAATACCAACACCTTGAAAAAAAAAACAACATCCAGTGTGGAAGGAGGGAAACCCATTATCATTACAACAAACTACAGGTGGGTGTATATTGGTGCACTCCCCAAAAGACTTTGTTTTATCGGTGGGGGGGAGGAAAGAAGATTAAATCGAAGGCCGGAACATCACGGAGGGTGTGTGTGTGTGTGTGTGGAAGTGTGTGTGGGGCTCTTGTTAAAAACTAGGCCCCAGAGACCATTGCCTGACCCAGGTTAGCTGGAGCTACCTGGGTGAAGACTTATTAAGCAACCAATTGACATCGTTAGGAGTGCTGTGCCTGGGTGGTTCCAGCTATCCCAGGTGAAGACATCTTCTCCCCCCACCCGAATACTATCATTTAAGACTGTGTTTTGTTTAACATCCGGAGAGTGCACCCAGCAAACGCCTACCCAACACTGTGAGCGGAGACCTTCTCTCACAGCTTCCCTCTTTCCCACCCCTCACTCTCTTTCTCTCTCTCTCTCTCTCTCTCTCTCTCTCTCTCTCTGTCTCTCCCCTCTCTCTCTGAGAGGCCCCTTTCTCCCCTTTAATTATTACAATTAAAAGAAATAAAAAGACAACTGAGCAGAGAGAAAAGGGCCCTCCCCAAAGCATTAAGTGGGGGAGAGGTGTGCCTTATTATGAGCTCCCTCTGCTCAACATTTAGGAGGCTGTTAAGATCATTCAGGCCTGTGACTTTGGGGTGAGTGTAGCCCTTAAAGGGACCCCATAATGGCAACCCCACCTACGCCAGTGGCAGGGCCAGCAAGGACTTACGCAAACATGGCGTCCGCAGCCACGGCGCCTCCTGCGCCTCCTGCTGCCCTGCCACCATTCAAACTCATAACAAAAAAACATGGGGTCAAGAGCTACACTCACCCCAACATGAGCATCGAGGAGTGCGTGCGGGCGATGGCTGGGGTAGTCGGTCCCTCGGCCATTGTCGCAGCCTTCAAGATGTCTGGCAAGGCTGTGTTCTTCCTGGGGTCTGAGCGGGCGCTGTCCCTGGCCCTTGAAAAGGGGCTCACGGTGGGCGGGACGTTCCTGCCGGTGGACCCTCTTGAGGCCACCGCGCAGAGGGTCATCATTTCCAACGTCCCGGCCTTTGTTCCCGCTGAGCTCCTCCTCCCCCACCTACATCAACTGGGGGAGGTAAGGTCGGGGATCAACCCTATTCCACTCGGCCTCAGGGAGGCCAGCTTCCGTCACGTGTTCTCCTTCCGCCGCCAGCTTTTTGTTCAGCAGGCGCGGGAGGAGACAACGGAGGGAGCCTTTAATGTGGTCCACGAGGGGACTGCCTACCGCGTCTTCTGGATGTCGGATGGCGTGCGGTGCCACGCCTGTAGGGAGGTGAGGCACGTTCGCAAGAACTGCCCGCCTCCAAGGATGCAAAAACACCTAAAGCGGCTAAGGCTGGCACCGCCGCCACTCCTCCCCCTAATACCGTCCGCGTGCCGGGAGCAGTAGGTGCGCGGGCATCGTCGGGAGCCTTTGTCTTCACGGCCTAGTGGAGGGGAGGGAGTGCGTCTGGTCGGAAAGAAGGCTCGGCGGAAAAATAAACACCTCGAGGCGGGTCCCCTCAGTGTGTCAGACAGCCCCATCACCGCGCTCGGCCAACCCTTGTAATCGGCGAGCGCGGGGTATCCCGAGCCCGTGCCCGAGCCCTTGCCCTTGACCGCTACCGCGGAGTGCTTACCACCCGCGGTCGGGCTTGGGCGCGGGCAAAACGAATCGAAGGGGGGAGCGGAGCCGGAGGCCTCGGCAGACATGGAGGTCTCCCTGCCTCCGAGTCCCCTCCCAGTCAAAAAAGAAGGCACCGCTCCAATGAGGCGGAGGAGGAACAACATCACTTCGCGGAGGAGTTGGTGCCCACCGCGTGTCCCGCGTCCCCCACCAGCGCTCCCAAAGCACCCCATAGGTGGGGGCAATCTGTCTCTGGGGAGGGTGAGAGACAGTCGAGGCTGCCCAGCCTCTGTCCCCCGGGGATAGGGGAAGATCTGCCTGTTGCAGGGGGCGCGGGGCCGCTGGAAGAATGCGTCGCCGCCGGGTCAAGCGTCCCCGGGGACTGAGGCAGGCGAGGCCGAAAAGGCTGAACCTGAGCCCGCCCAGCCAATAACCAACATCCCCCGGGACTTGCTCGACCTGGCAGAAAAACAAAATGAAAAACATGTGAAAATCCTGAACATCCATCCGCTGGGCTGGGGGGTGGTGGCGGGGGCAGTGAAGAATCCCAACCTTCGCCCTTGACTTTGGGGCCCGGGGACTTGGAGGAACTGGAGCGGTACTTCGGCCGGTTACCTCAGTGCCTGGGGCGGAGGGGGACCCCCTTCCGCTGCCGCTTCCTGACCCGGCACCCCAACAAAAAGAATCCTGGAGGGACTCCTCAGCTGACGATCCTGGGGGTGGGATCGGGGCAAAGCTAGGACCGGATTTTGTGGCCCGGGCCGTTTGCCGTACCCCGTGCGGTCGACGGACCGGCTGCTGGCAGTGACCTCCCAGAGGGGGACGGGGACTCGATGGAGTGCGCGGGAGAAGATCTGGAGTCCATCCCCAGTGAGGTGGTGGATCTCCTAGTGCCCGCCGCTGAGTCTCCTCTCATTCCTACAAAGGAACTCCGGGACTTTTTGGCCCATTGCCAGGGTCATCGCAACCGAGCCCATCTGGCCCTGGACAAATGGTCCGAGCCGGCGCTGCTCATCAGGTCCGTCCGCGCTGCCATTAAAACCATGGTCGCGGGCGGGCCCTTATCAAAACAAGAAAGCCTTGAGCTGCGCCGGCCCAAAACGTTCCTCGTTGGGTTGCTTAAGGAGTGGAAGTCATCAAACGACTCCACTCCCCCACCACAATAGGTTAAGTTAGAGTTTGCACTATGCTTTTGCCATGAAGATAACCATAGCCAGCCTCAACATCAATGGCGGCAGAAAGACACGCCGTAGATTTAACAATTTTTCATTTCTACGGGAGGGGAAATATGCGGTGTGCTTCCTGCAAGAAACCCACACCGTTCCGGGAGACGAGGCCACGTGGCTCCTGGAATGGCAAGGAGAGGTCCGCATGAGCCACCTCACTGCCACTTCTTGTGGGGTGGCTATCTTGCTGTCCCCACATTTTCAGCCGGAGATCTTGGGAGTCGAGGAGCATGTGCCAAGCTGCTTGCTCCATGTCACGGTTCGCCTGGGAGACATGCCGCTCCATCTCGTGAACTTGTACGCCCCTCAGCCGGGCCCGCAGCAAACATGCTTCTTCGAAGAAGTGTCCACTCTTCTTGGCTCCGTCGACATCGGTGACTGCATTGTCCTCGGGGGGGATTTTAGCTGCACCCTCGAGGCGAGGGACCGCTCTGTTGCCCCGCTGAGCATGATGGCGATCGAGAAGTTGAGGGACCTGGTCGGGTCCTTCGACTTGGTGGACGTCTTGCGAAATCTCCATCCCAACTCCAGCGCCTTTACTTGGGTGATGCCTAGAAGAGGATGGTCCAGAATCGACCGCCTTTACGTGTCTCGGGCCTATGTTTCCTGCGTCCCGGCGGCCTCCATGCGGCCGGCGCCGTGCTCAGACCACCACCTGGTGTGGGCGAAGCTCACTTCTCTACGCGCGAGGATGGGGTCCGTGTACTGGTATTTTAACAACCTGCTGTTGGAGGATGAGCGGTTCCAGGACTCGTTCCGTCGTTTCTGGGCCGACTGGGGAAGGAAGCAGGGGAGCTTCCCCTCCTTGAGGCTATGGTGGGACGTGGGCAAGGCTCACGTCCGTCTCTTCTATCAAGAGTACGCGAGGGGGTCGACCAAGAGGCGGGCGGCCAGGGTGGGGCGCCTAGAAAAGGAGGTGCTCGACCTGGAATCCCGTCTTGGTCAAGTCGTCGAGGACCCAGCCCTGCGGACGGTGTATGAAGTGAAGAAGGCCCCGCTGAAGGACCTGCAGCTCGTCAGGTCCCAAGGAGCGTTCGTGAGGTCATGGATCCGGTTCCTGCGGGGCCTGGACCGCGGCTCCCCTTTCTTCTACTTGCTGGAAAAAAGACAGGGGTTCCGTAAGCAGCTCTTGACGCTGCTGGCTGCCGATGAATCTCTTGTCTCGGATCCGGAGGGCATCAGCAACAGGGCCCGAGACTATTACGGGGCTCTGTTCTCTCCAGATCCGTCCAGCAAGGAAGTGCGTAGAGTTTTGTGGGAGGACCTGCTGAAGGTCAGCCCGGAGGGCGCCGGAAATCTGGAAGCTCCGCTAATACTGGCGGAGCTGACAGGTGCCCTCGACCGGCTCTCGAGGGGAAAAACCCCGGGGCTGGACGGGCTGACCGTGGAGTTCCACAGGGCATTCTGGGACGTCCTGGGGGGTGACTACGCGCGGGTCCTGGGGGAAAGTCTGGCGACCGGGGAGATGCCCCTCTCTTGGCGCAGGGCAGTCATCGTCTTGCTGCCTAAGAAGGGTGATCTCCGCCGATTTAAGAACTGGCGCCCGGTCTTCCTCCTCAGCACAGACTATAAAATCTTCACCAGGGTGATGTCTGCTCGCCTTGGCACCGTGCTGGACCATATGATCCACCCCGACCAGTCCTACACGATCCCGGGCCGGACAATCCACGATAACATCCATCTGGTCCGGGACCTGATCCATCAGTCCCAGGAGGCTAGTCTGTCGGTCGCCTTCCTATCTCTAGACCAAGAGAAGGCGTTCAACAGGGTGGATCACGATTATCTGTTCGGAAATATGCGCGCTTTCGGGTTCGGGACGCATTTCGTCGCCCGGATCCGACTTTTGTACGCCGCCGCGGAGTGTCTGATTAAGGTTAACGGGTCCTTGATGGCGCCCCTTCGCTTTGGGAGAGGGGTGCGCCAGGGATGCCCCATGTCCGGCCAGTTATACGCCATCTGCGTGGAGCCTTTCCTGCGCCTCCAGCGGACGAGGTTGACGGGACTGGCTCTGCAAGGGCCGGGCGTGGAGGTCGTCCTCTCGGCTTACGCCGATGACGTGCTCCTCATGGTCGAGGATCCCGTTAATCTGCGGAGGATGCATGAGTGCCAGGAGATTTACTCGGCCGCATCCTCCGCCAGGATCAACTAGGAGAAATGTTCCAGACTCTTGGTGGGTCAGTGGCGGGCGGATTCCCTGCCGGAGGAGCTCAGGCCTTTTGCCTGGAGCACGACCCATCTCCTCTATCTGGGAGTCTACCTTAGCCCAGACGAGGGAGCCTGGCCGGCGAACTGGCAAAAGCTGGAGGCCAAGGTCGCCGCTCGCCTAGGGTGCTGGACAGGACTGCTCCGAGTGCAGTCCTACAAGGGTTGAGCGCTAGGCATAAACCAGTTGGTGGTCGCTTTGCTGTGGTACCGGCTGGTCACTTTGACCCCTCCCCCTGCGTTTGTCGCCAAGATACAGAAGAAGCTGGTGGTCTTCTTCTGAAACAACAGGAAGCACTGGGTCTCTGCTATGAGTCTCCCGCTTAGGGAGGGCGGTCAGGCGTTAGTGTGTGTCGGCACCCAGCTAGCGACTTTCCGTCTTCAGACCCTGCAGAGATACCTTTACGTCGAGCCCCCTCCTCGGTGGCGTGCACTGGCGACGTATTTCTTCCGCCAGAAGTACAGCCTCAATTATGACATGCAGCTCCTGTTTGTGAACCTGGGGGTGTGTCAGGACCACCATGCGGGGGCTGCCTGTCTTTTACCAGGAACTCATCAGGGTCTGGAACAGAGTCGCCACCAAACGCAGTTCTCCCCTGTCTGGAGTGGCGGCTGTCCTGCAGGAGCCGCTGCTCAGGAATCCGTACCTCCACGACCGCGGTTTTAGGTGGCAGGCGGACGAGAGGGCTGTGGCTGGCTGGCGAGGTGACCAGGGTCAGGGACCTGCCCGATGGCGGAGGAGCGGGCTGGATGGAGCGAGACGTGCTGGCATGGGGCCTAAACTGGGCCGACATCCACCGCGTGGCCAATGCCATCGAGTCGCTAAAAACATCGCTGGGCCCTGACTCCGTTAGGTGTGTTGAGGAGGCTCAAGCATGTGGGGAGATCCCGTCCGAACTGACCCCCGTCCGGACAGAATTCCTCATCGCCGCCAAGCCCCGAAACCTCCCTCGGGAGCCGGCACCTCACAACTTAAGCCGCCTCAGGGAAATCCCCTCCGTGCCTTTCAGTTCCGCGCAGAGGGGTTTCCTGTACGGACTGCTCCGGCACACTCTCCACCTTTCCATCCTCGTCTGCCGTCTGGACACGCCATAGCGCACCATCTTGCCGTCCGGAGGAGGCGAGGGTCCCCGATGGAGTGCATTCTACACGGGAGTCCTCCCACTATTTATTGGGTACTTGGCCTGAAGGGTGGTGCACGGAGCAGTCCCGTGCAATAAATTCTTAAGTCGGTTCACGGGCTCCCAGGCCGCCTGCAATTTCTGCAGGTGGGCGCCGGAGGGACTGGAGTGCATCATCACCCCCGGCAACCAAATTTTAATTTGATTTTATATGTTTTAAAGCTTAATTTGTTTTATTGCCAGGTTTTAGTGTCCCCCCAGTCAGGGGGTACTTGTATAATTTGCCTCTCGGTGCCCTAAAAAAAACACAAAAAAAAACACAAAAAAAAAACAAAAACAAAAAAGGGCATTGAAAAGTGTTTGGAGTGTCCCCCCGTTTATTCAGGGGGCACTTGAACTAATTGTTCATTTGTTTTATAACGAAAAGAGTTGTAGAGCTGTTGAGTTGGGAGCGGCTTAGCCAGTCATGTGATGTTAACAAGACTCAATAAAACCCCAGCCAGTTGGGTTTGGGGTATCCATGATGAGGCAGGTGGTTATGAGCCTGGTGGATGAACTGGTAATGTGTAGTGTGATTGTTAAACCTTTTGCTAATAAGCCAACTAGTTCTTAATAGCAATGTGATGCTATGAGTTCGTAAGCAAAGAACCCATGAAGCAAATGTATTACAATCTTCTTTCCAGCATTCAGGAAGAACAATGATCTACAATAGCAAGGAGCAGCAGCCATGTAAGAGGTGCTGTATTCCTTATTCCCTGTCCACTTGCAGTGATAGTGCTCCTTGTACCTGTGGAAAAGGTGTAGGAAATTAGATAAAGCAGCTGCTTTGCCAAGTTCCCACTTCACCACCACAAGACCATTGATGCATGCCATGATCTGATGGCCAATCTGATGATCTGATGATCACCGAATCAGCCCTTGTATACCCTTAGCCAGGATACATATTACATATAACCCGAATAGCTGTCAAAAAGTGGAAACTTAAAGCTACAGAAGAAATGTATTATACCTGTTTGCTTAAAATGATTTCCCTGATATTTTAAGTTCTTTACTTCAACTGAGACTGTCTCTTTCTGTTTTATTGTAAAACTTTTGAAATTCAAATCGGATTGAAAAAGAGATGAAAAGAGAGATATGGGAGTTCAAATCTTTGAAGGTGACAGGCCAAGTTGATAAAGCTGTTATAAATATAGCATTGAGGATCCTTGGCTTTATTAATAGAGGCATAGAGTTCAAAAGCACAGAAGTTATGGTAAACATTTATAAATCATTGGTTAGGCCCCAGCTAGAGTAATGTGTCCAATTCTGGGCTCCATACTTTTGGAAGGATGTCAAGGCCTTCGGGAGGGTGCAGAGGAGATTTATCAGAATAACACCAGGGATGAGGGACTTCAGTTATGTGGAGAGATAAGAAGCTGGGATTGTTCTCCTTAGAACAAAGAATATAAAGGTGAGATTTTTGGAAACTTTCTAAATATGAGGGGTTTTAAACAAACAGAAGCTGTTTCCCCTGGCGCGGTCAGAAACCAGAGGGCACAGATTTGAGATAATTGGCAAAAGAATCAGTGGGAAGATGAGGAAAATATTTTTACGCAGCAAGTTTGTTATGATCTGGAATGCACTGACAGGGCGATGGAAGCAAATTCAATAGCAATTTTCAAAGGGGAATTGGATAGATACTTGCAAAGTAAAAATTTGCAGAATTAAGGGGACAGAGCCAGGGAGTAGGACTAATTAGAAAGCTCTGTCAAAGAGCTGACACAGGCACGACGGGCCGAATGGCCTCCTTCTGTGCTACAAGATTCTATCATAGTTGAAAGTCTCAATATTAAAAGCTAATACAAAAGCAACATACTGCGGATGCTGGAATCTGAAATAAAACCAGAAACTGTTGGAAATCTCAGCGGGTCAGGCAGCATCTGTGGAGGGAAAAGCAGAGTTAACTTCCAAAAGGTTGTAAAGTGCCAAAACAAAAGATGAGGTGCTGTTCCTTGAGATTGTGTTGATAATAGTGTCGGAGTCCGCGGACAGAGAGGTCAGAGTGGGAGTGGAGCAGAGAATTAAAGTGACAGGCGACCGGAAGCTCAAAGTCACACTTGTGGACCGAACGTTAATTCTGCTTTTCCCTCCAATATTAAAAGGTATTGCTTTCAGAACAATGAAAAAGGGAATCAAATGCTGAAAGACCTTGGGGGCGAAATTGCCCCATTTTTCCTCAGGGGGTGGGGGGTGGAGGGTGGCGGTGCTAATGGGGTGGAAGAGAGTTATCGTCCAAGTCGGGGGAAGGGGGGTTGGTTTGACGCTACCGTCTCCTGGGTAATTGCCCGGGAGTTTGTGGAGGCACTGCCATGGCAGCGCTGCACCGCGCGGGTAGGGCCCCAGGCTGCCGCGCAACCACTGATGACATTATCGTCGTGCTCTCGGGGCGCTCCTTAAAGGGAAGGGTGCCAGCTCCCCGTGTCGTCATCTTTACTGGTTTGCCGACTCTCGGGTCAGCACCAGTATGCCGGCCGTAGCACGGTCCAGGCCTCCCCCGTGCAGCCTGCCACTCTGCTTTGGGTGCCGGGCTGCAGACCAGGTCCCACGCTGCCCTGGTGGCCCAGTGAAGGCCATCAGAGGGCTTGCAGAGTGAGCGCCGGCCCTCCGTTCTAAGCGAAGGGGAGGGGCGTTGAAGAGTGACAGCGCTACATGGAACATCCGCGTAGCGCCCCGGGAATCGCCACTAAAGGAAGTGGAACGCGCGAGATTACGCTCCACTTCCTTTGAGCAGCGGTAAGCCCAATTCAGTGGCCGTTATCACCCCCAATCGGGGCGTAGGGCAATTTCTGCCCCCTTATATCTGATACTTACAGTTTTTATCATATTCACTGGCAAAAATGTGACTCAAATGTTTTCATGATATCTCATTCACTATACATCAAAATCTTTTCAAAGGGAATGTTGTAGCTTTTCCATTCAGACTTCAAGCTTATTATTGTATTTTATTCTCCTTTCTGTTGAATGTGTCTGAGATTTGTGAATAAAATGTTTGACATTGATACCTTGATGTGTGCACACAGCAGCAAGAAAAATATCCCTCTTTAACCTAAGAGTTTTTTTTCATCATGATTGAACATGTAGAACTGCAGCCAGTTGTGAACTGCCTCCATGTGGCTCAATTTTGGGCAGCATCTCATGCTTGATATGGAGCTGCTTTTCAAAATGACTTTGTACATTTTGAGTTTTGCCCTCCTGCTCATAAGTCCACCGTGGTTATAATGCAGGTCAGTTTAGACCAACAGGCAGGATAAAGCTATGGCCAAAGTACATGATAGTTTCAGCCTCCAGCCTACCCCAAGTCCCCTCCCACTCCTAACTGTACTGCACTGAAGCAATCGTTGAAAGATTTACTTTGCTGTGTCTTTTTCAGGGAACCACAAAAGAAGTTAAAGATTGTGCTTCTGTCTGCCAGTGTGCTGTGTGCATACATTAAGGTATCAATGTCAAATTTATATTTTTAGACCAGTTCATCTCCCATGGCAATAATCACATATAGCACTCTAAAAATAAATGATGGCCCTGAAATTCTGCAGGAGTTCTAGTAGACTTCTGCCGGAACTGGAAAGAGACCAGCAGAACTCCCAAGGAAACAGTGTGAAAATGGACGTATACCTACTTTCCATTTGGCTTCCATCATCCTCCTGCTAAAGTTACAGTGGGAGACTGGTGGAGCCTCAATGGAATTTCAAGGTCTGTGTCACTATCTTCCTTTAATTATGTCTCTTCTTGTCTATCACTCCAATTATTTCTATCTTGTTTTATGATTTCTGTAATCCTCTTTATTTCTCACCTGCTTTTTCTTGATGTCATCTTTCTCTGTCTATAACTCATTTTCTCACTCTCTGGGTGTAATTCTGACATCAATCTGGTCATTATCACATTGCAATTTGTGGGAGTTTGCTTTGCGCATAAGTGTAGAATGGTCAATAACGAGTCATCAGCCAGTTTTACATCTCTCCCAATTTTCATTTCCATTGAAGTCAATTTGTTATCGCTGATTTTACTCTACTGTGCAACCTCAAACTTACACCCGCTCTGTGTAAATCTCTGACTTTCTGTATTATGAGTATCAGCTGTGGCTCAGTAGGTAGCATCCTTGCCTCTGGGTCAGAACTTATGTGCTCAAGTCCCACTCCAGGAACTTGAGCACATAAATCAAGGCTGACACTCCAATACAGTACTGAGGGAGTACTACACTATCGGAAGTGCTGTCTTTTGAGTGGTGGACGTAAAAGATCCCATGCCACTATTTTGAAGAAGAGTAGGGTTATCCCCAGTGCCCTGGCCAATGTTTATCCCTCAATCAACATAACAAAATAAAACAGATTACCTGGTCATGATCACATTACTATTTGTGGGAGTTTGCTGTGCGCAAGATGACTGCTGCGTTTCTCACATTGCAACAGTGACTACACTCCAAAAAGTACTTAATTGGCTGTAACGTGCTTTGAGACGTCTGGTGGTTGTGAAAGGCGCTATATAAATGCAAGTCTTTTTCTTTTTTTCTCTCTGTATGTAGGTCTCATTATCTCTCTGTGCCCTTCACACATTTCTCCTCCCCTACTCTCCGTGGGAGGATAAACAGTGCAGGAAATACATTGGTTGCCATATTGCACAGGCCATGCTACACTAATTTTTTGGGGTTATTTTGCAGCCTAACCAATGGTACTTAAATGGACCGCTGGAGGCCATCAACAAAACTATAAGATTATGTTTTTGACCTACCTTAATGTGAAGCTAGAAGGAACAGGAATGCTAAAATCAATTAATTTGGTGCTTTTTTAGTACTGTATTAAATGTAAAATAAAATTGCATACAGTACAACCATTCCAATTGACATTCTATATTGTAAACAGCAAAATCAAATAGAAATAGTTTTCTTTAGTTTAGTTATCAGTGCTTTGGAATCTATCTCATTTAACTTGAGGTGGCAAAATAGAAACAATTGTGACTTTAATTTCTGATCATTGAACTCTCTCCGATAGCTGTGGAAGGTCCATATTGGCTAGCAATTAAAAAAATGTCGTTCCTAGGATGTGGGGTGTCGCTGACAATGCCAGCATTTATTGCCTATCCCTAATTGCCCTTGAGAAGGTGAGCTGCCTTCTTGAACTGCTGCAGTCCATGTGTATACATAGCGGTTTGGTACAACTGAGTGGCTTGCTAGGCCATTTCAGAGGGCAGTTAAGAGTCAACTACATTGCTGTGGGTCTGGAGTCACATATAGGCCAGACCGGTTAAGGATGGCAGATTGCCTTCCCTAAAGGACATTATTGAACCAGATGGGTTTTTATGACAATCTGGTAGTTTCATGGTCACCATTACTGATACTATTTTTTAAATTCTAGACTTATTTATTTAACTAAATTTAAATTCCTAAGCTGCCATGGATGGGTGTTAAACTCATGTTTCCAGATCATTAGTCCAGGCTTTTGGATTACTAGTCCACTAACATAACCACTATGCTACCATTCCCCCAATACCAAAACAAATATTTATCTTGCTATACTGGCTCTGTTACCACTACTGTTGTGAAGATAAACCATCTTTTGAAGTACCATTTGAGGCTGGAGCACTGTCTCATTTACAACAACAACTTGTATTTATATAACATAGAAACATAGAAAATAGGGGCAGGAGTAGCCCATTCGGCCCTTCGAGTCTGCACCACCATTCAATATGATCATGGTTGATCATGCAACTTCAGTACCCCATTCCTGCTTTCTGTCTATACCCCTTGATCCCTTTAGCCGTAAGGGCCACATCTAACTCCCTTTTGAATATATCTAATGAACTGGCCTCAACAACCTTCTGTGGTAGAGAATTCCACAGGTTCACAATTCTCTGAGTGAAGAAGTTTTTCCTCATCTTGGTCCTAAATGGCTTACCTCTTATCCTTAGACTGTGACCCCTGGTTCTGAACTTCCCCAACATCGGGAACATTCTTCCTGCATCTAACCTGTCCAATCCCGTCAGAATTTTATATGTTTCTATGAGATCCCCTCTCATTCTTCTAAATTCCAGTGAATATAAGCCCAGTCGATCCAGTCTTTCTTCAAATGTCAGTCCTACCATCCCGGGAATCAGTCTGCGCATTTAACATAGTGGAATGTCGCAAGGCGCTTAACAGGAGTATTATGATTATTTTTAAAATTTAACACCGAACCGCATAAGAAGAAATTAGCGCAGAAAGAGGTATGTTTTAAGGAACATTTTGAAAGAGAAAAGAGAGGTAGAGAGGCAAAGAAGTTTAGGCAGGGAGTTTCAAAGCTTGGGGCCTCGGCAACAGAAGGCATGGCCACCGATGCTTGTGCGATTATAATCAGGGATGCTCAAGAGGGAAGAATTAGAGGAACATAGACATAAGAACATAAGAAATAGGAGCAGGAGTAGGCCATACTGTCCCTCGAGCCTGCTCTGCCATTTAATACAATCATGGCTGATCCGATCATGGACTCAGGTTCACTTCCCTGCCCGCTCTCCATAACCCCTTATTTCTTTATCGGTTAAAAAACTGTATATATGTGTCTTAAATTTATTCAATGTCTCAGCTTCCACAGTTCTCTGAGGCAGCGAATTCCACAGATTTACAACCCTCTGAGATAAGAAATTTCTCCTCATCTCTGTTTTAAATGGGCG
This sequence comes from Pristiophorus japonicus, assembly GCF_044704955.1. Lineage (NCBI taxonomy): Eukaryota > Metazoa > Chordata > Chondrichthyes > Pristiophoridae > Pristiophorus > Pristiophorus japonicus. The sequence goes on along the minus strand of NC_091978.1, from coordinate 348,549,251 downwards.
GCACCTTATTCTAAGATCATGTCCTCTAGTTCTGGTCACCCCCATCAGTGGAAACATCCTCTCTGCATCCACCTTATCAATCCTCTTCATAATCTTACACGTTTCGATAAGATCACCTCTCATTCTTCTGAATTTGAATGAGTAGAGGGCCAACCTACTCAACCTTTCCTCATAAGTCAACCCCCTCATACCCAGAATCAACCTAGTGAACCTTCTCTGAACTGCCTCCAAAGCAAATATGTCCTTTCATAAATATGGAAACCAAAACTGCACGCAGTATTCCAGGTGTGGCCTTACCAATACCCTGTACAACTGTAGCAAGACTTCCCTGCTTTTATACTCCATCCCCTTTGTAATAAAGGCCAAGATACCATTGGCCTTCCTGATCACTTGCTGTACCTGCATACTATCCTTTTGCATTTCATTCACAAGTATCCCCAGGTCCCGCTGTATTGCGGCACTTTGTAATCTTTCTCCATTTAAATAATAACTTGCTCTTTGATTTTTTTTCTGCCAAAGTGCTTGACCTCACACTTTCCAACACTATACTCCATCTGCCAAATTTTTGCCCACTCACTTAGCCTGTCTATGTCCTTTTGCAGATTTTTTGTGTCCTCCTCACACACATTGCTTTTTCTCCCATCTTTGTATCGTCAGCAAACTTGGCTATGTTACACTCAGTCTCTTCTTCCAAGTCGTTAATATAGATTGTAAATAGTTGGGATCCCTGCAGCAACCCACTAGTTACTGGTTGCCAAATAGAGAATGAACCATTTATCCTGACTCTCTGGCCTCTGTTAGTTAGCCAATCCTCTATCCATGCTAGTATATTACCCCCAACCCCGTGAACTTTTATCTTGTGCAGTAACATTTTATATGGCACCTTGTTAAATGCCTTCTGGAAGTCCAAAATACACCACATGCACTGGTTCCCCTTTATCCACCCTGTTTGTTACATCCTCAAAGAACTCCAGCAAATTTGCTAAACGTGACTTCCCCTTCATAAATCCATGCTGACTCTGCATGACCGAATTATGCTTTTCCAAATGTCCTGCTACAGCTTCTTTAATAATGGACTCCAACATTTTCCCAACCACAGATGTTAGACTAACTGGTCTATAGTTTCCTGCTTTTTGTCTGCCTCCTTTTTTAAATAGGGGCATTACATTTGCAGTTTTCCAATCTGCTGGGACTTCCCCAGGATCCAGGAAATTTTGGTAAATTACAACCAATGCATCCACAATCCCTGCCATTACCTCTCTTAAGACCCGAGGATGCAATCCATCAGGTCCAGGGGATTTATCTGCCTTTAGTCCCATTATCTTACTAAGTACCACCTCCTTTGTGATTGTGTTAAGTTCTTTCGCCACTCTGCCCCCCCCCCCCCCTATAGCCCCTAGACTATCCACTGTTGGAAGATTGTTAGTGTCCTCTACTGTAAAGACTGATACAAAATATTTGTTCAGAGTTTCTGCCATCTCCATGTTCCCCATTACTAATTCCCCGGTCTCGTCCTCTAAGGGACCAACATTTACTTTAGCCACCCTTTTCCTTTTTATATACCTATAGAAACTCTTGCTATCTGTTTTTATATTTTGTACTAGTTTACTTTCATAGTCTATCTTCCCTTTCTTAACCATTTTTTAGTCGTTTTTTGCTGGCTTTTAAAAGCTTCCCAGTCTTCTGTCCTCCCACTAGTTTTGGCCACTTTGTATGCCCTTGTTTTTAACTGGATACTGTCCTTTATTTCTTTAGTTAGCCATGGAGGCTATCTTTTCTCTTACGCCCTTTCCTCCTCACTGGAATATATTTTTCTTGAGAGTTGTCAAATATCTCTTTAAATGTACACCACTGTTCATCAACCGTCCTACACTTTAATCTATTTTTCCAGTCCACTTTACCCTCTGCCCTCATAATTTCATAGTCTCCTTTATTTAAGCTTATTATGCTGGTTAGAGATCCAACTTTCTCACTCTCCTTCTGGATTTGAAATTCAATCATGGTATGATCACTCATTCCGAGGGAATCCTTATTAGATTGTTTATTAATCCTGTCTCATTACACAGGACCAGATCTAAAAGAGCCTGCTCCCTGATTGGTTCTGTTACATACCGCTGAAGGTACCCATCCCTTATGCACTCTATGAACGCCTCCTCTGACCAATGACCAATTTAATTTGTCCAATCAATATGGAGGTTAAAATCACCCATGATTATTGTTGTTCCCTTTTTTACAAGCCCCCACTATTTCCTGGTTTATGCTCCGACCAACAGAGTTGCTACTGTTAGGGGGCCTATAGACTACGCCCACCAGTGACCTTTTCACCTTATTGTTCCTTATCTCCACCCAAACTGTTTCAACACGCTTATCATTTGAGCCAATATCATTTCTCACTATTGCAGTGATTCCATCCTTTATCAATAGAGCTACCCCGCCTTCTTTTCCTTTCTGTCTGTCCTTCCGAATTGTCAAGTACCCCTGAATATTTAATTCCCAGTCCTGATCACCTTGCAACCACGTCTCTGTAATGGCTATCAGATCATACCCATTTGTCTCAATTTGTGCCGTCAACTCATATATTTTATTACAAATTCTACATGTCTTTAAGTTTGTTTTTTTACCCTTTTTTCCTGCTTGTTTCCTCTCTCCTTCAAACTCACTCTCTTTATTTTTGCTTTCTAATTCCAGCTTTACTCCCCTCCCTACTGAATCTATTTTCATGTTCCCAACCCCCTGCCAAGCTAGTTTAAACCCTCCCCAACAGCACTAGTAAACTCCCCCACCCCCCCCCCCACCGTGAGGATATTGGTCCCGGCTCTGTTGAGGTGTAACCCGTCCGGCTTGTACAGGTCCCACTTCCCCCAGAAGCAGTCCCAATGCCTCAGGAAACTAAAGCCCTCCCGCCTGCACCATCTCTCCAGGCATATATTCATCTGCTCTATCCTCCTATTTCTGTACTCACTAGCTCATGGCACTGGGAGTAATCCGGAGATTACTACCTTTCAGGACCTGCTTTTTAATCTCTCTCTCTCCTAGCTTCCTAAGCTCTGCATACAGGACCTCATCCCTCTCCCTACCCATGTCATTGGTACCGATGTGGACCATGACTTCTGGCTGTTCGCCCTCTCCCCCCAGAATGTCCTGCAGCCGCTCAGTGACATCCTTGACCCTGGCACCAGGGAGGCAACATACCATCCTGGAGTCACGTCTGTGGCCGCAGAAACGCCTGTCTGCTCCCCTGACTGTTGAATCCCCTACCACTATAGCTCTTCCATTCCTTTTCTTCCCCCTCCTGTGCAGCTGAGCCACCCGTGGTGCCGTGGACTTGGCTCTGGCTGCACTCCCCAGAGCCACCATTGTCCCCACCGGTACTCAGAACAGAGTACCGGTTGGAGAGCGAGATGGACTCAGAGGACTCCTGCACTACCTGTCTAGTCCTCTTCTTCTGTCTAGGGGTCACCCAATTCCAATCTGCCTGCACACTCTTAAGTTGTGGGGTGACCGCCTCTAGAAACGTGTTATCCACATTGCTCTCAGTCTCACGCTTGGACCGCAGTGACCCCAGCTGCCGCTCAAGCTCCAAAACACGGAGCTGGAGTTGGTGCAGCGGAGGCACCTCCTGCACACGTGGTCGCCCCGGCTGCGCAAAGCACCCGGGACTTCCCATATGCCACAGGATGCATAATCCATAGGACTGAGCTGCACTGTCACCCCTCTAGTTACACTCGCAACTATCAAGTAGAACTAAACTCTAAACCTTAGCATAACACACCCAGCCGCTACTCATCCAAGGGAGTTGTGGGGCTGGAGGAGATTACAGAACTAGGGAGGGGAAAGGTCATGAAGGAAATTGAAAATAAGGATGAGAATTTTGACATCAAGGCTTTGCTTAACTGGGAGCCATGTAGGTCAGCGAGCACAGGGGTGATGAGTGAGCCAGACTTGGTGCGAGTTAGGACACGGGTGGCCGAGTTTTGGATCACCTCTGGTTTATGTAGGGTAGAATGTGGGAGACCAGCCAGGAATACGTTGAAATAGTCAAGTCTAAAGGTAACAAAGGCATGGATGAAGGCTTCATCAGCGGGATGAGCTGAGGCAAGGGTGGAGACAGGCAATGTTACGAAGGTGGAAATAGGCGATCTTAGTTATGCTGCAGATATGTGGTCAAAAGCTCATTTCAAGGTCAAATATGACACCAAGGTTGCAAACAGTCTTGTTCAGCCTCAGACAGAAGTTGGGGAGAGTGATGGAGTCAGTGGCTAGGGAACGGAGTTTGTGGCAGGGTCTTTGGCCATCCCAATATACAATGGCTTCGGTCTTCCCAATATTCAATTTATCTTACAATGTTGCTATCAGAACCAGGATTTCTACCAGCATAGTGCTATAAAGTAACTACTGCAATAGGCTGCTTACAGAAAATCAGTTGATCAATATCCAGGTCAGCCATACAGCATGCTGACTTAAACAGAAAAGCCTGGTAGTTTATGCTCCTAATTAACAGGGATTCTTTAAAACCACCTGGGGCAACGTAAAGAGGAAAGACAGAATAAAAAGCATAATGCAAAGGTCACAAATGTTGACAACAAAGGGTTTTCTTTGGCAAGTAGCCAGAGTTATCGTCTTTGATGTGGTTGTGTGTTACTAAGTATTATCAATGAGCAAAGGTTCCATTTCAGTTTTCAGAAGTTTTAGTAACCTTTTGTTTTGTTATCTAAGTCTTGCATCGTGATATATTGAAAAGTGGTTGAGTTTCTTACAAAGTGCTTTGCTCATGGATTTAAATCAAAAAATAATGTAGTGGTGGAACACTGGATGAGCAAAGCAAAATTGAATTTGTCATTCAACAGTCCAGTGTCCCCTTTGTAAAAATTGAAATGTAAAGTAAAATGTTGGGCTGGATTTTCCACGGCATCGCGGCCCGGTTTCTCAACGGCATTGGTTGGTTTGGGTGGAAAACCATCCGACGGAAATTTCAGAAAACAGTTCTGCCGGCGGTTTGGAAATACCACTAGGGAGCGGACCGCCAGCGAACACCGTCCAAAAACCACCACCGCCCGAGTTTTGTCCCAGCGGTGACCTGTAGGTAAGTAAAAAAAAAACGCCCACGAGAAACCAGCCAGAGCTAGGCGGTAGGTATGAAGCCCTCCAAAAAAAGGTAAGTTAAAGTTTTCTTTTACTTTCTTTTTCAGCAATTATGTGTAAAAGAGTCCTGAGAATGTATTGTTATTATTTATTTTTTGCCTTTTGAAAAAATTATTTTTAGTGTTTTCCCCCCTCCCGAGGCCCAACCCGCAGCCTCGGTCTAAATTTTAGTAAGTACCGCCCAATTAGATTAAGTTCCGCCAAATTAGCCCAGGATCACGTTTTCCGTCGAGAATCAGGGTGTAAGGTCCATTTTTCCGCCGGGCGGAATGTTTTCCTTTTTTTGTGGAATTTTTTGCCCGCGGTAATTTTAAATTCTTAGCGGTATTTTGGGTGGCAATCTGGCGGTGGTGGATTTTTCGGAAACTCTAGCCCATTGTACAAAGCGGTTCATGATTACTTGTGTGTTTGAGAGCTGTGCTTTTGACACTGGCGATATAAGTTCACAATATCACAGGACTTACTCTGAAAATACTTTCTTGACACCTTCCTATAGCAAGCACTGGTTTATGATTAAGGTTATTCATGAATTCTGATTTTCCATAAATGCTTTTGTAGAGGAACTGTAATTGTGATGTATTGTCAATCAGCAACTGGAAGAACTTTCAGATTGTGGGAAGAGGTAAATTACTGGAGATCCGCTGCCATTTAGTTGTAAATTCGGCAGCATTTTACTGATGGCCGCATTGTGCTGTACTGTCTGCTAACTCTGTTCTTCAATCAAGGAAAGCAGAGATGTCTGTGTGCATATTTAAAATATATAGACCCAGAATTTATTTGGAGGTTTTGGCATAACTATGGCATAAGAGTGATGTTGTGCCATCTTTTACTGAGAAAATTTGCAAGTAACTGATTTTCAACTGTTTTACACTGAATCATTAGTATGAGTGAATTTACTCGATCGTTAATGCTGTTTCTAAGATATGTGTGCTGAGAATTTCTGATGCTCATTTACATGGCTCCGTCACCATGCAAAAGACCAGCTCACGCGAATTTCCTGGATTTATGCGAATAATGTGTTAGCATAGATCTATGCTCAAAGATTTAGGTGCAGCATGGCTCGCAGTCAGCTGATATCAGTATAACTGAGATTTCTGCGGTTTGAAATCTGAGAACTGCACTATCTTTGGGCTACTGGGAAAGGGCGGGGGAGTGAGACTAGCTGAAGTGCTCTTTCAGAGAGCTGGCACACATGCGACGGGCCAAATGACCTCCTTCTGTACTGTAACCATTCTACGATTCTACTTAACCAAACTCAGTCAGTCTCAGGGCACCTGAAATTTTTCAGAACCCTACCTCGACACCCAATTGTAATTTCATCTTAAAAAATAGCATTTACATTTGCAGCGGTTGGTAACACTGCATTTGTTCCTGGTTTCTGCTGGTTTTTACATTCTGGCATGGACAAAAGAGTTCTGCAGGAAATTTCACTCAAGTTCCCAACGGCAAGATTGACACAGAAACTGACAGACATTTTGGTGTGATTTCTGTGCATGGGTGATCCAAAAAATGTGAGGATCGTTCAGTTTACTGGCTACCAACTGCAGGTGAAGTATTTAAGTGAGAAAAGACTTGAGTAAATTTAAAGGCCAGTTCAGCAGACAACCTAAGTTCTTTTTAAATGTTAATGTTGTTTCAAAATAGTATATGGCCAAATTCAAAGTGGTGTGATAAAAATTACCCGTGGGCTTCTATTTGGACTGCCAGCTGATACTGGGCGACGCCTGTGCAGTATTCACTCTGCCCAGCACTGTCCTAAAATGGCACATAGGACCCCTATTTACATTTATAAATGGACCTACGTCCTGACCCAGACGGGCGCTAGAGCCAGACAATGGAAGGATGAGGGAAGGTTACAGTGGCCACAGCAATGACGGGAATGGGACCGCCATGTTGACAACTTCAAAGTCTATCCCACTCTCTTTCAAATGAGAGATTAGACCACAGTTCTGCCTGCTCTCTCAGGTAAACTTAAAATATTCCAAGGCACTATGCAAAGAAGAGTAAGGGAGTTCTCCTGGTGTTCTGCCCAATATTTATCTCTGAACCCAACATCACTAAAGCAGATCACCTGGTCATTTATTTCATTGCTGGTTGTGGCACCTTCCTGTGTGCAAATTGGCTGCCACATTTCCCTGCATTACCATAGCGGCTACACTTCAACAGCACTTCATTTGGTGTAAAGTGGATGTCGTAAAGATGTGAAAATCTAAATGCATTTTATTTTTTCCTTTGAAACACACTTGTAACTACTCAGAATTTTGCAACCAGCTTTGGATCATAATGAGGGTTAGATCAGCAATAGGAAAACCAAATGAATCTGTAAAATCCAATCACTGACAGAATTATTTGGCATTTTCTGCTTCTGTCTCCTCAACGTGACTGGTGTACCCTGAACTCATTTCAATTTATCGCTCAATCTTAATGCAACTTTAGCCTTCTATTCAAGCATCCGTGCTGTCTCTGTAGACCCATTCTCTGCCAGATCTTCTCAGTTACTGGAACTCTCAGAAAATAATAATTACAGTTAAATAAAAGCAAATGTATTAAGTATAAGTAAATATTCTCTGGTTATTAAAATGCGTGCCAAATGTGAGTGGGAAATTAATTCATTTCTGCTCTCAAAATGTTTTAAGTGGATTCTTTCCTTCATCAAGATTAAGGATTTTAATATAAGAGAGTGAAACATGTTCCTGTTTAAGCAGCAAGCACTCCCATATCAGGTATAGCACTGCCAGCTGCAAATTTTTTAATTTTTAAAAATTTGTTCTGGGATGTGGGTGTTGCTGGCAAAGCCAGAATTTATTGCCCATCCCTAATTGCCCTTGAGAAAGTGATGGTGAGCCACCTTCTTGAACCGCTGCAGTCCGTGTGGTGAAGGTAATCCCACAGTGATGTTAGGGAGGGAGTTCCAGGATTTTGACCCAGCGATGATGAAGTCACGGCGATATATTTGGAAGGCAGGATGGTGTGTGAGTTGGAGAGGAACTTGCAGGTGATGGTGTTCCCATGCGCCCACTGTCCTCGTCCTTCTAGGTGGTAGAGGTCATGGGTTTGGAAGGTGCTGCCAAAGAAACCTTGGCGAGTTGCTTCAGTACATCTTGTAGATGGTACATACTGCTGCCTTGGTGCAACGTTGATGGAGGGAGTGAATGTGGAAGGTAGTGGATAAGGTGCCAATCAAGTGGGCTGCTTTAGTACCAATCTGTACCTAATTATATGTTGTTTTGTGCTGTGGGGCCACAACTACAAGCACGTTTTATGAGGGACCATTTCAGCCAGCGGAGCGACTTTCGTCACATTATTCTGGGTATGAGTTAAATCCAGAACATTGGGTTGAAAGAACACAGTCTCTAACATTAGGATTTTAGATTGAAGATATGATTCAATGCTTTTTCCTATGGTTTTGCATAATGTGTATTGAAATGCCATGATTTGTTTTTGAAATATTGAATCATAATTAAATAATTATAATATTGCTTTCTGGAATTGAAGGAATTGTCTGCGTTATTTTGCGATGGTGTCAGCCTTAGCTCAGCGGTAGCACTCTATCCTCTGAGTCAGAAGTTTGTGGCTTCAAGTCTCACTCCAGAGACTTGAGCATGTAATCCAGTCTGACAATGCAGTGCTGTGAGCGAGTGCTGCAGTGTTGAAGGTGCCATCTTACTGGTAGAAAAACGTGCAAAAGGAAGTCCTATTTCTACCCTGATGTTTTGGCCCAGACTGTGACTTTGCTGAATTTAGACTGTGTAATCTGACCATAGGCAGTTTACCTAATTTCCCCAACATGCAATAGTGCCATTCGATGGTATATTTCTCTATACTTATGAGCACTTTTTGACCGGTAGCTTTTTTTGAAATAAATTTGAAAAGCAAAAGAACAAATTTGAAAGCTTTACAGAGATAACATTTATAATGAGTATTTATGTGTGAAATAGAAAAACAGTGGTATTCTGAAAACACACCTAGTGTAGCTTTTGTTTTGTGTTTTATAAACTTTAGAATGTGTCTTAAAATAATGGAGAGATGTGTTAAAGAGAGAGAGTGGGTGAGAGAACAAGGGAGTGAGTGAGTGCTCTCATCAATTTTCAAAAACACACCGGTTAGATTTTGAAGCAATCCCCTATCTCATCTGTGTTTAGTTGACAGAAAAGGTCAATGCGAATCGAGTACACCAGTGAGACAGAGATTCTAGTTGCTAACCCCAATCAGACAGAAAGAGATGGAGAGAGAACAGATGGACAGAGAGAGTAGGAGAGAAAGGCAGCCTAGCACTTCCTTTACTTTTTCTAAATTGATTGTTTTTTTCTTTCAAAGGAAGGATTTGAATTTTGAAAGCAAACAAAGCAAATAGATAGGGAGGAAACTGGTTGAAGATGAGGGATCTCTGTCCTCTTGCTATTTACCATTGGAAGGAATGAGTGGGAATGATGAAGAGTGGTTGGAGTGTTATTGGAGCAAGGGGGCTACAGGGATTGAGAGAGTCATGCAGAGAGAAAGAGAGAGTTGTAATGATGGGAATGAAGGGGTGATAGGAAGAGTAATATGTAGTGGGAAGGTGAAGTTGTAGGGGACAAGATCAGAGCAAGGTGATGGACAGAAGCAAGTGATTAGGGGAAGGGATGGGAAGGGAGCTGCTGAGGGCCACGTTTTCCTTACAGCCCCCAGCTCAAATGCAGAGTGCCGCCATTGATGAGTCCTTTCCCCACCGCACCAAATGTCCAACGAAACCCACCCAAAATATGAAGCCAGAGAGAGAAGCTGAAGAGGACAGAGAGAGATAAACAAAAAAGGAACAGTAGCAGAGCATCGAAGGAGAAAGACTGAAGCAGAAGAGGAGAAACCAAATGAATCAGTGAAAAGGCAACAGATAAGCTGACTTTCCATGTGCAACTCTTCATTATACATAAAGTGAAATAAAAAACAAAAATGCTGGAAATACTCAGCAGGTCAGGCAGCATCTGTGGCAAGAGAGAAACAGAGTTAACACTTCAGGTTGATGACCTTTCGTCACAGTTCTGATGGAAGGTCATCGACCTGAAACGTTAACTCTGTTTCTCTCTCCACAGACGCCGCCTGATCTGCTGAGTATTTCCAGCATTTTCTCTTTTTTTTTTAGATTTTATAAATAGAAATATGTTTTGACTAGCCAAGGTGTCTGCCGCTGACGCCTCCAGGGCTCTCTCCCTCCAAATCCTTCTGAACACCCTTGGCACTGGCCTCCTTCCTCCCACGAGAGGCAGGGCAGGCCACTTACTCTCTTTGGCCTGAACTAAGGCCTCAGCGGCCGTTGCTGAGAAACAGCATGCTCTCTGTCATCCCTCCTGCTGCCAAAAGTCCAGCCCTACACCTCTAATAAAGCCAAGGATCTCATATCCATTTTTAACAGTCTTCTCAACTTGTAGTTCAAACCAACCACTGGGGAACACCACTGTATAATTCCCTCTGCTTTCTGTCCCTTAGTCAATCTTGTATCCACAGTGTCACTGTTCCTTTAATTCCGTGGGTTTTAATTTTGCTAACAAGTCTATTATGTGGTACTTTATCAAACACCATTTGAAAGTCCATATACACAACATTAACCATTCTATCCTCATTAACCTTCGCCGTTACTTCATCAAACAACTCAATCAAGTTAGTCAAACATGATTTCCTGACTTCATTTATTAGCCCATACATTTCAACGTGCCAACTAATTTTGTCTCAGGTTATTGTCTCTAAAAGTTTTCCCACTGCCAACATTAGGCTGACTGGCCTATAATTGCCGGGTTTATCCCTCTCCACTTTTTTAAATAGGGCTGTAACATTTACAATTCTCCAGTCCTCTGGCACCTATCCCATATCTAAGGAGGATTGGAAGACTGTGGCCAGAGCCTCCTCAATTTCCACCTTTACTTCCCTCAAGAAACTAGGATACATCCATCCAGATGGGTGACTTTTCTACTTTCAGTGCTACCAACCTTTTAAGTACACCCTCGTTATCTATTTTATCCTATCCAATATCGCGACTACCTTCTCCATACTGCAACATTGGTAGCAGCCTCTTCTCTAGAGAGGATAGATGTAAATTATTCATTTAGTACATTGACCATGCACTCTGTCTTCACAAGAAGCCTCCAAAAGAAGATAGCCTTTTTGGTCCTGAATTTGCCCCACCCTTCCTTTGACTACGCTTTTACTATTTATATTTTTATAAAAAGACTTTTGGGTTCCTTTTTATGTTAGCCACTAATCTATTCTCATACTTTATCTTTGTCCCTCTTATTCCCTTTTTTAGATCACCTCTGTACTTTTTATATTCAGCTTGGTCTCTACTGTATTATGAGCCTTATATTTGTCATAAATCTTCTTTTTCTGTTTCATTTTAATCCCTTTAGTCATCTTTAGTCATCTAGGGAGCTCGAGCTTTGGATGCCCTTCCTTTCCCACTCGTGGCAATGTGTCTCCTCTGTTCCCAAACTATCTCCTCTGTGAAGGCCTCCCATTGTTCAGTTACTGTTTTGCTGACCAATTTTTGATTTCAGTCCACCTGGGCAAGATCCATTTTCAACTCACTGAAATTAGCCCTCCTCCAGTTAAGGATTTTTGAAGCTTGATTGTTCTTTGTCCTTTTCCATAATTTTTCTAAACCTGATGATATTATTATCACTGTTGGCCAAATGCTCCCCCACTGAACGAAGCACCACTTGCCCGACTTCATTCCCCAGAACTAGATGCAATACTGCTTCCTTCTTCATTGGGCTGGAAACAAACTGATCAAGAAATTTCTCTTGTACACATTTCAGAAATCTTTCCCATTCTTTGCCCTTTACACTGCTACTATCACAGTCCAGATTAGAATACTTAAAGTCCCCCATTATCACTATTCTATATTTCTGGCATCATTCTGTAATTCGCCTGCAACTTTGCTCCTCTATCTCTTTCACACTATTTGGTGGCCTAAAATATACAGTCAGTAGCATCAAAGCTCCCCTATTGTTCCTTCATTCAAAACAAATAGATTATGGTGTCAAAACTACCCCTTCTTATAGCCCCGGAGGTGCTAACGGGACACAATGATTTATTGCCCAGGGCGGGCTGTGGAAGCGACCTGCCTGGAATTGCCCCTGGGATGCCGTGGTGAAAACGGGTTTGCGCTGCGTCCCTTACTTTTTGCCCCAGATGGGAGCGCGTGCCGATGATGCCATTGCCGTGCGCGCCGACCCCTTATCGCCCCATGGGGGAAATTGTTATTTACTGTGTTGTGTTTTTTGTTTTAGGGGGTCATTCTCATTGATAATAATGGGAGCTCGTACAAATGGAACTCACCATTATTATCAATGAGAATACTAGATAGGAATTGATGGTCCAGGCCCACGTGATTCCAGGATACGGATCCGTATCTGGAGGACATGTTCCTGTACGCTGCACAGCGAATGAAGGCCTCCGACCGGAATCCTAAGTTCCTCCAGGTCAGAGGCGTTCGTCCGAGGGCAGTCTCCGAGATTGGCATGGGGCAATGCCAACATGCAGCCTGGCACCCCCTCTTGGGTGCTGGACTGCTGGCCCAGCCGAAACCCTCCCTGGTGGCCCAGTAGGTGCCAGGAAAGCGGCTGCAGAGTCCGCAGCGGCCCTCCCCTTTAAAGAACGGGAGGGATGTTGTGACTCATCAGTGCCGCGCTGCTGAACCTCGTAGCCCGTTAACGACGCACTACCGCCTCGCAGAGGTGAATTACACCTTCAATACCATTCCGAAAAAGACCCCATTTCAACGACATTTAGTGGCTCATCTTTCCAAGCGCTAAATATTCATTTAAATCAAATTGTGCACCCCAAACGGGGCGCGGGGCAATTTTGCCCCCTCTGTCTTTGACCCCTCAACTACATCATCCCTTTCCAGTGCTATAATAATATCTTTGATCAATACTGCTACCCGCCTCCTTATTTTCATTCCCTATCTTTCCTGAATACATTGTAGCCAGGAATATTGGGGGAAAAATTGCGGTCGGAGGCTGTCCTCGGAAGAACGCCTCCGACCTGGAGGAACTTAGGATTCCGGTTGGAGGCCTTCATTCGCTATGCAGCGTACAGGAACATGTCCTCCAGATACGGATCCGTATCCTGGAATCACGTGGGCCTGGACCATCAATTCCTATCTAGTATTCTCATTGATAATAATGGTGAGTTCCATTTGTACGAGCTCCCATTATTATCAATGAGAATGCCCCCATAAAACAAGAAACACAACACAGTAAATAAAAAAGCACCTCACATATTTAAAATTAATTGAAATTGAATGTAATTAAATGTTTTAGAAAAAAATATATTTTTCAGAATTAGTTTTAATGTGTTTTAATAGAATTAAAAATAAACTTACCTTCATGGACAGGGTTTTTAATAGAAAAATGAGTGATTAGATTAAATTTTTCTTTGTTTTAAAACTCTTACGCTGGTAAAAGTAAGCTAAAAGTCTGCTTTTACCAGGAGTTTGAAGGACATTCGCTGCGGAAGCGTTGGGCAAATAACCCAATCTCTGCCCCGCCGATCTGTCAAAGATTGCAAAAGCCGCATCTCGGCACATGCACATATTTTGCGAGGCCTCGCTGCGTGCATGTGCACACTGTACACTCCTGCGCGGCCGCAATTTTCAGCCGATTAAGTTACCAATCCTCCCTTTCTTCGAGCCAGGTCTCTGTTGTTGCCACTATACACTTAATTGTGCAAACTAATAAAATTCCTTAAAGGTTATTTCGTTTTTGTTACTTAAGACACATAATAAAATGTGATGAAATATGCATTAAGCAAGATGAAATATAATCTGGAAAAAAATAGTATTATTGATATGCTATAAAATTAGGAATTAAACACATAAAATTAAATAATTTAGAAATAACTATTACCTAATTTGTCTGAAATTTTGACAGTTCCATTTTTATTATATCATTATTTTTGGCAAATCTCAGCAGCTTATTGATGTTTACCTTCAATCCGAACTGCAGCATCAAAATGTGCTGGCTGATATTGTTCATTGTCCCTTTAGAATCTATTTGTGCAGCTCCTGTTAGATTTTATCATTGAAATTTTCTTTTCTGCCAGTCAGTGACTTAATTTTGAAGCCTAGCTAGATTATTTTTGATAATTCTTTGCTTGAAACTTGCCAAACAATTCCAGGTGTAATAATGAGACCATGCCTGACATTTACCTGCTTAGGAATGGTTAATCATACTTCAAAGCGAACTTAATGTGATAACGGTTTATTATAAGTCATTATTATAAATTTGCTGAGTCGAGGTAAGCCATTTAAAGCAAAGTACACTTAAGAGTACATCTGAAGCATAATAAAGTGCTTGCATCCTCTTCAGTCATCAGATTCAGATATTACTCCATGTCAACCAGATATACTGTCGCTTGCGTTTTTTTTCATCGCTGCATAATTACAACGTTGTAGAGGATCTGTGAAAGCTCAGTGATAGCAGATTATGTTACTCAAAGTAATAATTTTCAATTATGTATCGGTGATTATACTAACAGAAAGATGGCAATTCAGTAGCCCAAAGTAATAGTATGCTTTGATCACAAGAATAGGAAACCAAGAAAAGATCTGCAAGAGAAAAAGATGAAAGGGATTATTAAAAGTAGAATTGGGTAGAGTTGATCAGCAGTAAGCAGAGAACTATCATGTTATTAAATGGCCAGCTTGAGGACCGAGGACCTAGTGAGAAGGAGGAACTGAAGGCAATCCTTATTAGGTGGGAAATTGTGTTAGGGAAATTGATGGGATTGAAAGCCGATAAATCCCTGGAGCCTGATAGTCTGCATCACAGAGTACTTAAGGGGGTAGCCCTCGAAATAGTGATGCATTGGTGATCATTTTCCAACAGTCTATCGATTCTGGATCAGTTCCTATGGACTGGAGGGTAGCTAATGTAACACCACTTTTTAAGAAACGAGGGAGAGAGAAAATGGGTAATTATAGACTGGTTAAACTGACATCAGTAGTGGGGAAAATGTTGGAATCAATTATTAAAGATGAAATTGCAGCACATTTGGAAAGCAGTGATGGGATTGGTCCAAGTCAGCATGGATTTCTGAAAAGGAAATCCTGCTTGACAAATCTTCTAGAATTTTTTGAGGATGGAACTGGTAGAGTGGACAAGGGAGAACCAGTGGATGTGATGTATTAGGCCTTTCAAAAGGCTTTTGACAAGGTCCCACACAAGAGATTGGTGTGCAAAATTAAAGCACATGGTATTGAGAGTAATGCACTGACATGGATAGAGAACTGGTTGGCAGACAGAAAGCAGAGAGTCGGGATAAACGGGTCCTTTTCAGAATGGCAGGCAGTGACTAGTGTGGTACCGTAGGGCTTAGTGCTGGGACCCCAGCTATTTACAATATACATTAATGATTTGGATGAGGGAATTGAGTGTAATACCTCCAAATTTGCAGATGACACTAAGCTGGGTGGCAGTGTAAGCTGTGAGGAGGACGCTAAAAAGCTGCAGGGTGACTTGGACAGGTTAGGTGAGTGGGCAAATGCGTGACAGATGCAGTATAACATGGATAAATGTGAGGTTATTCACTTTGGTGGCAAAAACACGAAGGCAGATTATTATCTGAATGGTGGCAGATTAGGAAAAGGGGAGGTGCAGCAAGACCTGGGTGTCATGGTACATCAGTCATTGAAAGTTGGCATGCAGGTTCAACAGGCGGTGAAGAAGGCAAATGGTATGTTGGCTTTCATAGCTAGGGGATTTGAGTATAGGAGCAGGGAGGTCTTACTGCAGTTGTGCAGAGCCTTAATGAGGCTTCACCTGGAATATTGTGTTCAGTTTCGGTCTCCTAATCTGAGGAAGGACATTATTGCTATTGAGGGAGTGCAGCGAAGGTTCACCAGACTGATTCCCGGGATGGCAGGACTGACATATGAGGAGAGACTGAATTGACTGGGCCTGTATTCACTTGAGTTTAGAAGGATGAGAGGGGATTTCATAGAAACATATAAAATTCTGACGGGACTGGACAGGTTAGATGCAGGAAGAATGTTCCCGATGTTGGGGAAGTCCAGAACCATGCACATAGTCTAAGGATAAGGGGTAAGCTTTGTAGGACTGAGATGAGGAGAAACTTCTTCACTCAGAGAGTTGTTAACCTGTGGAATTCCCTGCCACAGAGAGTTGTAGATGCCAGTTCATTGGATATATTCAAGAAGGAGTTAGATATGGCCCTAATGGCTAAAGGGATCAAGGGGTATAGAGAGAAAGCAGGAAAGAAGTACTGAGGTGAATGATCAGCCATGATCATATTGCATGGTGGTGCAGGCTCGAAGGGCCGAATGGCCTACTCCTGCACCTATTTTCTATGTTTCTATGTAATGTTGATAACAGTGACTACTGTGTACATGAATAGCTTGAAAACTATCTTTGTGCCTGCTGTACTCAATCCCGTTGAGTTTGGTTTTAGTTGAACTCCAGCCTGTGATAGATTTCTAAAATGGTCATATTGTGTAATGTACATGTACTCAGCATTGGCACCGCAGTCCTTGCTTCCTCTGTGCCTGGGGAACCCTCAGGAGACGAAAACGGGGAGGAGATCTGCAATGTTAGCCCTTTGACACTGCTCGAGGATTTCCTGAGCTTTGTCTGATGGGGCACAGAGGGACCGTGGAGTGCATGTCCACAGATCCCTGTAGGTATCAGGACAGGTAGATCAGGTGGTTATGAAGGAAAACAGAATAGTTGCCTTTATTAGCCGAGGCATAGAACACAAGAGCAGGCAGGTTATGCTTGAACTGTATAAAACACTAGTTCGGCTACAGTTAGAGTACTGCGTGCAATTCTGGTTACCACATTACAGGAACGATGTGATTGCATTAGAGAGGGTACAAAGGAGATTTATGAGGACGTTGCCTGGACTGGAGAATTTTAACTATGAGAAAAGATTGGATAGGCTGTGTTTTTTTTTCTTTCGAATAGAGGAGACTGAGGGGAGACCTTATTGAGGTGTAAAAAATTATGAGGGGCCGAGATAGAGTGGATAGGACGGACCTATTTCCCTTAGCAGAGGGGTCAACAACCAGGGGGCATAGATTTAAAGTAGTTGGTTATGAAGGCATACAGAATATTTGCCTTTATTAGCCGAGGCATAGAACACAAGAGCAGGGAGGTTATGCTTGAACTGTATAAAACGCTAGTTAAGCCACAGTTAGAGTACTAGTTGGTTGGCTAGTGGAGATTTGAGGGGACATTTTTTCACCCAGATGGTGGTGGGGGTCTGAAACCCACTGCCCGAAACAGTGGTAAAGGCCACATTTAAAAAATACTTACAGGGCTACCGATGAAGAGCTGGAAAGTGGGATTAGGCTGGATAGCTCTTTGTCGGCTGGTACGGACAGGATGGGCCGAATGGCTTCCTTCCATGCTGTAAATTTCTGTGATTCCATGATTCACAATCCGTCTGCCCCTACAATAGTCAGCGGCATTGTAATCACGTGGGAATGAGGGGAAAGCAGCCTTGTGGCCCCTCCCATCTCTTTTTCACTGGGAATCCACTTAGACGGGCACCTGAGAAATCTGCAGATAAGCCCCTGAACCTGGTCCTCACCTTTCCCCTCTCAAGGGCCTGAGATGGGCAGGCAACAAGATCAGGAGCCTAAAAAAAAGTGTGCTTTTGCCCCATCTGGACCCAACATATCCTTGTGGTAGGAGACCTTTTGCTGCCGATTTTGGATAGCAGCCAGAAGACATTAAAACCGAATACATGTACCACTGCTACAGATTTCTTGGGCCAGAAGATGCAGCTGGATTTATGCCACCGATTCTGGGTGCCAGTCTCTGCTCGACTGTGGGGCCAGGCCAATTATTGGAATCTGCAAATCCTGGTAGCTTCAAGTAAGGCAGAGCACTTCCCCTGTACAGTAACGCTCAACCAGCACCCAACATTTACATTATTATACCTTGAGGAAGAATATGCCGAGCTGCACGAAAATAATTTTTTAAAAACGAGTGGACTTGACTTAGTGAATTTAGCTATATCTTCACCAGTGGAAGCCTGCAGTACCTTACATATATTGGAGAAGTTTTAGGGCTAGTTGTACCCTGTTTCACATATTTTGCAGCTTTCCACATGCCCGACCATTTTGAACTACAATATTGAGAGAAGTCAATTCCATCGTGGGCTTATTTATAGAATCCGGTCACCTCACTGTCATCTCGGAGAACTCTTCAACCCCTCCCAATGACATAGACGTAGAAATTTACAGCGCAGAAGGAGGCCATTTCGGCACATTGTGTCCGCTCCGGCCCGACAAAGAGCCACACGGCCCTCGGTCAGCAGCCCTGAAGGTTACATATAAATCAATGAACAATGGCGGAAAGGTAAAGAGCACCCAGCCCAACCAGTCTGCCTCACACAACTGCGACACCCCTTGCACCGAAACATTCTACACTCCACCCCAACTGGAGCCATGTGATCTCCTGGGAGAGGCAACCAGACTGCTTTAATTCATTCCCTAACTTGCATGGCAATGCATTCCAATACTGTGATGACAGGGCAGTCTGACTAGCATGATCTGCCCAGATCCAAGAAATGTTACAGGTAAGAATCTAACGAAGTATAGAATGAGAAAAGGTCATTCAGCCCTTGAAGCCTGTTGTTTCCACAGACTATATAAAATCTGCTTATGGACTGTGTCTAACACATTTAACCTATTGTGAAAAGATTGTACCTGTACATCTCTATAAATGTCAATTATTATTAGTCTTTTCCTTGCTTCCAGGTAAATCAGTGAAACTAAGCTATATTTATCCCCTTGACTATGTGCCTTGGCAGGCCAGCTCAGGAACATAGAATATGATCATCTCAATCTGTATTTACCGTACAAATCTCAACAGGTTCCGAACTAGATATTCTTGCAGCTATTCCGAATGGCACTAATTAAAGCAGTATTAACTATTTTATCTGTGAGTCTATTTTATTCCTCCACTAGCTTTTAGGAAAAATTAATTTATTCTAATCTCGAGTCTTACTTGAGGCTTGTTAAATTTATATTCCTGTGGTTCTCCATCCTTAGTACAAGTAAAATTAAAAGCTTGTATTAAGCATTCCTCTCAGCATTTGTAGAACTGAATGATGTTGCTTAAGACTCATGAAAGGCCATTTATTACATAAAACCTTATTCACCTAGTACATTAACTCTCTGGGACCAATATCCTCGCCTGGGGTGTGTGTGTGGGAGTGTGGTTGCCACTGCTGTTGGGGAGGGTTTAAACTAATTTGGCAGGTGGCTGAGCACCAGGATATAGCATTAGAAAGGAGAAATAAGATGCACAAAGGATTGGGAGAAACAGATAGATAGCACTAGAGTAAGAAATAGTACAGTCTTAGGTGGGGTCATCCTGATAGAATACAAGAAGGTCTAAGGCCCCTATTTTCCACTTGCTGCATTTTTGGCGCCCGCGCATGTTAACATATAATTTTTTTAGTGTACGTTCGCTCCAGAAAAAAAAGTCGGGTCTTTCGCCAAACAAATATTTGAATTTGGCGCCGTGTTCTCTGAAGTTAGTCTGGGGGCCACGGAGCTTCAAGTCTGCGCTAAAAACTCTCTTGGCACACGTGAAAAAAGAAACTTCCTGGTCTGGATCAGATATATTTAAAGAGCCCTTTGTCATCGGATCATTTTTCCTTTTGTGACCGGATCGTGCTGGCTGGATCTTTCCGTAATTTTGAGCATTAAAACCTGCAAAACATGGCAGAAAGGGAAGTGGAAGAGGAATTCGAAGGACAAGGAGAAGAAAGGACCATTCGATTTCTTTCACATGAAGTAGTATCCCTGGTAGATATCACTGAGGGGAAATGGGATCTGCTGGCAACTCAGGGAGAAAAGCGAACAATAATAAAACCTGCTGTAATGGCTCAACGAAAGGGTGATGTTGCTGTAGAGTACAATGCAGTAGCCATCACCCGGAGAATCGGCGGACAGCTGAATAAGAAGTGTCAGGACCTAGGACAATTAGTTAAAGTAAGTATGCACTGCAATTACATTTGTAAATGTGTGTGTGTGTGTGTATGTGTCCAGTGGAGTCCATGGATCAGGATGCAGGTCCCAGCATGGTCCAGCAATGCACACCTGTGAGAGGGATGCCCAATAGGGTCGAGGAGCAAGGCACAGGTGGGAGACAGCGAAGGAGGGTGGAAAGGATCGCTGAACCACAAGTGCAGGTAGACATGGTACAGCTCATCGGGATGAGTGGGGAGAGTATGCAGCTAACCATGTCGCTCCTGGACACCATGGGTGAGGTGAGGGTAGAAATGACGGGGCTGTCAGGAGAAGTAGCAGCACTGTCTGGAGGAATAGGATCACCACTGGCGGGGCAGATTAGGGAGGGAATGGTGGATGCACTTGATGCACTGTCGGGGCAGCTGATGGGGAAATTGTCTGACATATGTGAGGGAAATTTGCAGGTATCTGCTGCAATAAGGGAACACGCCCAGGTTGTCATTCAACAACACCAATTGGCGGCATCAACTACTGCCACTCAAATCATCCCCAGACCAACCTCAGGGACTGTGCCACAGGGTGATCCACAGCTTGAAAAAGACGAAGACGAACCAAGTCTGCCCCTATCCAACTTCACCAACGAAAACCAAAAAAATATAACCTTGGGCTCACCGGGGAGCTGAGGAAGTCTGCTGCGCCAACAGACCGGGCTAAGGGTAGCGGCATCAGGGTGGGCAAGAGAGGCACTACGTGCTAGTGGTCATTGAATAAGGGGAAGGAGAGATATTTGTATCTTGCTGTTACTTGTTTTGTTAATAGAAAAGTTTGATACCTGTTAATTGAAAATGTTAAAGTTTGCGAGAAGTTTAAAGTTTAATACCTGTTAATTGAAAATGTTAAAGTTTGATATTTCTTCATTGAAAAGTTAAAAGTTTGATACAAAATGTTTTATTAAACTTAAGTACAAATGTTTAATAAACCTATTATTTTAATTTAACCAGAATCAGTGCATTATTTTGTGAATTTAACCAACATAAACCAACACAACATTATTAAAAGTGCAAACAGGTGTAAACAGTCAACACGGTGCGACACTATAATCAACCGTGCCGCCGTTTAGCCTTTAGGCAGAAAAACATTCACGGATTAGCCACTGATGCAAATCTCTAGCAATGGCTCGAGGTCCCCTTGGTCGCCCCACCCTCCTCCGCTGTTGTCCTGCGGCTTGAGGTGGTTCCTCCTCCTACTGCTGGTCCTCCTCCTCCTCTTCCTTATTGTCGGCCTCCTCTGAATTCTCATCCCTCCTTCTCCCCTCAGGAGGATCATCAATGTCCAGTACCTGTCCCCTCATATGGCCAAGTTGTGCAGCCTGCAGCACACGACAGTGAACGTGATGAGGGGAATATTGCAGGTAGCCTCCAGAGTGATCCATGCATCGGAAACGCTGCTTTCAAACGTCAATTGTCCTCTCTATGATGCTCCGTGTCGTTATGTGGGACATATTGTACTCATGTTCTGCCTGAGTGCGGGGTTTGCAGAGGAGGGTCATAAGCCAGGTGGCAAGCCCTTAACATTTGTCCCCGCACAACCAGCTCTGCCCTTCTGGCAGCTCCTGAAACATCGCAGATATAATGTTCACACGTAGGATGAAAGCATCATGGATGCTACCGAGATATTTGGCATCCACTGCCATGATCCGCTGCAGAGCGTCGCACACCAGCTGCACATTTAGGGAGTGGAACCCTTTCCTGTTGTGGTAAACTTCGGAATCTTACAAGGGTGCTGTCAAGGCAATGTGGGTACAGTCAATGGCACCCTGTACCCTGGGAAGCCAGCAATTCTGGAGAACCCCACAGCCCTGTCTCTCATTGTCTGCGTGGTCATCGGGAAAGTGACGAACTGGTCCCTTTTGGCATACACTGCAGCAATCACCTGGCGAATGAAGCAATGGGTGGCGTGCTGCGAGATTGAGCATACGTCCCCAGTTGAAGCTTGAAATGATCCTGTAGCATAGAAGGCAAGTGCCGTTGTTACCTTTACTTCTACAGGTAGGGCAGTCCTCCTTCCACTTCTTGGCCGTATGTCTGCCCTGATTAGTTGGCAGATCTCAGTGATAACCTCCTTTCTGAATCGGAGCCTACGAACGCAGTCTGCCTCACTCAGTTGCAGGTATGAGTGCCTCTCCCTATAGACTCACAGAAGGTAAGGACTCCTCCCCATCAGTTGGTCTCCCCGATATCGGCATCGAATTATTCGTCAACTCTGCAGGTGCATGCCATGTATGGCCAACGCCCTAATTACATCAGGCATGCTAAAAATTGCACCCATTATTATTGTTATTATGCAGATAAATACTTAAATCACTAACACCTTTCCTCTCCGATTTGCTCCACAAGGCTGGGTGACACCCTAGATCGGACCACACCCTGATCTACGCATGCATTTGTTTGTTTGTTTGTACAATGATTCTCTTGGGTCACCTGTGACAAATGGTCATTTCTAGCTTGCTGCTGTGCCTGTGCACAAAACGTCCCGTTTGGATGCTGACCGAGCTCGAGGCACGGGCCGAAGGAGTGCCGGCCAGGCAGGATCGCAAGCTCGGACGGACACAAGCACAACAACTCGATGCGCGGCTTCAAAAGCAGCCCGGGCTCTGGTGCTTGTGTCCGGCCGAGCCCGCAGTCCTGCCTGGCCAGCACTCCCCCGACCCGTGCCTGGAGCCCGGTCAGCAACGATTGTGTTGGGGTGGACAGTCGCGATTTGAGTGAAAAAGAACCCAACAAAGTTATTTCAGTTCCATCTGAATAAATGATACATGTGTTTTTTTACATTGTCTCGCTCCAAAAAGTCGGAAATTACTTTCCGAGTTATTTTCAGAGTACCCTGTCAAAAAAAATTCATGCATTTGTACTTTATTTTGTCTTCTTTTGCCTGGCCCCAATGTTCTTTTATGGCGCCGTGCCGATTTCCTTAAGTTTTTTCAGGGCTTCTTCGCAGTGTGTGCTGTGTGGAAAAACATCGTGGACGGACTGTTGGGGAAGAGAGAAGACTTCTCTCCTCTCCTTAAAGGTGGACTCCCTGATATAAGAACTCGACACCCCCGCCCGTATAACGACCACGGAATCAGTCAAACGAAACCTTCGGTACAACTCGTTTATTTCGAGCACATGCAAGGGAAAGTTCAACCGTGGAACCTTTAAAGTACAAGAGGTTTCAATTACAATTAGACAGTTTTTCGAGGGGTGCTACCCTCCTACAAAACCATCGATTGGTCTACTGCTATCAGCGAAGTTACATTGATTTGTTGGCTCTTATCAGACGAGCTCTGAGTGGTTCGTTCCCACCTGTCCATCTCTCATCACATGTCAATCATGCTGTTCAGTGATGTGAACTTTGTCATAGTCCCTATGCCGTGTGAAGTAACTCTTGTTCCAAAGTACTGGCTTCCTTATCTCTTCCCGAGAGTCCCGAACTAGTCTAATACAGCTTTTCATGAGAGTCACATATTGCTTACAGTCTATGTTCCAGACTGTTGCCTTTGGTGGATTTGCTTATGTAAATCTATACTAAAGTTCACACCACGGATGGTTCATTACCCATCAGGCTTCGTTATTCCCTTCTTACTAGCCCAATGTAAGCGAGTGTATAAGCGTGCTTTACATACAGAAGCGGGTTATACATAACCGGTCAATATTACATACCGTAAGATAGAGGGACTCCCGATTCCTCAGAACCTCCTAATTCCCGTTAACCTTCTTACTCAAGTGTACTTTTTCCCCCCCCTTACACGGACAAAATCGCCTAACTGCACAGAAACAGCGCCCGACTCGTGTCTGCGCCAAAAATGTTTAAACTGCCACACATGGTCGGCGCTGGCGTACAAACGTTGGTGAAAGTTGGAAACAGAGGATTTCATGCCAAAAAACGTTTGGATGCTAAAAAAGGCGCACAATCGTGGCAAAAATAGGGGCCTAAGAGAGGTTTACAGTGCATGTGTGTAAACGCACAAAGCATGGTAAATAAGTTTGATGAGCTGCACACGCAAATAACCACATGGGAATATGATGTCTTGGCAATAACGGAGACCTGGCTCAAACAATTGCAGGATTGGGTATTAAATATTCCTGGTTATAAGGTGTTTAGGAAAGATAAGGAAGGAAAGAAAGGAGGTGGGGTCACAGTATTGATTAAGGAGAATATCACATTGCTAGAGAGAGAGGATGTCCTGGAGGGGTCAAGGGTTAGAGTTAAGAAACAGTAGAGGTGCCATTACACTACCAGGCCATCAACTAGTGGGAAGGATAAGAAGGAGCAAATTTGCAGGCAAATTATAGAGAGGTCCAAGAACTATAGAGTCGTGATAATGTGGGACTTCAATTATCCTGATAGAGACTGGGATAGTAATCGTGTAAAGGGCAGAGAGGGGAAAGAATTTCTGAAGTGTGTTCAGGAGAACATTCTTGATCAGTACGTTTCCAGCCCAACGAGAAGGAGGCATTGCTGGATCGGGTTCTGCAGAATGAGATGGGTCAAGTGGAGCAAGTGTCAGTAGGGGAACATTCAGGGAACAGTGATCATTTCATCAAAAGGATTAAATTAGCTTTGGAAAAGGAAACAAAACAATCTGGAGTAAAAATGCTTAATTGGAGGAGGGCCAATTTCAATGGGTTGAGAACGGATCTGGTCCGGGCAAGTTGGAATCAAAGATTGGCAGGCAAAACTGTAATCAAACAATGAGCCGCCTTTAAAGAGGAGATGGTTCAGAATAAGTCGAGGTACATTCCCACGAGGGAGATAGGTAGGGCAACCAAAGCCAGAACTCCCTGGATGATGAAGGACAAAGAGTGTAAGATGAAACAGAATGTCAGGTTGAAAATACAAGTGAGAACCAGGCTGAATATAGAAAGTTCAGAGGGGAAATGAAAAAGGAAATAAGAGAGGCAAAAAGACAGTATGAGAATAGATTGGCAGCTAACATAAAAGCAAATCCAAAGATCTTCTATAGGCATGTAAAGGAGGAGAAGTGGGGCTGATTAGCAACCAAAATGGAGACCTACGCATGGAGGCAGAGGGCATGGCTGAGGTACTAAATGAGTATTTTGCATCTGTCTTTACCAAGGAAGAAGATGCTGCCAAAGTCATAATGAAAGGGGAGATAGTTGAGATACTGGATAGGATAAAAATTGATAAAGAAGAGGTACTAGAAAGTTTGGCTGTACTTAAAGTAGATAAGTCACCAGGACCGGATGGGATGCATCCTAGGCTGCTGAGGGAGGTAAGGGTGGAAATTGCGGAGGTACTGGCCTCAATCGTCCAATCCTCCTTACACCCTTGTTCAAAAAACACCTTGTTCAGCAACTACAGACCAGTCAGTTTAACCTCGGCCGTGGGAAAGCTTTTATTGTGTATGGAGAAAGAGTCAGACTGAACACTGTGAGCTCAAAGTAAAGTGTGATCTTAGTCTTTTATTGCAGGTCTCCAGAGTGCCTCTCCAAGCTGTGAAGCCTCCTTAAATACCTGTGCTCCCAAGGGATTATGCGATCCCTTGGGACTCCACGGGATGAGCCCTCTGGTGGCTGTATAGAGTAACTACAAGTCCACATATATAACAACACTTCCCCCCAAAGTCAATAGTGTAACTATTTACAATGTGAGCCAATCTGGGGCCCTTCTTGCCCTGGTTGATCGTCTCGGTGTGAAAGCTGGTGTTGTTGAATCATTTGTTGGGCCCTTGCTGGGCTGTTGTGCAGCTGGCCTTGCTGGGTTGCCTGATGTGTTGGGCCCTGCTGGGCTGCTGTGGATGATGGGTTCTGCTTTGTGGTCAACCGTGGTGCCGGTTGCCACTGGTGTGTATGTTGGGGGATCAAAAAAGGTAGGGTCCAAGGTGGGTTGCTCAGGATAGTCCGTGAATCTGAGTTTGATTTGGTCCAAGTGTTTCCGGTAAATGAGTCCATTTGAAAGTTTGACCCGCAATACCCTGCTCCCCTCTTTGACCACGACAGTGCCGGGAAGCCACTTGGGACCTTGTCCATAAGTTAATACAAATACAGGATCATTGATTTCAATCTCGCATGACACATTTGCTCGATCATGGTATGCACTTTGTTGAAGCCGCCAGCTCTCTACCTGTTCATGTAGATCATGGTGAACTATTGAGAGCCTTGTCTTAAGTGCTCTTTTCATGAGCAGTTCAGCAGGTGGGATTCCAGTGAGTGAGTGGGGTCTCGTACAGTAGCTAAGCAGGACTCGGGATAGGTGAGCCTGCAGTGAGCCTTCAGTTACCCTCTTCAAGCCTTGCTTGATGGTTTGCACTGCTCTCTCTACCTGACCATTGGACGCTGGTTTAAATGGGGCAGATGTGACATGTTTGATCCCGTTACGGGTCATGAATTCTTTGAACTCAGCACTGGTAAAACATGGCCCGTTGTCGCTCACCAGGGCATTGGGTAGGTCGTGTGTGGCAAACATGGCCCGCAGGCTTTCAGTAGTGGCAGCGGACGTGCTGGCCGACATTATCTCATATTCAATCCACTTGGAGTACGCGTCTGCAACCATGAGGAACATTTTACCAAGAACGGGCCTGCATAGTCGACGTGTACCCTAGAATACAGTTTGGAGGGCCAAGACCATAAACGTAGCGACGTCTCCCTGGGTACATTGCTTAATTGCGAGCATGTATTACATCTGTGAATGCAGGACTCTAAGTCCACATCGATGCCGGGCTACCGCACGTGGGATCTGGCTATCGCATTCATCATTACGATGCCTGGGTGGGTACTGTGGAGATCATTGATGAAGGTGTCTCTGCCCTTCTTGGGGACAAATACTCGATTGTCCCACAGAAGGCAATCTGCCTGTATAGACATTTAGCTTTGCGCCGCTGGAACGGCTTTATCTATTCCTGCATTTCCATTGGGACATTGGACCAGCTCCCTTGAAGCACACAGCTTTTGACTAGAGATAATAAGGGGTCCTGGCTTGTCCAGGTTTTGATCTGCCGGGCAGTGACGGGTGATTGCTCACTCTCAAATGCTTCCATAATCATGGCTAGATTTGCGAGCTGAGCCATTTCCACCCCAGTGGTGGGCAATGGCAGCCTACTGAGAGCATCAGCGCAGTTTTCTGTGCCTGGCCTGTGGTGGATGGGTGGGGTGGCTTGACCCATCCACCTCCACGGAGGTGTGTGGGGGACCTGACCCATCCACCTCCATGGCACGAACCTGGTATTGCAGTACTTCCAGGAACGGTGCAGTGGCTCTAGGCCTTTTGGCTAAGAGCATTGGCGCAGAGTGATCCTTGAATGGGCCCAAGGTGACCTCTGGCGTTTGTGATTTGACAAAGAATTGGAACGATTGGCTACGAATAAAAAAAAAAAAAAAAAATCCACCTCCACGGAGGTGTGTGGGGGGCCTGACCCATCCACCTCCATGGCACGAACCTGGTATTGCAGTACTTCCAGGAACGGTGCAGTGGCTCTAGGCCTTTTGGCTAAGAGCATTGGCGCAGAGTGATCCTTGATGTGTGCAAGGTGACCTCTGGCGTTTGTGATTTGACAAAGAATTGGAAAGATTGGCTACGAATTAAAAAAAAACATGAGCGCCCATCTCTGGATGCGGGCCGATGCGTTGGTATTTAACCCTTTACTCTCGGAGAACAGAGATATACGTGGCTTATGGTCAGTTTCCAATTCGAATTTTAGCCCAAACAGGTATTGATGCATTTTCTTTACCCCATAAACACACATTAACACTTCTTTCTCAATCATGCTGTAGGCTCTCTCAGCCTTAGACAGACTCCTGGCTGCATAGGCAACTGGTTGCAGTTTCCCGAAATCATTAGCTTGTTGC
Organism: Pristiophorus japonicus; assembly: GCF_044704955.1. NCBI lineage: Eukaryota > Metazoa > Chordata > Chondrichthyes > Pristiophoridae > Pristiophorus > Pristiophorus japonicus. The sequence goes on along the minus strand of NC_091978.1, from coordinate 348,521,285 downwards.
AATACACAGCCGACACCATATGACGACGCATCACATGCTGGTACCAAACACTTACATGGATCATACAACACAAGCAATTTGTTTGAGCATAACAATTTTCTCGCTTTTACAAAGGCATTTTCTTGGCTTTTGCCCCAAACCCATTCATCCCCTTTTCGTAGTAAGACATGTAGTGGTTCTAACAGTGTGCTGAGACCCGGTATGAAGTTACCAAAGTAGTTCAGCAGTCCCAGAAATGAACGCAGCTCCGTCACGTTCTGTGGCCTCAATGTGTTCTCGATTGTCGCCGCCTTCGCGTTGGTGGGCCTGAAGCCATCCACCGCAATCTTCCTTCCCAGAAACTCCACTTCAGGCGCCAGGAAAACGCACTTCGAGCATTTTAACCTGAGCCCCATGCGGTTGAGTCGACTAAGAGCCTCCTCCAGGTTCTGCAGATGCTCGACTGTGTTCCGACCTGTGACCAAGATGTCGTCCTGGAAGAATACGGTATGTGGGATCGACTTCAGTAAGCTTTGCATGTTTCTCTGGAATACCGCTGCCGCTGATCGGATTCCAAACGGGCATCTGTTATAAACAAAAAGACCTTTGTGCGTGTTGATACAGGTGAGGGCCTTCGATGATTCCTCCAGTTCCTGCGTCATGTAGGCTGAAGTCAGATCCAGCTTCATGAATGTCTTTCCTCCCGCCAGGGTTGCAAAGAGGTCGTCGGCCTTTGATAGTGGCCCTGCAGGGAGAAACGATTGATAGTTACTTTGTAATCGGCACAGATTCTGACGGTGCCGTCTCCCTCGAGGACTGGGATGATAGGACTGGCCCACTCGTTGAACTCGATCGGGGAAATGATGCCCTCTCGTTGCAGCTGGTATAGCTCGATCTCTACCCTTTCTCTCATCATGTACGGTACTGCTCTCGCCTTGTGATGGATGGGTCGCATCCCCGGAATTAGGTGGATTTGCACTTTTGCTCTTTGGAATTTCCCATTGCCTGGTTCAAACAGCGAAGGAAATTTGTTTAAGACCTGGGCACACTAAGTGTCGTCAACGGGCGATAGCGCTCGGATGTCGTCCCAGTTCCAGTGTATCTTTCCCAGCCAGCTCCTGCCGAGCAGCGTGGGACCATCGCCCAGTACCACCCAGAGAGGTAGCTTGTGCACTGCTCCATCGTAGGAGACCTTTACGGTAGCACTGCCGATTACAGGTATCAGTTCTTTCATGAAAGTTCTTAGTTTCGTGCAAACTGGAGTTATGTCTGGCCTTGAGGCCTTGTTGCACCACAACCTTTCAAAAGTCTTTTTGTCAATGATGGACTGGCTCGCGCCCATGTCCAGCTCCATTGACACTGGGAGTCCATTTAGTTCAACATTCAGCATTATCGGGGGACAATTCGTGGTGAATTTGTGCACCCCATGTACCTCTGCCTTATCGATCTGAGGCTCTGGTTCATCGTGATTATCCGTGGATCTGTCCTCCTCTGCAACATGGTGGTTTGCAGGTTTAACAGGCTTTGCAGCTTGCCTGCACACTCGTTGGAGGTGTCCCATTGTTCCACAGCCTTTGCAAACGTGCTCTTTGAATCGGCATGAATGGAAACGATGATCACCCCTCGCAGCACCAACAAGGTGTTAATGGCTTTGCATTCATCACCTTTGATGGTAGACTCTGAGACATCTGCGGACATGCATCTGCAGGTATGTGTGACCTGCCCCCTACATTACGATTCGAAAACAACATCACTTTGTTCACAGTACTTGTAGCAGAACTTCTGTGCTGAGAGATTTGCTTCGTATGGTCAGTGGTGGCAATGAATGCCTGGGCTATCACTATGGCCTTACTCAAAGTTGGGGTCTCTACAGTCAAAAGTTTGCGAAGTATGGTTTTGTGGCCAATGCCAAGTACGAAAAAAATCTCTGAGCATGTGCTCCAAATGTCCTTCAAATTCGCAATGTCCTGCAAGGCGTCTTAGCTCGGCGACATAACTCGGCACTTCCTGACCTTCAGACCTTTTGTAGGTGTAGATCCGGTACCTCGCCATCAGAACGCTTTCCTTCGGGTTCAAATGCTTTCGGACCAGTGTGCACAAATCGTCATACGATTTCTCCGTGGTTTTCGCTGGAGTGAGCAGATTCTTCATGAGGCCATATGTTGGTGCCCCACAGACGGTGAGGAGGATCGCCCTTCATTTGGCAGCGCTCTCTTCCCCATCTAGCTCATTGGCCACGACGTATTGGTCAAGTCGCTCCACAAAAGTTTCCCAATCATCTCCCTCCGAGAATTTCTCCAGGATGCCCTCTGTTCTCTGCATCTTTGGGTTCGCTATCTGTATCTCTTCACCAGTTGTTGTGTATGGAGAGGTAACAGAGAGGGTTGATGAGGGCAATGCGATTGATGTGGTGTACATTGACAAAAGTGCCACATAATAGGTTTGGCAGCAAAGTTGAAGCCCATGGAATAAAAGAGACCATGGCAGCATGGATACGAAATTGGCTAAGTGACAGGAAACAGAGATAAATGGTGAATGGATGTTTTTCGGACTGGAGGAAGGAATACAGTGTTGTTCCCTGGGGGTCGTTCCTGGCACCACTGCTTTTCTTGATATATATTAATGAATTGGACTTGGGTGTACAAGGCACAATTTCAAAATTTTCAGCTGACACAAAACATGGAAGTATAGTGAACAGTGAGGAAGATAGTGATAGATTTCAAGAAGGCATAGACTAGCTGCTGGAATGGGTGGACACGTGGCAGATGAAATTTAACATAGAAAAGTGCGAAGTGATACATTTTGGAAGGAAAAATGAGAAGAAGCAATATAAACTAAAGGGTACAATTCTAAAAGGGGTGTATGAAAAGATTTACGAATGGTTCCGGGGATGAGGGACTTCAGTTACGTGGATAGACTGGGGAGAAGCTGGGGTTGTTCTCCTTAGAGAAGAGAAGGTTGTGAGGAGATTTGATGGAGGTGTTCAAAATCAGGGATCTAGACAGAGTAGATAGAGAGAAACTGTTCCCATTGGCGGAAAGGTCGAGAACTAGAGGACACAGAATAAGCTGATTGGCAGAAGAACCAAAGGCAATATGAGGAAAAACACTTTTATGCAGCGAGTGATTATGATCTGGAATTCACTGGTGGAGGCAGATTTAATCATGGCTTTCAAAAGGTACCTGAATAAGTACCTGAAGGAAAAACAAAATGCAGGGCTACGGGGATAGGGTGAGGAACTAGGACAAGCTGAAGTGCTCTTGCAGAGAGGTTACTGCCCCCAAATGGGACACGGGGCAATTCTGGCCCCTATGATTCTTACCAGTACATTCAACTGTATTTACATTCTGAGTAAAAATGCATAATAAGAGCACAATAATTTTGCCTCTATAATTTTGCTTCTGTAGAAACATAGATACATAGAAATTTACAGCGCAGAAGGAGGCCATTTCGGCCCTTGGTCAGCAGCCGGCCCTTGGTCAGCAGCCCTAGAGGTTACATATAAACCTATGAACAATGACGGAGAGGCAAGGAGCACCCAGCCCAACCAGTCCGCCTCACACAACTGCGACACCCCTTATGCTGAAGCATTTTACACTCCCAACCAGAGCCATGTGATCTCCTGGGAGAGGCAAAAATCAGATAAAAACCCAGGCCAATCTCGGGAGAAAAAATCTGAGCAAATTCCTCTCAGACCCATCCAGGCGATCGAAACTTGTCCAGGAGATCACCCTGGCCTTATTTTAATCCCTGCAGTACTTACCAATATATCTGCGCCGTTCAACAATAGGTCATCCAGTCTAATCCCAACTATCAGCTCTAAGTCTGTAACCCTGCAGGTTACTGCACTTTAAGTGCCCATCCAACCATCTCTTAAAAGAGGTGAGGGTTTCTGCATCAACCACTCTTCCAGGCAGCGAGTTCCAGATCCCCACAACCCTCTGCGTAAAGAAGCCCCCCTCAAATCCCCTCCAAACCTTCCAGTAACCACCTTAAAATTATGCCCCCTCGTAATTGACCCCTCCACCAATGGAAATAGACCCTACTATCCACTATATCCAGGCCCCTCAATATTTTGTACACCTCAATGAGGTCTCCTCTCAACCTCCTCTGTTCCAATGAGAACAAACCCAGCCTATCCAATCTGTCCTCATAACTAAGATTCTCCTTCCAGGCAGCATTCTAGTAAATCTCCTCTGCACCCTCTCTCGTGCAATCACGGCCTTCCTATAATACGGCAACCAGAACTGAAGTTGTGGCCTAACCAAAGTATTATACAATTTAAGCATAACCTCCCTGCTCTTATATTGCCAATAAAGGCAAGCATTCCGTATGCCTTCTTAACCACCTTATCCACCTGGCCTGCTACTTTCAGGGATTGGTGGACAAGCACTCCAAGTCACTTTGTTCATCTACACTATTAAGTGGCCTACCACTTAATGTTTATACCCTTTCCTTATTAGCCTTCCTAAAGTGCATCACCTCACACTTCTCTGAATTAAATTCCATTTGCCATCTGCCCACCTGACCAGTAGATTGATATCCTCCTGCAGCCCATGACTTTCCTCTTCATTATCAACCACATAGCCAATTTTAGTGTCGTCTGCAAATTTCTTAATCATACTCTCTATATTCAAATCTAAATCATTTATAAATACCACAAAAAGCAAGGGACCCAATACTGAGCCCTGCGGAACCCCACTGGAAACATCCTTCCAGTCACAAAAACATCCATCAATCATTACCCTTTGCTTCCTACCCCCAAGCCAATTTTGGATCCAACTTGCCATTTTGCCCTGTATCCCATGGGCTTTAACCTTCACGACCAGTCTACCATGTGGGAATTCTGCCAGCACATGACCGTTATTTGCTCTGCCAGCTGATCATCCAGAAGGTGGTCACAATTATGGCATCTCTGAGACCTTCTGGCATGCTCTTCTCCTTCCAAATAAGACAAATGAGTTCATATATTCACACCAATAGTGCTTCTCCGCTATGCTTTAGTGCATCGGCCGGGCTCCTGAGGCCTTGCTGTTCTTCAGTTGTCAGATGGCCTTTCCAACCTCATGCAGGGCTGGGGTTGTGCTGAGATGGTGACGGGTAGCATGCTGCGGAATGGAGTGGAGGACACTCACGTCAAAGACAGAGTCTCGGTTTAGGAGATCTCCGAAGTGCTCCTTCCAGCGGGCACTGACTGCCTCTCTGTCCTTGATGAGCACCTCTCCGTTCTTGGCCCGCAGTGGGGTAGGACCTTGGGTGCTTGGGCCGTAGTTGGTCTTGACTGTGCTGAAGAATCCACGCATGTCCACATGGTTGTCGGCTAGCTGCTGGACCTCCTACACTTTCTCCATCCATCATCCGTTCTTTAGGTCGCCAGTTTTTTGTTGGACCCAACACAAGCTCCGACAAGGCATGAGAGCCCCAGGTGGGCAGAGGATACGCTTCCTTGAAAAAATGCAACATCCCCACCGACACCTGGGAATCCCTGGCCCAAGACCGCTTAAAGTGGAGGAGAAGCGTCCAGGAAGGCGCTGAACATCTCGAGTCTCTTCGCCGGGAACAAGCAGAAGCCAAGCGCAAACAGCGGAAGGAGCGCAGTCAGTCCAAGCACCCCACCCACCTGTCCCTTCAACCACCATCTGCCCCACCTGTGACAGAGACTGTAGGTCCCGCAACGGACTCATCAGTCACCTGAGAACTAGTGTGGAAGCAAGTCATCCTCGATTCCGAGGGACTGCCTAAGAAGAAGAGATCATCCAGGTCTGTCTGTGCTGTTGGACTAGAGATGATACTGCTCTTAGGAGCACATTGTACCATTTGTGCACAACCTGGTGCTGGCACAAATTTGCCATCGAGCTGAGAGCCAGATGCTTGTTTTGGTGCTGCTGTACATATGACATTGCTCAAGACAAGAGTCCTCATATTATCAGCATTTTGTGCTTGTACAAGATCTCTGCATCACTGTTTCATAATTGTCTGCAATATATCTACAACTTTGTTAAAGTTGGGAATTATAGTCCAATATATATTGTCCCTCAGCATTTTGAAAACAGCAAGGAGAAGATCCATGCGAGGTGCTTCTTCCGCATTCTTTGTGTGTATCGCAGAGTTTTCAGTTGTAGGTGCCACTAACCATGCGAGGACAGAAAACTGCCCTGTCAAACCAGCACCCAATTTGTTTATGACTCCAGAGTTTTGAATGGCAGACTGCTCACACCATGTAGGCTAACTTGCAACATTTGATTGCACAGCAACTAGTTGATTTGTTACTGTTCGGTCACATCATGTGTTCAAAAGTTAAATGTTGCATAGTCACTATAGAATTTCGGTCCAGCTGTTTCCCTACCTTCAATACTTCATCATCTTTGCAACGTGCATTAGCCAATAACCCCATCTCATTATCACTATCCATAGCCTTCAGAGTGTGGACAGGATTTGACCAGAAACTTAACTGGACTAGCCACATAAATACTGTGGTCACAGGAGCAGGTCAGAGGCTGGGTATTCTGTGGCACGTGACTCACCATCTGGCTTTCCACCATCTACAAGGCACAAATCAGGAGTGTGATGGAATACTATCCACTTGCCTGGATGAATGCAGCTCCCAACAACACTCAAGAAGCTCGACAGCATCCAGGACAAAGCAACCCGTTTGATTGGCACTTCTTTCACCACCATAAGCATTCACTCCCTCCACCACCGGCGCACCATGGCTGCAGTGTGTACCATCTACAAGATGCACTGCAGCAAATCGCCAAGGCTTCTTCGACAACACCTCCTAAACTCGTGACCTCAGCCACCGAGAATGTCAAGGACAGCAGGTGCATGTGAACACTGCCAAGTTGCCCTCCAAGTCACACACGATCCTGACTTGGAAATATACCACTATTCCTTTATCGTCTCTGGGTCAAATTCCTGGAACTCCCTCCCTAACAGCACTGTGGGAGTACCTTCACCTCCCTTACTGCAGCGGTTCAAGAAGGCGGCTCACCACCGCCTCCTCAAGGGCATTTAGCGATGGGCAATAAATGCTGGCCTTGCCAGCGACACCCACATTCCGTGAATGAATTTTAAAAAAATTAATTGGGGCAGAGTTATGGTGAGGTGGACTTCCACCTATCTCTCTGAATCTGCCCCCACTCCAACAGACAATAGTTGGGGACAGAATGGAGGGAGAGAATGCTGCTGTACAGGAGAATTCCAGCCTCCCTGCCTCTGTGCAGATGCTTACAGAATATGAAGTCGTTGCTATGTAATGTGCTGCAGTTTCACTGATGGAAGATCTGGCAAGAGCATCCTTGGGTTCTGGTTTCTCTGTGTAAAGAAAAGAAAGCAAAAAATGAGTAAATATGCATGTTTATGTAAATACCTACGGCTTAACCAATGCTTGTAAATTTTCACCACTGTTGCTTAGTCACGTTAATGACCATGATAATGTTCCAATTTTAGCTGCAAATTACATTATGTATATAAAATGGTCTAAAATAGAGGTTGTGCACTGTCCTCAAACTTCTGCCTTACCTTCTCCTTCCAAGGTCTCAGTAACCAGAATGTCAATATAGCTCCTTATAGGGTGTTGGTGACCATCACTTGCCATCTCCACTGGATTTCCAAGTGAAAGCCAGTTTCTCCTGAAAAGAGAGGAAGGCAATAATCTCCCCCCTCACTATCTGGGTAGTAATGCAGCGGATTGGATTGCCCACTTGTTATAGAACTCATCTGAATGTCATCCCATTGTGTGTACAAAGGGATGGTGATCCACTCCAACTGGTTCTCTTCTTCTTAGACGATCCCTCGTATCGAGGGTGACTTGCTTCCACGCCAAAATATCCGAGGTCCCGAACTACATGTTGAAGAGTGCGTGGATTTTTTTAACGTGTGGTGGCCGTTGCACACCAGCCACCACATGGGCTTGACAGAGCTAGGTCTTGGTCCGCTGGCAAGGATTAACCAAAACGACTCGAGACCAATTCTGCTGCACGGACCTAGTGTGCGCACACATCGCAGTGCGGACTGGCCCGTGCTGCCCCTTCCAGCAGGTTACCACCCAGATGGTGAAGTTGAAAATTACCCTCGACAAGTCATGGACACAAACTTTACACTTTTAATGATAGTCTCCTATTCTTGCCTTCGTTACTGTTCTGTTGAAAAGCACCACCTTGCGCAGTTGCCTCGCAATTACCATTACCAACCAGCATTACTCACCCTTCAAGATGAACCTTCAGCATTTCATGAGAATGGCATGACCACTAAGGGATGTCTATTGTACTTCTAGCCCATTGGGCTAGAAGCGCAATAGACAACATTGAAAACAGGTACAACTTTATTAATGGAAACAACAATTTAGGTTAATATTGGACGCAGCACACATTTTCTTCTTATGATTAGAACAACTTCTAAGCCTCTGGGCTGGATTTCAGAATTTTCGCCACCTGGGCCCTGCGCCAGGGTGTGCAGTGCGAAGGGAGGCATTGTGCAACTTTCGAGGCACAAAAATGGGAAACGCCCAAACTAAAGTGCCGGGTTGTGTGCGCTCCGAGCGAGGTCTTGGGGGGCCAAGAAAAAAACCTTAAAAAATTCCACATAAACAGTCCCAAAACATTGCCCACGCCACCACAACACAAATCATGAAAAAAATTAATGGAACACTCACACTTACCTCCCTCACTGCCGCCGGCAGGACTGGACCACTCTGCTTTCCCAGGCGGTCATTGTGAGGCACGATTCCAGGCGTACGGGTCGGGTTTGAGTCAAAACTCGGACAGTGTCGCAATGAGAGGCGTTGCACACCCGGCGGAGCTCTTCCCTGTGGTGCTGCTGAGCGCTGCCACAAAACCTGACTCGAGGATCGTGACCAGACGCAGGAGACCTCGCTGCCCCATTTCACGCCTCTCTGGGGCGAAACCCAGAGCGCAAAGGACCCGAAAATCCAGCCCATTGAGTTTCACTCAAATCAAATTATTTTTTTTTGGTGTATTATGGATCAGCAGGCTGATCTGTAACTTGTGATTTTACAAACTTTTATTTGCAGAGTAATTTAATAATGCAGTTTTGTGCGGGGCAACTGCAAGTCCCCTTGGCATTTCGTAAATGCTCATTTTGCAAATTCTTCCATCATTATGATGGTGCCAACCTGGGATAATCTCCAAACCGAATTTAAATTTTAATCATAAATTATGAACCAATTTCTACATCCTGGAGAGCAGATGAGTCTGTCTCATTTAAGAAGATAGAAGCTTCTATTCGTATTGCAGACAATTTATAAATCATAGTTAATTCATTCTGTGCACTTGATGAATTATAGAAGTATTGCGCCAACATTTAGCACACCTTCCAGTTTGGCAGGATCCTGCCCAATGTGTTGGCTGCGGGCTAACCTCATTAAACTTCTTCCTGTTCCACTCAGCTCATCTATCACTGCCCCCTCGGACTCTGCTGGAAGATCAACAATCACTGCCTCCTCCGCATCTCCCTAAAGAATGCCCTTTGGGTTGCAAGCATTCAAGGCTCGTGCTATCCATAATTGTGGATGATTGTATTGATATTCTGGCTTTGAGTGAAACTTGGCACATGGGTGGGGACACTTTGCACCTTACCATAGCCTCCCCATCTGGCTATACTTTCTATAACCTACCCTGCACAACCTGCCACTGTGATGCATTTCTCTTTATCGCCTTGGTCCTTCCCCTTTACTCCTCTGACATCTTCTCCTCCTTCAAGCTCCTCACCCTTTTCCATGATTTTCACCCCTCCTTTAAAAAGGAAAACATGGAATTTCCTGACCTCAGGATGTTCCAAAGCACTTTCCAGCCAATGAAGTACTTTTCAAGTGTCGTCATTATTGTAATGTAGGAAGGCAGCAACCAATTTATACACAGCAAGGCTCCACAAACAGGAATGTGATAATTACCAGATAATCTGTTTAATGATGTTGACAACTATTGGCCAGAACGCCAGGGGGAACTGCCTTCTGGAAGTCCATATAAATAAAATACATAAACAGTCTCCTGTCCACTACTTTAGTCACCTTTTCAAAAAAATCAATCAGGTTCAATCAGAAATAGTGCCATGGGAACTTTTACATCCACCTGAGTGAGTGGATGGGGCCTTGGTATAACATCTCATCCAAAAGACGGCATATTTGACAGTGTTGCACACTCTCGGCATTGCACTGGAGTGCCAATCAAGATTTTGTGCTTACGTCTCTGGTATATGACTTGAACTCAGAATGTTCGGACTCAGAGGTGGGTGTGCTACCACTGAGCTACGACCAACAGCTCATTGTCTACCATGGCTTCCCCGAGCCGGAATTTCTCACCAAGGTATCCTCTTTCCTTTCCTCACTCTGTCTCTGCACTCAACAATTTCATCCTTGCACTATCTCCTCTGAACTCACTGCCGTCCTAACCTCCCTAGACCTCTTCCTCACGTAATCGCTCCCACTCATATTCTAGGCCAACTTGCCATCTCTCGTAGCTTCTTTACTCCTGCAGTTTTGATCACTGACAGAGCTATCTCCAATCATTTCCTTGTATCCCTCACCACACAATCCCCCACCACCTTCCAACCCTATTTCCTTCCATATCCGCCCCTAGAAAAAGCATCCGCTAAGTCACTTAAAACTTCACTTTCAAGTTACCAGCTGCCTATTTTTTGACCTTCCATTCATCACAATCCCTCTGCATCAATGGTTATGCTTGACCACTCCCTCACATTCACCGTTGATGCTGTTATCAGCAGTAAAACTTTCCCTGTCTCCCATGTCAGTATTCCCTGTGGTTATGGCCCTCATCTTCGCTCCCTCCAGTCAAAGGGGTGCAGACTTGAGCATATCTGGTGCACACAGGCCTAGCCATTCATCACCAGATCTGGCTGGACCATGTCATTCTCTACCAGGTTTCACTCTCCTCTGCCAAAACCACCCAGGATCATCCAGCAGAGCAAAGATTATCCCCCCTCCCCCCAGCTTCTAGTCTTCATTACCAACTACCTCCTTGAGCCCCTCTCCTCTGTCCTTCCACTCTCACCTGTAACAACATGTGCGAGGAGCTCATGAACTTCTTTGTCATCAAGATAGAAACCATCCTTTCAGCTACCTTTGCTGCTTCCTCCCTGCTCACCCCAGTCCCCTACGCAATGCTGAAGCCCCATCTCTTTCTATCTCCCTTCTATCTAACACTCTTCAAACTCCTCTGTTCCATGAGACCCATCTCCTGTTTCTGTGACTCACTTTCCACTAAATCACTATCCATTCAACTTCCCTTCCTAGCTGCTTGCTGGAAAGAGTTCCATCTCATCAGGCACTGTCATCGTCTCTTTCAAAAATGCCACCAAAACCACCCCATCAATAAAGACACCGTGACCTCTCTGCCCTTGCAAACTACTGCTCTTCATCTCCAATCTCCTTTTCCTCTCGAACATGTTGTTGCCTTCCAAATCCATGCCCATTGCTCCCTCAACTCCCAAGTTTGAATCCCTCAAATCAATTTTCTGTTCCTCCCAGAGGCAGCTGTTGCTCAGTTGGTAGTTTCCAACGCCTCTGAATCAGAAGATTGTGGGTTCAAGTCCCTTTCCAGAGACTTGAGCACAAAAATCGAGGCTCATACTCCATCATCATAGGCAGTCCCTCGGGATCGAGGAAGACTTGCTTCCACTCTTAGCATGAGTTCTTAGGTAGCTGCACAGTCCAATATGAGAACCACAGTCTCTGCCACAGGTGGGACAGACAGTGGTTGATGGAAAGGGTGGGCAGGGAGTCTGGTTTGCCGCACGCTCATTCCGCTGCTTGCGCATGATTTCTGCATGCTCTTGGCGACGAGATGCACTTCCTCCACTTAGGGTGGTCTTTGGCCAGGGACTCCCAGGTGTCAGTGGGGATGTCACACTTCATCAGGGAGGCTTTGAGGATGTCCTTGTAACGTTTCCTCTGCCCACCTTTGGCTCGTTTGCCATGGACGAATTCCGAGTAGAGCGCTTGCTTTGGGAGTCTTGTGTCTGGCATGCGAACTATGTGGCCTGCCCAATGGAGCTGATCGTGTGGTCAGTGCTTCAATGCTGGGAATGTTGGCCTGGACAAGAATGCTAACGTTGGTGCGTCTCTCCTCCCAGGGGATTTGTAGGATCTTGCGGAGACATCGTTGGTGGTATTTCTCCAGCGACTTGAGGTGTCTACTGTACATGGTCCACGTCTCTGAGCCATACAGGAGGGTGGGTATTACTACAGCCCTGTAGACCATGAGCTTGGTGACAGTTTTGAGGGTCTGGTCTTCAACCACTCTTTTCCTCAGGCGGCCGAAGGCTGCACTGGCGCACTGGAGGCAGTGTTGGATCTCGTCGTCAATGCCTGCTCTTGTTGATAGGAGGCTCCCAAGGTATGAGAAGTGGTCCATGTTGTCCAGGGCCACGCCATGGATCTTGATGTCTGGGGGGCAGTGCTGTGCGGCGAGGACAGGCTGGTGGAGGACCTTTGTCTTAGTGATGTTTAGCGTAAGGCCCATGCTTTTGTATGCCTCAGTAAATACATCGACTATGTCCTGGAGGTCAGCTCGACTACAGAGATTGGGGTGGTCTTGGACCTGGACTGGAGACGGCGAAGGTTGAACAGGTTCTGTCATTTAGTTCCACCCCAGCAGGGAGCTTGTCAACTGTGAGGTGGAGCATGGAGCGAGGAAGATTGAGAAGAGGGTTGGGGGTGATGAAGCAGCCCTGCTTGACCCCGGTCCGGACATGGATTGGGTCTGTGATGCAGCCGTTGGTAAGGATCACAGCCTGCATGTCGTCGTGGAGCAGACAGAGGATGGTGATGTACTTTTGGGGACATTTGAAACGGAGGAGGACAATCCATAGACCCTCGCGGTTGACCGTGTCAAAGGCCTTTGTAAGGTCAAAGAAGGCCATATATAAGGGCTGGCGCTGTTCCCTGCAGCTGTCGTGCTGCAAAATCATGTCCGTTGTGCCCCGGAGGGGACGAAATCTGCACTGCAACTCCGGGAGGAGCTACTCGGCCACGGGGAGAAGATGGTTGAGGAGGACTCCAGCGACAACTTTCCCAGTGGCTGATAGCAGGGAGATTCCTCCGTAGTTGCCGCATTCAGACTTATCCCCTTTTTTAAAGATGGTCACGATCACTGCATCTCTAAGATCTCCCGGCATGCTCTCCTCCCTCTAGATGAGAGAAGAGGTCATGTATTAATGACAGCAGTGCCTTGTCGCCATACTTCAGTACCTCGGCAGGGATTCCATAAAGCAGTACTGAAGGAGTGCTGCACTGTCTTTCGGATACTCTCCCAGGTGGACGTAAAAAGCTCCCATGGCACTATTTTGAAGAAGAGAGGGGAGTTATCTCTGGCTAATATTTATCCCTCAGTCAACATGACTAAAAAGTGATTACCTGGTCATTATCACATTGCTATTTGTGGGAGCTTGCTGTGTACAAATTGGCTGCCTCATTTCTGACATTACAACAGCGGCTACACTTCAAAAAGTACATAATTGGCTGTAAATTGCTTTGCGATGTCCGGTGGTCAGGAAAGGCAAGACTTTACTTTCTTTTTCCCAGAGCACCAAAATAGCACTAATCAAAGTCAAGAGCGACATTCTTTGAGACTGTGACGGGATTACATTACCTCTACTCAACATCTTCAACCTTGCTGCAGCCTCCGGCACAATCGACACAACCGATAGCTTCGTGGTTACTTTTATTGGTACCAGCATGTTGTTGCAATTAAAAAAAAAAATGAATTCAAATTCTCAAACTGAAACTCGTGTTCTTTGGATTATGAAGCAAAGGCTCTGGATTACTAGTCCAGTAACAACCACTACACTACCGTACCCACAAAAACTCAAAACGCAGGGTTTGAGTTTTGCTCTTTTCGCACATTGCTAGCTATCCACAGATTATGTTAATGCTGGGCACTTATGTAAATAGCAGGTGTGAAATGGAGCAGCTGCCACTAATTATTGAAGAATTCAATTTACACCGACAGTTCAACGCATCGAATCATCACATCTCATTCTGCAACTGACAAGCATACTCTGCACAGAGCACGTGCCTGTTTTTCATGCAGTTTTATGCAACAAAGATTGACGTGGTCATGATCTACAATACATCCATATCAGACTTAAAATGTAAGCTTGTAGTTGGCTGGGAAAGCAGCTTTAAAATTGGCTTCACCTGCCTGTTCAGGTGAACATTGGAAATGACCATGGGCACAATTTTAGCCATGACTTGCTCCAATTTGTTTGGAGTAAGTTGTTTTTTCTGGCGTAAGTTAAAAAATGCCATTTTCCCCAATAAACTTGCTCCAGAGTAACTCAGTTAGGTACGATTTTTTTTAGTTCAGTTTTTTTTTCAAAAGGGGGCGTTCCCAGACACTTACGCCAGTTTTGGCCATTTATGCCACTTTGGCCAGCTAAAACTTACTCCAAATCGACTTAGGTCAGCGTATGTGGCCAGCTCTGAAAAACATTGCAGGCAGCTAAGAATTCGGCGCAGGTTAGTACATTTAAAGCACCACAGTTCCGAGCTTCACACCATTTATTCTGATCTACCTTTCTTGGGTCCAAAGTGGATAATCTCAGCCAGGGGAAACAACCTTCCAACATTTAATCAACTTAGCTTATAGTTTTTTTAACTCATTACTTGATCTAGTTTAAGTTATAGGTAGATTATATGAAATATTTAGATATGTAACATGAACCACTACAAGTATTGCAGCAAAAAAACAGAACCTCCTTCCCCTCTGCACCGAATTCCCACTTACCAAATTCCCAACTTTTACCCAAATTACCAACTTTTATACTTTTTTATGATGCATTCAGTTTCTGACAACTCTGAGCGACCCTGAATAAATACTGCAGGATATTTCCCATTCACCAGGCGAACATCAGGGCATCCCTTCGGCCAGGGATAGGGTGCGGCGAAAATCGGGGCATCCCTTCGGCCAGGGATAGGGTGCGACGAACATCAGGGCGTCCCTTCGGCCAGGGATAGGGTGCGGTGAACATCGGGGCATCCCTTCGGCCAGGCATAGGGGCTGCGAGCATTGGGTCCTACTCACAGCCTGCAGGACACACACTGGGAGGGCGAGGAGCTTGCGCACAGACTCCACTGCGCATGCGTGCAGCTGCTGGCAGTGTTTTCTGCGCTGGGCTGTTGCTCCGCCCCCCCCCCCCCCACTTCACTATCTATGGCATGCTGGGACATCGGAGAATCGGCAGAGTGGGCAGGATGGGGCCACTTTCTTTTGGCGCCGTTTCCAGCGCGCAAAGTCGATGCATTTAAGTTAACTGCGCCGAAAAAAGGGGTTGAGGAAAATTGGGCCCCAAGTCACTACTTGAAGAAGAGCAGGAATTGTTAGTGTCCTGATCAACATTCCTTCCTCAGCTAGAACCAACAAGAAATGGTCTAATTGGCCATGCATCTACTTGCTGTTGGTGGGGTTTTGCTGCATGCTAAATGACTTCACAAAGATGACTTAATTCATTGCATGTGATATGCTTTGGAGCATCCTGAGTGATGTAATAGAAAGAATTGCAGTACATTTTGAAGTGTAATCATTGTCGTAATGTCGGAAACGTGCCAGCCAATTTACGCACAGCAAGCTCCCACAAACAGCAATTTGATAATGACCAGATAATCTGATTGAGGGATAAATATTGGTTAGGACACTGGGGATAACTCCTCTGCTCTTCTTCGAAATAGTGCCGTGGGATCTTTTACATTCACCTGAGAGAGCAGACATCTCTTTCAAAAGACAGCACCTCCAACAGTACAGCGCTCCTCATCATCATCATCATAGCAGTCTTTCTGAATCGAGGAAGACTTGCTGAAGTCCAGAACCAGGGGTCACAGTCTAAGGATAAGGGGTAAGCCATATAGGACCGAGATGAGGAAAAACTTCTTCACTCAGAGAATGGTGAATCTATGGAATTCTCTACCACAGAAAGTTGCTGAGACCAGTTCGTTGGATTTATTCAAAAGGGAGTTAGATGTGGCTCTTACAGCTAAAGGAATCAGAGGGTATGAAGAGAAGGCAGGAGTGGGGTACTGAAGTTGCATGATCAGCCATGATCATATTGAATGGTGGTGTAGGCTCGAAGGGCCGAATGGCCTGCTCCTGCACCTATTTTCTATGTTTCTATGTTTCCATTCTTAGCATGGATTCTTAGGTGTCTGTACAGTCCAATATGAGAACCACAGTCCCTGTAACAGGTGGGACAGACAGTGGTTGAAGGGAAGGGTGGGCAGGGAGCCTGGTTTGCCGCACGCTCCTTCCGCTGCCTGCGCTTGATTTCTGCATGCTCTCGGCGACGATACTCGAGGAGCTCAGCACCCTCCCGAACGCACTTCACCCACTTAGGGCGGTCTTTGGCCAGGGACTCCCAGGTGTCAGTGGGGATGTCGCACTTTATCAAGGAGACTTTTAGGGTGTCCTTGTAATGCTTCCGCTGCCCACCTTTGGCTCGTTTGCCGTGGACGAGTTCCGAGTAGAGCGCTTGCTTTGGGACTCTCGTGTCTGGCATGCGAACTATGTGGCCTGCCCAGTGGAACTGATCAAGTGTGGTCAGTGCTTCAATGCTGGGGATGTTGACCTGGACGAGGATGCTATATGAGGCATTCGTTAGCCCCGCAGGGGAAGTCGTTGAGTCGGTCGACCAGCTCGTTTTTGATGGCGAAGTCCACTCCGTGGAGGAGGTGTTCTGTCTCTCGTTTTCCTTTCCAGCCTTGAGCTGGCCTGCCCCTGCCCACCGGGTCTCGCTTAGGGTGGTGCTGTCGATATCAAAGTGTCTAAGTTCCCGGGCAACAGTGGTGGTGCGGCATTCCGGTCTGTCGCTGTTGAGGTTGTCCATGAGGGTCCTGACGTTCCAGGTCCCGAACTTCATGTTAGAGGAGTGGAAGATGCCTGTGCATGATTTCTTTTAACGTGGGGTGGTCGTTGCACACCGGCGACCACACGCGCTAAGCTGAGCAAGGTCTTGGTCCAGTGGCAAGGGGGTCCAATATGACTGGAGGCCAGGCACTGCTATATGGGCCTAGTTGCCGATGGCAAGATGTTGGCCGCAGGCTCGGCGCTGGGTAGCGCCCTTGATGGTAGGTGGTCCAAGGCTTGGTTGGGGCAGGCATTGTGGCCTGGGTGGGGGGGAGCGCAGTGGTCCACTGGGGTTCAGAGTGGGAGAGCAAGGGGGTCACAGCCATTGTACTCACCTCATCTGGAGGAGGAGAGGAAGCCAGGTCATCAGTGGGTAAGGAGAGGTCCAGATGGGGTCGGGGGGGCGGGGGGCGTGGAGGCACGATAGCCAGATCCAACTGCCCAGTCGCTGCAATAGGTCCAGCCGGGAGGCCCAGGTCACGCCGAGTCGCTGCAGGAGGACCGCTCCCTCAGCACTGCAGTGTCAGCCTAGATTTTGTGCTCAAGTCACTGGAAAGGGACTTGAACCCACAACCTTCTGACTCAGAGGCGAGGGTTTCTACCCACTGAGCCATGGCAGAACACAACTAGTAAGGTGGTGTATAACTGCAAGGTTTTTTTTGCTGTCGTCTGTAACTAAGTGGGCTGAGGGTGATCACTTTTGGTTTACTGATATTTCAGAAAAGTGGTTCACAGAAATATATTTCACAGGGTTTTTTTCTTCAATTAGAGCAACAGCAACAATTGAGGTTCCCCTGGGGCAGTTTCATTTTAAAACACAAAATTGAGTATTAAGTAACAGCGAAAGGAATTGAGATTGTCACACCAGACCAAGTAAACGGGGAGCACAGAAGTGGAAACATATCTTACTGTGAAGTGTTTTGTTCGTCTGTAACACATGACCATGGCTTGGATTTCCTGGAAGCAGTATCAGTGATGAATTACTGAAAGCAGTTATCAGTAAGTGCTTACTGTGTAAATCCTGCTGACTAGACCTTTGTTCCTTCCATTTCCTCTTCCTTTTTCTCATCTTTCTCCTTTGCTATTGCTGTACCTCTCCATTCTGTGACATGCTTACTCCTCTTTGTGTTACAAAGTTATGCAACGTGCAGTGGACCGTGATTATTTTGGATATCTTTGCTGGGCTATTAAGGAGCACCCCACCTGAGCAGTCCAACCAGCAGAATTTTAACTTTAGTATCCCAGCAGTAAGCTCTGTAGTAATTCTGCTTGAGGCATCATTTTCACATTCTGCTGCTCTCTGTTCAGGCGCCTCTTCGTCAGGCAATGAACCCTGGCTGCAGAGGGGAGCCTTGTTCTCCCAGTTGATATCTCTTTCAGTGGAGGTGTGGGGGAACCATCACCTATCATCAGTCTTTCTCTGCTGTTCTGTCCTTTTAAAACAAAAACACAAAAAATTATAATGACGCTTAGTTACTATTATATACAATCAGTGCTAGGTGGTAGCATTCAGACTATAATGGGTGTGATGACAGGTGCACGCACCAAATAATTATATACTATGTAAGGCTTTTAGTGGCATAACAGCATATAAGGATATCACTGAATGAACAAGTGCAGGTGAAGATGGGGTTGTAAAAAGCAGTACGCTTTCTGCCCGGCATTGATGGTAAGCCAGTTAAGTACTTTAACAGTGAGAGCGAGGTGTGGGCATACTTAGCCCTCTGCATCCTTAGAAGGGGTGAATGACACCTCTTAGCTTGACTGACCTGGTAAGGTCACTAAACTGTTTCCTACACTGCAGTGGCTGAGTTGGCACTATGTGTCCTGGCTACATCCTCCACTAGGGGCGCCTCCACCTGGTCTCAAACAGAGCCTCCTTCTTTCCCAAACCTCCTGGAGTAGCACTTCCACATTGGACTGAGCAAACTGCAGAGTTGTGCCTGGCAGCAGACATTTCCGATGTCTTTATCGGGTGGATATTTCTTCTGTACCAGCAAAAGGTAAGGATGCTAGGCCCTTTAAGCATTTAAATAATGCAACTGCGTGCTATTGCCTGCTCCCAAATGGATGAGCTCCCACCAACAAGAGGCATTTGCAATGCCAAGAGCTATTCACATGAGGCCGACCTCAGAAACTAGGGCAGGCTCAGCATTCTTGACATCAGACCAGCAGAAGTCCTGCCCCACCATACTTGCAGTGTCTAGGAGGTTGGCAAAAAATAAATTGAATACTCTGCTATGTAAGAAGTACCTTCTGACAGTTGATAGACTTGACTGAATTCAGGTGGACCCATAATCGACCTATGTAGAATGCAGGGGCCACAGTTGGTGAGTCCATTTTCACAGATAAAACGGAGTAACAGCAACTCAAACCAGAACAATATACATATTGAATAGGAGTAAAGCATTTTGAAGCAACCCTGAAATCCATTTGATGTTTCACTGTTGAGTTTCGAGCTACAAGCAGCCGTAGCTCTGCTGGTTTAATATCTCCAGGGAGTGCAAGTCACAATGCGTTTATTCTCTCTGCAGCAGATGTTCACAAAAAAAATCTGGTGTGTCTCAATGCTCAAAAATAGCACTCAGTGGAAAGATTGTATTGTCTTCCAACATATTTGAAGTGACAAATATGTATGGCGAATTACATGTGTAACTAAAAGGTTTTGACAGGCATTACCGGTGGGGCTTTAAAATGGTTTTGTGCCCTGCAATGTCAAATATATTTAATATACCTTTGTTAATTTACACACTAAGCACGACTAAGAAAATAGAGCTGCAAAGTTTATATTATTGGTCTGGATAATGTGATTTACTTTTAGATGTCCTGTAAAATTTGGAACAGATCATTCACACTTTCCCCCGTTCCCCTCCCGAATTGGCTAAAGATGGGGTTACGTGTCATAAACACATACTCGGATGAAGACTATTTGCAAGAAACTCAGGAAAGGAATACTGTCCAGAACTGCTATAATAGGGTATATTTTCTCATTGACACCAGTGATGCAGTACACGGCAGGATGGCAGGGTGGAAGAAATTGTCAGAGAACCTGATCACCAGGCCCCTGACCATAGAGCATCATAAGGGTTCTTCTTGGTGCGGGGAGGGGGGGGAGAAGGGGGCGGAAGAGGTGCAACTCAGGCAGATGAAGCTCTTATAATAGAATGTTAATCAATACATGAGGAATTCCCCATGAGACTTTCTGGGGATGTGCTGGGCATTACTGCATTACCGTAGCCGGTAAAAATGAGTACTAACCACTCTACACTGACAGGATGATTTAAAGGTAGCTGGTGATTTGGAATTGCTGTAAATTGAATCAGCAGTCTAAGTGAAGATTTTTATTTCAGATCACTTTGGCAGCTCTTTTTAAGCTAGGTTATTTTTGGCAGTTTTGAGCCCAGAGATATTGTTGCGACTGAAATTTAAACTATGAGCATGCTTATGGAAATTCCATTATTTCAGTTATTTGAACAGAAGTTTAGGACAGTTTTTCAAAGTAAGCTGCAAAGGGATATTGGTAAGATCAGGGAATGGGCTACAAAGTGCAGCTTGGGTGTCAGGCATTTTATGCACCAAAGACCATTTTGAATCAATATATACAAAGTCCTGGGTATTTTATTTTTATTCGTTCATGGGATGTGGGTGTCGCTGGCAAGGCCAGCATTTATTGTCCAACCCTAATTGCCCTCGAGAAAGTAGTGGTGAGCCGCCTTCTTGAACTGCTGCAGTCGTGTGGTGAAGGGACTCCCACAGTGCTGTTAGGGAGGGAGTTCCAGGATTTTGACCCAGCGTCGATGAAGGAATGGCGATATACTTCTAACTCAGGATGGTGCGTGACTTGGAGGGGGACTTGCAGATGATGGTGTTTCCATGTGCCTGCTGCCCTTGTCCTTCTAGGTGTTAGGGGTAATGGGTTTGGGAGGTGCTGCCGAAGAAGCCTTGCCAAGTTACTGCGGTACATCTTGTAGATGGTACACATTGCAGTCACGGTGCGCTGGTGGTGGAGGGAGTGAATGTTTAAGGTGGTGGGGGGGGGGGGTGCCAATCAAGTGGGCTGCTTTTTCCTGGATGGTGTCCAGCTTCTTGAATGTTGCTCGAACTGCACTCATCCAGGCAAGTGGAGAGTATTCCATCGCACTTCTGACTTGTATCTTGTAGATGGTGGAAAGGCTTTGGGGAGTCAGGAGGTGAGACACCCATCATAGAATACCTAGTCTCTGACCTGCAGTGTAGCCACAGTATTTATGTGACTGATCTAGTTAAGTTTCAGGTCAATGGTGACCCCCCCAGTATGCTGATGGTGGTGGATTCAATGATGGTAATGCTGTTTAATGTCAAGGAGCAATGGTTAGACTCTCTCTTGTTTGAGATAGTCATTGCCTGGCACTTGTGTGGCACAAATGTTAATTTTAATTTTATGTCTGCTTTTGGAATAAATTTTGGGGAACAATTTTTATTTATTCATCACTGTACACTTGTTTTCAAATATACTGCAGAAATAGAAGTGAAGCAGTTACAGATCCTAAGCAGAACAGGAAGAAATGGAAAAAATTAGTCTATTAAAAACAACTGCTCCAATATCAACTTTCATGGGAGAACTGCCAATGGTACCTGTCATGTATCCTACATGGTTACTGCTTGTACTATTACAAGGTGTGCCACCAGAGGGCACTGCAGTGGGAGACTTGTAGGTTACCTGTACAGGTGTTCCAGGCCTAGTATAACAGGCAGGCCAGCATGTGTGATACTCACTCTGGAGTTACATTAAATGGACTATGGTCACTACAGTTCAAGCACAACACATTGTCTCGTGGAATCATTATTAGAGCATCTGAAGATATAACAATTGGCGACGAGATTACGGACCTTCATGCGAAAATGGCTATCCTTGGCACGTTGCAGCAGTTCGCCGATGATGATGATTGGGAAGCCTTTGTGGAGAGGCTCGACCATTTCTTCACAGCAAAAGACCTGGCAGGCGACAATCCGGCCACACTGGCTGATAAGCGCAGAGCTATCCTGCTAACCAGTTGTGGGTTCACCGTCTATGGCCTCGTCAGGGACTTGCTGGCACCAGCGAAGACAATGACCAAGACGTACGAGGAGCATGTAACGCTGATCCAAGAACAACTCAAGCCCAAAGAGAGCATCCTCACAGCCAGACATCGGTTTTATACACACTGACGGCCCGATGGCCAGTAGATCTGCAGACCTCAGGAGGCTGGCGGCACCATGTGATTTTGGCGACCACCTCGCCGAAGCTCTGCGGGATATCTTTGTCATTGGAATCGGCCATGAGGGCCTTCTTCATAAGCTACTGTCTGCAGATACCACAGTCACACTGCAGAAGGCCATCTCCGTGAGCCAAGCACTCCTGACGTCGACCTGCGACTCCAGGACTCAAACCCGGCAAGTACTGTGCACAGAGTGGCGCCTTTTAGAAACTGGACTGTAGAATGTGAATCTTCTCAGAGAGAACAGGCCCCCGAGTCCCTTAACTCAGAGTCCACCGAGGGGGGCTAATCAAGTAGCACCATGCTGGCATTGCGGAGGGAATCACAGGGCTCACCAGTGCCGTTTTAAAGACTATGTATGTAAAGGCTGCAGCACAAAGGACCACCTCCAGCGAATGTGTAAAAGAAATATGACTCACTGTGTTGATGAAGAGTCTGCAGAGGACCATGAATCCAGCGCGGATTATGAAGCGATAGTCAGAGAGGCAGCTCAGCCCCACGATGAAGTACATAGCACATTTACCTGCACCACCGAATGTTCTCCGTTGAGGATGGAAGTCGAGATAAATGGTGTTCCAGTCTTCATGGAAGTGGACACGGGGGCAAGCCAGTCAGTAATGAATCAAGAAGCCTTTGAGAGGCTATGGGACAATCAGGCTGAACGACCCAAGTTGGTCCCGGTTCAGACAAAGCTGTGCACCTACACCAATGAACTTATCCCAGTCGTTGGTAGTGCGGATGTAAAGGTACTCCATGATGGCACGGTGCACAGGTTACCCCTGTAGATTGTTGCAGGTGATGGACCAACGCTACTCGGAAGAAGGTGGATGGAGAAGATCCACTGGAGCTCGGAAAATTTCATCCCTCTAGCGATCGACGTCCCCCACGCTCAGAGGCAAAGCAAACCCCCACCTGAGGTTGGATCCGGCACCAGAGAGCAGACCAGCACAGCACTGAGTCACAGACCGCTCAGCACGACTGCGTGGAGCTGATCCAGCTGAGACGACCTGAACGCACCTTCCAGGCTCCAGTGGCAGAACTCTGGAGGAAGAAAATCGGACCCAGAGGCGACTTCCCAGCTTCGGTGGCGGAACCCAGGGAAAAGAGGATCACAGCAGTCGACATCGTGAATGGAAGAAAGATGGCGCCCAAACCATGAGGTGAGGCGCTGAAGAAAAAGATGGCGGCGGCCGGACCACGAGGTGTAGCGCTGATGGAGTAACACGTGGCACCAAGCGAAGAAGAGGATTGGAGTAAAGATAGCAAGGCTCTCTTAAAGGAGGCCCACAACTCACCACACTTAAATGGACAGTTCCACACTCTCAATCAATGTAACAGCAACTGTGAGTTAGATGTAAAATGTGTAATTGACGATCAGAGTTGTGTACAGGCAATAAGCAAGAAAAAGTCACGTAATTGTGATCGGAGCTACAGGTTATTCACAATAAGTAATGAAACGTTGTGCGATGTAGGATTTCAACTGCATACAGTCAATGCAGCGGGCAAACACCCATCGGGAGCACACAGGTCCAGCGAGCGACCCAATGCTGTAGCCTACGTCCCTGGGACCAGAGTGATGCACTACGGAGTGTCGCCACAAGCAGCTAATTTATACAAACTGCAGAGCTTGCGATCTCAGAGGGCAACGGCAACAGTATCGATACCCTGCTCCCGATCGGCTCCACCTCTCAGGCACCCGATGGCACCAACCGCCACGCGCCTGAAAGACCAAACTGCACTAAGGCACAGCCCCCAGACCCTATCGCCACCAAGGTTACACCCAGGAACGAAGGGTCACCCGCAACGGTTCTCCCAAATGGGACTGGAACCAGCCAGGATCCCAAACCAAATAACGTCAAGGCAAGCGAGTCAGCAGTTCCCTCTGCACTGCCAGACGACTACTCCTCAGGAACCAGCAGTGACCCGGGGCGCAAGGAGAGGACAGGCATCTGTGAACCTGCCCGACGCTGGAAGCAACGGCAAAAGCCCCAAGAGCAGGCAACCTGAGCCAACCAGGTTCCCACTGCCAGCACTGGGCACCACGCCGCCACCAGACTACCTGGACACCATTCAGCTGTTCTGGCACTAGTTTGTCCTCACGCACCGGTGCTGACCCTAGCACTGACTCCAAGTATATTCCAAGTATGTATCTCACCATTCAAATGTACTTCACTCACCATGGTACCACGAATGCAATACTGTAAATGCAATTTTTTTTTGGACTTGAATGTACATGAATGTAATGAACCAACGTACAAACTGTATGTGGGGGGGGGAAGAGAATGGCGTGGTCATGGACGCACAAACAGAATCCACTAGCAACTCTATTGCCAACGAAATACCAACTACTCACCCAAGATGGAAACGACCCTCCAAGGGTCAACCAGATAGAGCTAAGCCCAGAGCACAGTCAACGCAAAGGCGATTTGCACTAAAGACTTGGGGGAGAGTGATATCATGTATCCTACATGGTTACTGCTTGTACTATTACAAGGTGTGCCATCAGAGGGCACTGCAGTGGGAGACTTGTACATTACCTGTACAGGTGTGCCAGGCCTAGTATAAAAGGCAGGCCACCATGTGTGATACTCTGGAGTTACATTAAATGGACTAGATGTGGCCCTTACGGCTAAAGGGATCAAGGGGTATGGCGAGAAAGCAGGAATGGGGTACTGAAATTACATGATCAGCCATGATCATATTGAATGGTGGTGCAGGCTCGAAGGGCCGAATGGCCTACTCCTGCACCTATTTTTTTATGTTTCTATGTCACTACAGTTCAAGCACAACACATTGTCGCGTGGAGTCATTATTAGAGCATCCGAAGACATAACAGTACCTAAAGCACAATAATCATTTTCTAAAAGGTTTTCAAATCTAGCACAATACTTAATAGCTTGGTATTCATTTCATCCTCGAGCTGGGAATGGCACATCTGTAATTAAGTAATATAATTGAGAAACTTTGCTTCCAGTAGTAACTAATAACTTGTGTTTCTACTTTTCTGTTTCAGGGACATCAAGCCTGACAATATTCTTCTTGATGAGCAAGGTAAGTTGTTAACTCTTGGTTTTTCTTGATTTGAAGCCTGGGTGATGGAGACAGACATTCACCCCCATTGCCTTTTAACTTATGCTGTGGGATAACAATAGATTAATAGCCCCACTAAAACATTAGTAAAAGCAATTTCAGATAATTACACTATTATCGCAAAGTGCAACTTCAAGATTGTTTTACAGCTATTTCCTTTCAAATTCTTTGACATCAAGAATATCCATATCAATCCTCATATTTTAATGCTGTATCTTTTCCCTCGCCCACTGTAGTATTGTCATATATTGCTACAAGTTTAGGGTCTGTCTTAGATATTCTCTTAGATACAGCACTGCTTCCTGTAATTGATTTAAGCATCTTGGGCTGTGTTTTCGGGTCTTCTGCGCTCCGTTTTCCGCCCCGAAGCAGCGACAATGCTGGCGGTGAGGTCGTCTGGGTGGGTGATCAGCCTCCAGCGCCCCGCAGCGATCCTCGGCTCTGGTTTTGCGGTGGCGCAGAGCAGCACTGCCCGGAGGAGCTGCGCCCGGTGTGCAACGCCCCTGGTTGCGACACCGACGCGAGTTTGAACTCCTGCCTGACCCGTCCACCCGGAAGCGCGCCTCGCAATGACCGTCTGGGAAATCAGGACAGTCCAACCATCCCGTCGGCGAAGAGCTAGGTAATGGACTCCTAAGGTAAGTGTGATTGTTTTTTCTTTTAATTTTATTTGCGGTTTGTGTTGTGGTGCTGTGGTCAATATTTTGGGAATGTTTTTGTGGTTTTTTTTAACTCCCCCCCCCCCCCCAAGACATCAAGAGAGGTGTACAACGCCTCCCTTAGCACTGCGTCCCCTGACGCAGAGCCCAGCTACCCTAACTTACCTACTGAGGCGCAAACTGTTCCCGGCCGCTAACTTTCCCGCCCCTCCACCATTATCGCTCCAAAAACATAAAGCCCAAAATCCAACGAGTACAAACACAAAATATTGTGCATGCTGGAAATCTGAAATAAAAACAAAAAGAGCTGAAAATACTCAGCAGGTCAGGCAGCATGTGTGGAAAGAGAAACAGAGTTAACATTTCAGGTCAATGACCACTTCATCAGAACAGGAAAAAGTTAGAGATGTACCAGGTTTTAAGCAAGTGCAGTGGCAGGAAAAGGGGGCAGAAGAACAAAAGGGAAGGTCTGTGATAGGGTAGAAGGCAGGAGAGATTAAATGACAAAAGGGATGATGGTGCAAGACCCTTTTGTTCTTTCCTCCCTCCCCCCCCACCCCCCCACCTTTCCCTGCCCCGACACTTGCTTAAAACTTGGTACATCTCTAACTTTTTCCAGTGCTGACGAAGGGTCATCGACCTGAAACTTTAAATCTGTTTCTCTCTCCACAGATGCTGCCTGACCCGCTGAGTATTTCCTGGTTTTACTGAACTGCCCATTATCAAACTGTACAGTAGCGTAACCCAGGGGTGTAACATATCGTACCCCTTGTGATCTCGTGATCTGTACTGAACATTTGTGCCTTTTGCACATGCGCTTCTTCAATGTCTCAATAGGAAGAGCCCATGATGCATCATTCAGTTATCTTATTTCACAGTGACTGAACATATGGAACAACATTGATGATGAGATTTGCTTCATGCAATCAATACAACTTGTCTTGTGTAATAATACAAATAATGAACATGCCATGAAGTCTCACATCAGTGGCTTGTTCTGCTTGACTTTAGTAACTTCTAATTACTCTGCTGCATTCTAACCTTCTTGCAACCTTTGATGGATCTGACTGTTTGCCTGTGTCTCTTTCTCTCCTTTTTTTAAATCTCCCTCTGTTCATAACCTGAGGGGTACAGTGACTCTCCAACACCATGGAAGTGAGGTGGTTATCAATTGACAGGCTAATAAATTGCGATTATTTACAGTCTATGAGAAAACAACATCAAAGCTTATCTCATTATCATTTTAAATGCTTTTATTAAAAACTTGCGTGGATACTGTTATGTATTTAACCCCTTGTAACCTTGTAACCTGCATCACACCTGTCCACCAGAGGGCCTACCCGTTGGAGTCTCAAGGGACCCCAGCATCCCTTGGGAGTACAGTCTATAAGCAAGCCACCCATGATGTACCTGCATTCTGGAACTACAATAAAGGAGCTAAGGTTACACTTGCTCATTACACACAGTACTCGGTCTGACCATTAATTATGAGTATAACAGATACACATTGCTTTTAAGATCCAACATTTACAAATAATCTTTTTCCAAATCCTTTCTGTGGAAATACAATCAAAAAATCTTGAAGTGTAACATAACATTGTACAATTGGGCTATTAAGGAAGGGAATACTTGCATGATCATTTCAACATGTATTCATATACTTTTAGAAAACCATGGCATGGCACCTTGACTACATGACTTTCAAAGTATTTTTAATAGCAAAACCACCACTGAGCCAAAATGGTGTAAATCATAGTTTTATTCATCAGAATCGTCACACCTCCATATGTGTTTGCAATTCGCACATTCTTGGCTCAACACTTGTGGCTGAGCACAAATCTACAACACCACCACTGAAATGCTGAAATGGAATAGGGCAGTCTGGCAATCAGATAAATAGCTGAACAAATCCCATCCAATGTTTATATTTGAATTGAGCGGCTTGGCTTCCTCCTCAAACAAATTGCCTGGTGGCCAACCAACATACCATCGCAAAATTACATAGAGTTCAGCTTGGGTACAATTTCTGTAAGCGGAGGTGGTTTTTAACTCCTTACTTACTATGATAAAATTAAAGAAGCCAATGTCAAGCTAAATCTTAGAAGAAAATGTTTTGAGTTTTGTTACAGTATTCGTAAGCAA
Organism: Pristiophorus japonicus; assembly: GCF_044704955.1. Taxonomy (NCBI): domain Eukaryota; kingdom Metazoa; phylum Chordata; class Chondrichthyes; family Pristiophoridae; genus Pristiophorus; species Pristiophorus japonicus. The sequence continues at coordinate 348,493,307 of NC_091978.1, read as the reverse complement.
ATGCTATTTTGGAAAATTATTTAGCATCTTTATAATGAAATAGAAAAAATGTTACGAAGGAACACAACCAAAAAAAGAGTGTAATGGATAGATTAAGGTAGTATGAAATAATTGGACGTTGTGTAAGCTGTAAGATAGAAAAGACATCTGTTCAATCCACTAATACCCACAGCCAAAGCCCAGGGAATGCTGGCAGATAGTGATGGCAAGGCATCCTAGTAATTCATGGATCATCTCACAAGGGGAATTACTCTAATACTAGAGTTTGTGCCAGTGTTATAGTAGGTGAGCTGAAAACTTTATTAAAAAATGGCTAGCGCAGGAAGTCTAAAGCTGTTGGTAATGTAAACTTCCCCTATCTCGGGAGCCTCCTATCAACAAGAGCAGGCATTGATGATGAGATCCAAAACCGCCTCCAGTGCAGCCTTCGGCCGCCTGAGGAAAAGAGTGTTTGAAGATCAATGCTTCAAAACTGTCACCAAGCTCATAGTCTACAGGGCCGTAGTAATACCCACCCTCCTGTATGGCCCAGAGACATGGACCATGTACAGTAAACACCTCAAGTTGCTGGAGAAATAACACCAGCGATGTCTCTGCAAGATCCTGCAAATCCCCTGGGAGGACAGATGCACAAACATTAGCGTCCTCGTCCAGGCCAACATCCCCAGCATTGAAGCACTGACCACACTTGATCAGCTTCGCTGCACAGGCCACATAGTTCGCATGCCAGACAGGAGACTCCCAAAGCAAACGCTCTACTCTGAACTCGTCCACGGCAAACGAGCCAAAGGCGGGAAGAGGAAAAGTTACAAGGACACCCTCAAAGCCTCCCTGATAAAGTGCGACATCCCCACTGACACCTGGGAGTCCTTGGCCATAGACTAAGTGGAGAGAGTGCATTCGGGAAGATGCTGAGCTACTCGAGTATCGTCGCCAAGAGCATGCAGAAATCAAGCGCAGGCAGCGGAAGGAGCGTGGGGCAAACCAGGCTCCCTGCGGACCCTTTCCCTCAACGACTATCTGTCCCACCTGTGACAGAAACTGTGGTTCTCGTATTGGACTGTACAGCCCCCTAAGAACTGCTAAGAGTGGAAGCAAGTCTTCATCGATCCAGAGGGACTGCCGATGATGATGATAAAAATGCATTTCGGAAATTTTACAGAAGAAAGATTGACATTTCTAGTCAGTCCCAAATGCCCTTTCTGGTGATATTAGCATGTTATTTAAAATGAGAGGGCTGTAGTTAAAAAAAACTAATAAGGGTACAGCTTCATTCAGAATTGAAGCACATAAAGGTCTGGCCATAAACTAAAACTGGAAATTTAAGATTAATAGCAAATAGAAATGAACGAGTAACCTAAATGTCATGAGCAGTAAATTAGAATGATCTTTAAAATAGAAAATTAAAGGAGCAGTTCAAAATAAGCGATCGCTCTCATTTGGCTGAAAGCTGATAGAATTCAATAAATGGCACTGAATTGATTGTTTGAAAGTTAGCAGATGCGGCTCGTGAGGTGAGGCAAGCCAGGCACTGCCTCGCCTAGAGTTGTGTGTGTGTGTGTGTGTGTGTGTGTCTGTGTGTGTGGGCGAGAGGAGGGTCGTCGGCAGCTCGAGGTCCAGATGAGCAGGATGGAACTGAGCAGTGGGGCCAGGCTTCACTTCATGGAGCTGGGAGGCCATAAGAAGGGCGGCCAGGTGAGTGATGGGACCGACACCAAGGTGTTGCGGGGTGGGGGGGTTGTACTGAGAGAGAGAGGTCTAGGCTGGTGAAATAGACAGAAGGGTGGAGGTTTACAATGTGCATATTGGGAAGGCCAAGTTCAAAAAAAGGAGCTGGCTTTGAAAACGAGATTATTGGCTTCCTCTCCTCCCAATTGTTTATTGGATTCCCTCTCACTCTTTTCTTTGACCTGACTTTCTTTGTTTAATGAAAGATAGCTATGGACAAGAAAATAAAACACATTGCACATACATGAAGGGCCCGTTGCCATGGTAACGTGCTGGATGGTTAGACATCTATAGCTGTGCTTCACCTGTCAAAAAGGTCACCAGCCGTCACTGAAAGATAGTGTTGACATTTAAGAATCAGTGGCAGATGTAGCCCTAGTGAAGAAAATAGCAATTGAACTATATTCATTGAGATAATCCATTAAAGCTACGAGCATCATGTTGTAGTTTGGCAGAGCAAAACATTTTATGTGGAGCATTTTGAAAACAAAAGGTCAGTTATTATTTGAAATTCATATTCTTTTTCCAAATGAATGACAAGTTGAAAAGCTAATGCGAAATGTATTAAGATTCAAATGAGCCAGCAAATAAGGTATTCAGTAATGCATTATATTTGCATTCTCCATTGCAAAAGAAGTGGTAAAGGAGAGTATATAACTCAAAGGGCCCGAAATTGGTGGACATACCGCCCGGGGACCACCCAAAATTGCAAAATTGATCGAAAAATACCAACATACCGCCTGGCGGAAAATTCATCAGCGACATACCACTGGGCAATATGCATACCATTCGCAAATGCACACCACCGACTTATGACCCAAAATTGCTAAATTGATCGCTTACCACCGACATAGCGCCGACCCTGCAGACCGCCCTGGAAAAGATGGCTTTAAGTCGATCTTCAGTCGGCGGTATGCATCTTCACCTGTGAAAATGTTTTTATCTGTTACCCCCCAGAGTCTCTCCCACCCTCCCAGTCTCTCCCCCCCCACCCCCCGCCACAGCGATCTGTCCCTCCCCCCCACAGCGATTTCCCCCCAAATAGCGATCTCCCCCCACCCCCCCCCCCCCCAAGAGGCAATCTCCTCCCAAATAGCGATCTCACACCAAGAAGCAACCCCCCCACTCCTCGCGCACATACCTGCACAGCACTCTCAGGCCGACAGTCGCTGTCGATTCTGGTCAGTGTCTCTCGGGGGGGGGGGGGGGGGGCGGGCGGAGCTTTGCAGCAGCATGCGCGTGCGCACAACTCGGGACCCGAAGATTCCCGAGTGAAAAGGAGTCACCGTCCGCACACTGCCGACTGCGCCCCGCATCCGCCCGCTGCACTCCGCTCGGCATACGCCGAGAAAAAGCTGACGAAAATCGCGCACGCACCGCCCCAGTGGTACCCGGCGGTACGAAACAACATCCCGGCATACCGCTGAGAAATGGGCAAACGACCAATTTCGGCCCCATATTTTTCACGAGTACTGAAAGAGTCCTACTATCATCCCTTCTTACTACCAAAAACATACATTGAAATTATGGCAATCATATTATGTATGTGAAGCATTCACATCCCACAAAGTACTCTTTATATGGAAAGCCCCAAACCAACTATAATTAACATATTGTATGAGAATGAAGAGCAGCAATCTATATTTAATTGACACAATAATTTCTACTCTAACAGTTTCATTTATTAGTTGTTGAAAATTGTTCAATTACACTACTAGGCCAGAATTTTGCTCGGGGAGGCTGAGTTTCCCACAGGCCCGAGCGACTTTGCTGGCAGAATCTAATTTGAATGTGGGGCATCAGTTTCCCGCTCGCAGGCAGCCAGCTTGAGAGTCTGGCTGGCTGCGGACGGCTAGGCTTCAGTTGCGAGGGGTTGGTCCGAGTGAAGAATCGCGCGGGGGCGTGTCGGGATCGGCGGGAGTCGGAGTCAGCAATCGGGAGGGAGGCCAGCAATCGGGAGGGGGGTCGGGAGAGGGAGAGGGGGTCGGGATCGCGAGGGAGGGTCGGAAATCGGAAAATGGGTCAGCAATCAGGAGGGGGGGTAGAGAGGATTGGGGTGGTTGCAGGATTGGCAGGTGATGAGGGGTGGCCAAGGATCGGGGAGGTCGGGATCGGAAGGCAAGTGGGGATCAGGGGCATTGGGGGGATTGGGGGGACGGGGTCGACTAGGGATCGGGGGCGGGGTGGATCGGCAGAGGCCGGCCACCAGACAATCGTGATCGTCCTCATCAGCATCGTTGTGCAGGGGAGGCCTGGGGAGGTGATCACTGGCCTGGTGAGGGGGTCTCCAAATTCGGGGGGTGGGTATGGTCGGGATTTAGGATCCAGGAAGTAGGTATAAATACACTTACCTCCTGGATGCTGCAGCCCTCACCTCTGTTTAACTGCCGCGTTTCACAAATTGTGTGAAACCCGTCTAGGCAGTTAAACACAAACTGGAGGGGGAAATAGAGGCTTCCAACCTCATTACAATATTTAAATTTAAGTAACACCACCTAGGAGCGGGTTGGCTGATGTAATGTATTTGCTTCATGGGTTCTTGCTTAAGAATTCATAGCAACACATTGCTATGAAGAACTAGTTGGTTTATTAACAAAGGTTTAACAATCAAACTACAGATTACTAGTTCATCCACTTGGCCCACAACTGCATACCTCATCATGGAGGACCTAAACCCAACTTACTGGGGTTTTATTGAGTCTTGCGAACATCACGTGACTGGCTAAAACACTCACAATGCAAAGCTCTACAAACCAGTTAGCATACTCACAGATGCATACATTACAGTTCCCCACCCCCGTCCTACCCCCAACCCGTCTCCGGGGAAACCAGAAGTGGGAGGGTTGGGAGTGGGATCAGATCGGATTTACATTTTTAACAATTTAACTGCTCCCACCCGTTATTTGATGGGGATATTCCGGCCCAATGCCAGTTTAAACTTGTGATGTAGAAATGAGGGTGGATATATTTATGTACCAGTCAGGTGCACCAAATATAAATAACACAAATTGCAAATGCTTTCTAATGTTGGGTCTTCAAATTGGGTAAATATCAGATTCAACAAGATCCTTGACACGTTTTTGTCAACAGAAGTAAGTACAAATAATACAAGGAGGCCTGAAGCAGGAATTGTGGTGTGTGAATGAAAGTAGTAGAGTATCAATGAGAAAAATAACATGACTGGAAAGTTACTTAATGTCTACGATCCCTGTGCCTAACCAGATTAACTTGAAAGAAATTAAGTTCCTTGGCATTTTTGTGATTTAGTTTACATGACTGAAGTAAGGGTTAAACAAAATTAGATTTAGTTCTGCAAGACGTCTATCATGCAGATTAAGAAACAATAGGGTTGAAATCACACTGTGCATTAGGAACTCGCGCATTGTACCATCTGTATGGAATTCCTCTGGCAGTGTTTTCACAAAAGTCTTATCCCATTTATTTTAAGCTGGTCAATGGCCTTGTTAAAATAACGGACAAAGGAATTTGATTCAAAGACAATCATGCATTTATTACTAATATCGCACAGCTTGATTTCAATCCAAACGAATTCTACTGAAAGGTGAAGCCTATACTGAATTTTTAGGTACAGCTTGTGACTGATGGAATAATCTAATCAGACATTAGAAAGAAAAAAAGGACAAAAGCAACAATTGGATTAATTTTAAAATATAGAACTTTAAAAATTATCAATTTAATTTGCAACAATGGACTTTAAATTAAATACAGTAGTCCTGGTCCAAGTTTAATTCCTCTGTTGGCAATACTCCAACTGCTGACAGAACTTTACTACTTTGGGTGGATGAATCTTGGGCTAAATATATCTGTTGGAAGAGTAATCCAATCAAGTATTCACATTCCATTACTGGATACTATAGATAGAAATGATGACAGTGTGGATTTTGTTGTTTTTTTAAGTCTGCTATTTCTAAATAGGCACAACAGAACATTATTCACGAGGCCATCAAGAAGACTAAAACCACTTTCCTCATCAATTTTACTGAAAGGCGTCAGATTGATGACGTGGTGGTGTAATGTGTTCATACTTTCAATGTGTTCTTCCAGCCTTTAGCCAAATTAGTCCAGGGCAGATAATAATCAAATTTTTTGCCAAGTTTGAAGGTTGTGCTGGACACAGTTGATTAAAACACAGCAATTTACTTCGATGCATAAAAGGACAGTTTATTATTCGGTACTGTCAAGGCCATAGCTCAAGAGATCAGTGCAACAGCTGTTAAGTGAAGCAAAAGAGGAAATAGCAGAGGCTTTGACCATCATTTTCCAATCCCCTCTGGCTTCAGGTGTGGTGCCAGAGGACTGGAAGCCTGCTGATGTGATACATTTGTTTAAGAAGGGAGAAAGGGATAGAACGAGTAATTACAGGCCAGTCAGCCGAACCTCTGTTGTGGGAAAAATATTGGAAAAAATCTTGAAGGACAGGATAAATCTACATTTAGAAAGACATGGGTTAATCAAGGACAGTCAGTACGGATTTATTAAGGAAAGGTCGTGTCTGACTAACTTGATTTAATTTTTCGAGGAGGTAACGAGGAGGGTCGATGAGGGCAGTGCATATGATGGAGTGTATATGGATTTTAGCAAAGCTTTCGATAAGGTCCCACATGGCAGACTGGTCACAAAAGTAAAAGCCCAGGGCAAAGTGACAAGTTGGCTCCAAAATTGGCTCAGAGGCAGGAAGCAAAGGGTAATGGTTGATGGGTGCTTTTGTGACTAGAAGGATGTTTCAGGTGGAGTTCCGCAGGGCTCAGTGCTAGGCCCATTGCTTTTTGTGGTATACATCAATGATCTAGACTTGAATATAGGGGGTATGATTAAGAAGTTTGCAGATGACACTAAAATAGGCCGTGTGGTTCATAATGAAGAAGAAAGCTACAGACTGCAGGATAATATTAATCAACTGGTCAGGTGGGCAGAACAGTGGCAAATGGAATTTAATCCAGAGAAGTGTGAGGTTATGCATTTGGGGAGGGCTAACAAGGAAAGGGAATGCACATTAAATGGTAGGACATTGAGAAGTGTAGAGGAACAAAGGGACCTGGGAGTGCATGTCCACAGATCCCTAAAGGTAGCAAGCCAGGTGGATAAGGTGGTTAAAAAGGCATACGGAATGCTTGCCTTTATCAGTCGAGGCATAGAATATAAGAGCAGGTGGGTTATGCTTGAACTGTATAAAACACTGGTTAGGCCACAGCTGCAATACTGCATGCAGTTCTGGTCACTGTATTACAGGAAGGACGTGATTGTACTGGAGAGGGTACAGAGGAGATTTATGAGGATGTTGCCGGGAGTGAAGAATCTTAGCTATGAGGATAGATTGGATAGGCTGGGTTTGTTTTCCTTGGAACAGAGGAGGCTGAGGGAAGACCTCATTGAGGTGTATAAAATTATGAGGGGCCTAGATATAGTGGATAGAAAGGGCCTATTTCCCTTAACAGAGGGGTCAACAACCAGGCGGGCATGAATTTAAAGTAATTGGTAGAAGGTTTAGAGGGGATTTGAGGAGAAATTTCTTCACGCAGAAGGTTGTGGGGGTCTGGAACTCACTGCCTGAAAGGGTGGTAGAGGCAGAAACCCTCACCACATTTAAAAAGTACTTGGGCGTGCACTTGAACTGCCGTAACCTGCAGGGTTACGGACCTAGAGCTGGAAAATGGGATTAGGCTGGATAGCCTCTTGTTGGGGCGCGGATATGATGGGCCAAAATGTAAACTTCTATGATTCTATGATAACAGGCCATGCTTGAAGCATTTCATCAATAAGACATGGGGGGAGAAAATCAGCATTGCTCCGTTTGGGGGAGGTAATATTCGGGAGGCGCGAGACTTAGCGCCAGGCACAGAAGTCTCGCTCCTCTCGATAAATTCGGGTTACCGTCCCTGGAAGAAAGTGGAGTGTCCGCTGGGGCGGTAATGGGGCGGGCGCCTCAGTAGCGTTCTGCATTTGGCTGCGCAGCGCTGCCGCGTCCGAAGGGCTCTTCCCTGAATTAAAAGGAAGGACTCACGCTGCCGACCCTGCAAAAGAAAGGCACCTACGTGGACCACCAGGGAGTGAGGGTGCCAAGCAGAGTGCCGGGCTGAGCGATCGCGGTCACGATCCCGCGAAGAAACCACATCAAGCAGCGGCAACAAAGAGATATTTTTTGCATTTGGCCACCTCCCCTATGATTCTCAGCCCGGCAGCGACCAGCCACCCGATACGCATCCCCTGAAACTGTCGGTGTTATCGCCCGACGCTGCTGCAGGGGGCAAAAGCCAATTTCGGGGCCGGGGCACTAACGGGGCGATGCACACGGTGATGGTGTCACAATCTCCGGGCGCAGGAGATCGAGGCGCAACGCCATAGCGCCACTGCTAATCTCCCGCCCAATACAGTGGGAGTCGTCAACAGCGCAGCGCTCAGGTGGCAAGGTACTTGCGCCCCATTAGCATGCCCCGAGGGCGCTAATGGGAGGCACAAATGTACCGAATTTCTAGCCCATGCGACCTATCTTAGGCAGGCTGCAGTCCAGCCTGTACACATTTACACAAACCCAGTTGGGATTTTAGGATTACACTTACACATTTCTCAGCTGGACCCAACCCTCAGGATGCCAAAAGCTGGAACACCAAACCCTGGAACATCTTTCAAGTTAAGTAAGAGACTGAGTTTGAAACTGAATCTTCAGTTATATTCTGTGAAATTGGACTTGTTTGCGCTGGCCGTTAAGGCCAGGTTGGAAGAAAAACTGGCGTCCGCCTCGCTTCCACCCACTTCCGGTGCGGAACGCAGCAGCCGCCATTTTGGGCATATCGACAGCGCTGCCATTGCCAGAAATCACTTCAGATCTTTAGATGAGCCAGATCGTGACGTCAATTGAATCATTAAATCATAGAATGGTTACAGCACAGTAGGAGGCCATTTGGACCATGGAGCCTGTGCCGGCTCTCAGCAAGAGCACTTCTGCATTCCCACTCCCCCGCCCTTTCCCTGTAGCCCGGCAATTCTTTTCCTTCAGGTACTGATCCAATTCACTTTTGAAAGCCACGATTGAATCTGCCTCCACCACCCTTTCAGGCATTGCATTCCAGATCCTAACCACGTGTCGCCTTTGGTTCTTTTACCAATCACCTTAAATCTGTGTCCTCTGGTACCTTCCGCTAACGGGAACAATTTCTCTCGACCTACTCTGTCTAGACCCCTCATGATTTTGAACACCTTGATCAAATCTCCTTTCAACTTTCTCTGCTCTAAGGAAAACAACTCCAGCTCTTCGAGTCTATCCACATAGCTGAAGTACCTCATCCCTGGAATCATTCTCGTAAGTCTTTTCTGCACCCTCTCTGAGGCCTTCACATCATTCCTAAAGTGCAATGCCCAGAATTCGACACAGTACTCTAGTTGAGGCCAAACCAGTGTTTTATACAGGTTCATCATAACTTCCTTGCTTTTATAATCGATGCCACTATTTATGAAGCCCGGTATCCTGTAAGCTTTTTAACCACTTTCTCAACCTGCCCTGAGACCTTCTACAATTTGTGCACATATACCCCCAGGTCTCTCTGTTCAGCAGCCAAGTTCATGGCATCATGGGTGGCTCTGCTGCACAGGAGGGCAGGAAAAAGAGTGGGAGAGCTATATAGTGGTAGGGGATTCTATTGTAAGGGGAATAAATAGGCGTTTCTGCGGCCACAATCGAGACTCCAGGATGGTATGTTGCCTCCCTGGTGCAAGGGTCAAGGATGTCTCAGAGCAGCTGCAGGGCATTTTGGAGGGGGAGGATGAACAGCCAGTTGTTGTGGTGCATATAGGTACCAACGATATAGGTAAAAAACGGGTTTAGGTCCTACAAGCTGAATTTAGGGAGCCAGGAGTTAAATTAAAAAGTAGGACCTCAAAGGTAGTAACCTCAGGATTGCTACCAGTGCCACATGCTAGTCAGAGTAGAAATAGAAGGCTAGTTAAGATGAATACGTGGCTTGAGGAATGGTGCAAGAGGGAGTGATTCAAATTCCTGGGACATTGGAACCAGTTCTGGGGGAGGTGGGACCAGTACAAACTGGATGGTCTGCACCTGGGCAGGACTGGAACAAATGTCCTAGGGGGAGTGTTTGCTACTGCTGTTGGGGAGAATTTAAACTAATATGGCAGGGGGATGGGAATCTATGCAGGAAGACAGAGGGAAATAAAATGGGGACAGAAGCAAAAGGTTAAAAGGAGATAAGGAAAAGTGAAGGGCAGAGAAATCAAAGGCAAAAATCAAAAAGGGCCACATTACAAAATAATTCTAAAAGAACAAAGAGTGTTAAAAAAAACAAGCCTGAAGGCTCTGTGTCTCAATGCGAGGAGCATTCGTAATAAGGTGGATGAATTAACTGCACAGATAGCTGTTAATGGATATGATGTAATTGGAATAACGGAGTCATGGCTCCAGGGTGACCATGGCTGGGAACTCAATATCCAGGGGTATTCAATATTCAGGAAGGATAGACAGAAAGGAAAAGGAGGTGGGGTAGCATTGCTGGTTAAAGAGGATTTTAACGCAATAGTAAGGAAGGACATTAGCTTGGATGTTGTGGAATCTGTATGGGTAGAGCTGCAGAATACCAAAGGGCAGAAAACGCGAGTGGGAGTTGTGTATAGACCACCAAACAGCAGTAGTGAGTTTGGGGATGGCATCAAACAGGAAATTAGGGATGCATGCAATAAAGGTACAGCAGTTACCATGGGTGATTTTAATCTACATATTGATTGGGCTAACCAAACTGGTAGCAATACGGTGGTGGAGAATTTCATGGAGTGTATAAGAGATGGTTTTCTAGACCAATATGTCAAGGAACCAACTAGAGAGCTGGCCATCCTCGACTGGGTGTTGTGTAATGAGAGAGGATTAATTAGCAACCTTGTTGTGCGAGGCCCCTTGGGGAAGAGTGACCATAATATGGTAGAATTCTTCATTAAGATGGAGAGTGACACAGTTAATTCAGAGACTAGAGTCCTGAAGTTAAAGAAAGGTAAGTTCGATGGTATGAGACGTGAATTGGCTAGAATAGACTGGCGAACGATACTTAAAGGTTTGACGGTGGATAGACAATGGCAGAAATTTAAGGATCACATGGATGAACTTCAACAATTGTACATCCCTGTCTGGCATAAAAATAAAACTGGGAAGGCGGCTCAACCGTGGCTAACAAGGGAAATTAGGGATAGTGTTAAATCCAAGGATGAGGCATATAAATTGGCCAGAAAAGGCTGTAAACCTGAGCACTGGGAGAAATTTAGAATTCAGCAGAGGAGGACAAAAGGTTTAATTAGGAGCGGGAAAATAGAGTATAAGAGTCATCATTATCATAGGCAGTCCTTCAGAATCGAGGAAGTCTTGCTTCCACTCTTAGCATGAGTTCTTAGGTGGCTGTACAGACCAGTACAAGAACCAAAGTCTCTGTCACAGGTGGGACAGACAGTGCTTGAAGGGAAGGGAAGGCAGGGAGCCTGGTTTGCCGTATGCTCCCTCCGCTGCCTGCGCTTGATTTCTGCATGCTCTCGACGACGATACTCGAGGAGCTCAGCGCCCTCCTGGATGCACTTCCTCCGTTTAGGGCGGTCTTTGGCCAGGGACTCCCAGGTATCAGTGGGGATGTCGCACTTTAACAGGGAGGCTTTGAGGCTGTCCTTGTAACGTTTCCTCTGCCCACCGATTGAGGAGATCTTCGAAGTGTCCCTTCCAGTGGGCCCTGACTGCTTCGGTGTCCTTGATGAATGTTTCCCTGTTCTTAGCCAGCAGCGGGGTGGGGCCTTAGGTGTTTGGACTGTAAATGGCCTTGACTGCGATGAAGAATCCGCGCACGTCATGACTGTCGGCCAGCTGCTGTATCTCCTGTGCTTTCTCCATCCACCACCTGGTCAGTAGCTCCCTGGTTTTTTGTTGAACCTTAGCCTTAGCCGTCTGTAATGCTGCTTTGCTGCTCCCGAGTTGGGTTGCTGTTTAAGGCTCAGAAACGCCCTGCGCTTGCAATCTATTAGCTCTTGAATCTCCTGATCTTTCTCATCAAACCAATCCTGCTGTTTCCTGGTTGAGTGACCGAGCGTGTCTTTACAGGCACTGGTTATGGAGGCCTGGTTATGGAGAGTAAGCTTGCAGGTAACATAAAAACTGACTGCAAAAGCTTTTATAGATATGTGAAGAGAAAAAGATCAGTGAAGACAAATGTAGGTCCCTTGCAGTCATAATCAGGTGAATTTATAATGGTAGACCAATTGAACAAATACTTTGGTTCTGTCTTCACTAAGGATGACACCAATAACCTTCCGGAAATACTAGTGGACCGAGGGTCTAGCGAGAAGGAGGAACTGAAAGAAATCCCTATTAGTCAGGAAATAGTGGATGCATTGGTGGTCATTTTCCAACATTCTATAGACTCTGGATCAGTTCCTATGGATTGGAGGGTAGCTAATGTAATCCCACTTTTAAAAAAAGGAGGGAGAGACAAAAAGGGAATTATAGAACTGTTAGCCTGACATCGGTAGTGGGGAAAATGTTGGAATCAGTTATTAAAGATGTAATAGTAGCACATTTGGAAAGCAGTGACAGGATCGGTCCAAGTCAGCCTGGATTTATGAAAGGGAAATCATGCTCAATAAATCTTCTAGAATTTTTTGAGGATATAACTAGTAGAGGGGACAAGAGAGAACCAGTGGATGGGTGTATTTGGACTTTCAAAAGGCTTTTGACAAGGTCCCACACAAGAGATTAGTATGCAAAATTAAAGCACATGGTATTGGGGGTAATGTATTGACATGGATAGAGAATTGATTGGCAGAAAGGAAGCAAAGAGTAGGAATAAGCGGGTCCTTTTCAGAATGGCAGGCAGTGATTAGTGGGGTACCGCAAGGTTCAGTGCTGGTACCCCAACTATTTACAATATATATTAATGATTTAGACGAAGGAATTGAATGTAATATCGCCAAGTTTGCAGATGACACTAGGCTGGGTGGCAGTGTGAGCTGTGAGGAGGATGCTAAGAGGCTGCAGGGTGACTTGGACAGGTTAGGTGAGTGGGCAAATGCATGGCAGATGCAATATAATGTGGATAAATGTGAGATTATCCACTTTGGTGGCAAAAACAGGAAGGCAGACAATTATCTGAATGGTGACAGATTAGGAAAAGGGGAGGTGCAGCGAGACCTGGGCGTCATGGTACATTAGTCATTGAAAGTTGGCATGCAGGTACAGCAGGCGGTGAAGAAGACAAATGGCATGTTGGCCTTCATAGCGAGAGGATTTGAGTATAGGAGCAGGGAAGTCTTACTACAGTTGTACAGAGCCTTGGTGATGCCACATCTTGAATATTGTGTACAGTTTTTATTGTGATCCGAACACAGATGAGACTGCACACAGGGAGGTTAAAGTAACAGTGACCTCAGTCTTTATTAAGACACTCCAGAGTGAGGAACAGGCTTACATACAGTGCTCCCAAGGGATGCTGGGATCCCTTGGGACTTCAGGGGATGCGATCCCTGGTGGCGGAACATGGGAGTGCATGCTTTACAGATACACAACATCACTGCCCCCGCCAAAGTCAAAGTGAAAACTATTTACCAGGTGTGGTGGTCGGGAGCCTTTCTTTCCCTGGTGGACCGTCTCGGTACAAATGTCTGTTCTGGTGTGTTGGCTGTGCCCTCGCTGGGCTGGCGTGTTGTTGGCCCTGCAGGGCTGGTGGGTGAACCTGGCCTTGCTGGGCTGTTGAGCATGATGGGTTCGATTTCCTGCTCCGGGGTGGTGTCGTTGATCCTTTGGGTGTGTGTTGTGGGCTCGAAAAAGGTGGTGTCTGCTGTGGGTTGTTCAGGGCAGTCTGTGAACTGCAGCCTCGTTTGGTTCAGGTGCTTTCTGCAAATTTGTCCATTGTCTAGTTTGACTACAAACACCCTACTCCCTTCTTTAGCTATCACCGTGCCCGCGATCCACTTGGGACCATGACCATAGTTTAGCACATACACAGGGTCATTCAGATCAATTTCCCGTGACACAGTGGCGTGACCATCGTTTACATTTTATTGCTGCCGCCTGCTCTCTACCTGATCATGCAGGTTGGGGTGAACCAGCGAGACTCTGGTTTTAAATGTCCTTTTCATGAGTAGCTCAGCCGGGGGCACCCCTGTGAGCGACAGGGGTCTCGTGCGGTAGCTGAGTAGTACTCGGGACAGGCAGGTTTGGAATGAGCCTTCTGTGGCTCGTTTAAGGCTGTGTTTGATTGTTTGTACTGCCCGCTCTGCCTGCCCATTGGAGGCTGATTTAAACGAGGCCGAGGTGACATGTTTGATCCCATTGCGGGACATGAATTCTTTAAATTCGTCACTGGTGAAACATGGCCCATTGTCACTGACCAGTATGTCAGGCAGGCCGTGGGTGGCAAACATGGCCCTCAGGCTTTCAATGGTGGTGGTGGCGGTGCTTCCCGACATTATTTCACATTCAATCCATTTTGAGAAAGCACCCACCACCACCAGGAACATTTTACCGAGAAACGGGCCCGCATAGTCGACCTGGATCCTCGACCATGGTCTGGAGGGCCAGGACCACAAACTTAGTGGTGCCTCTCTGGGCGCGTTGCTCAACTGAGCACACACAGGACTCCAAGTCAGAGTCGATACCTGGCCACCACACGTGAGATCTGGCTATCGCTTTCATCATTACTATACCTGGGTGTGTGTTGTGGAGATCCGAAATGAACGTCTCCCTGCCCTTTTTGGGTAGCACTACGCGATTACCCCACAACAGGCAGTCTGCCTGAATGGACAGCTCGTCCTTTTGCCGCTGGACCAGCTTGATTAGCTCTTGCATTTCAACGGGGATGCTGGCCCAGCTCCTATAGAAACATAGAAACATAGAAAATAGGTGCAGGAGTAGGCCATTCGGCCCTTCTAGCCTGCACCGCCATTCAATGAGTTCATGGCTGAACATTCAACTTCAGTACCCCATTCCTGCTTTCTCGCCATACCCCTTGATCCCCGTAGTAGTAAGGACCTCATCTAACTCCTTTTTGAATATATTTAGTGAATTGGCCTCAACAACTTTCTGTGGTAGAGAATTCCACAGGTTCACCACTCTCTGGGTGAAGAAGTTCCTCCGCATCTCGGTCCTAAATGGCTTACCCCTTATCCTTAGACTGTGACCTCTGGTTCTGGACTTCCCCAACATTGGGAACATTCTTCCTGCATCTAACCTGTCTAACCCCGTCAGAATTTTAAATGTTTCTATGAGGTCCCCTCTCATTCTTCTGAACTCCAGTGAATACAAGCCCAGTTGATCCAGTCTTTCTTGATAGGTCAGTCCCGCCATCCCGGGAATCAGTCTGGTGAACCTTCGCTGCACTCCCTCAATAGCAAGAATGTCCTTCCTCAGGTTAGGAGACCAAAACTGTACACAATACTCCAGGTGTGGCCTCACCAAGGCCCTGTACAACTGTAGCAACACCTCCCTGCCCCTGTACTCAAATCCCCTTGCTATGAAGGCCAACATGCCATTTGCTTTCTTAACCGCCTGCTGCACCTGCATGCCAACCTTCAATGACTGATGTACCATGACACCCAGGTCTCTTTGCACCTCCCCTTTTCCTAATCTGTCACCATTCAGATAATAGTCTGTCTCTCTGTTTTTACCACCAAAGTGGATAACCTCACATTTATCCACATTATACTTCATCTGCCATGCATTTGCCCACTCACCTAACCTATCCAAGTCGCTCTGCAGCCTCACAGCATCCTCCTCGCAGCTCACACTGCCACCCAACTTAGTGTCATCCGCAAATTTGGAGATACTACATTTAATCCCCTCATCTAAATCATTAATGTACAGTGTAAACAGCTGGGGCCCCAGCACAGAACCTTGCGGTACCCCACTAGTCACTACTTGCCATTCTGAAAAGTACCCATTTACTCCTACTCTTTGCTTCCTGTCTGACAACCAGTTCTCAATCCATGTCAGTACACTACCCCCAATCCCATGTGCTCTAACTTTGCACATCAATCTCTTGTGTGGGACCTTGTCGAACGCCTTCTGAAAGTCCAAATATACCACATCAACTGGTTCTCCCTTATCCACTCTTCTGGAAACATCCTCAAAAAATTCCAGAAGATTTGTCAAGCATGATTTCCCTTTCACAAATCCATGCTGACTTGGACCTATCATGTCACCTCTTTCCAAATGCACTGCTATGACATCCTTAATAATTGATTCCATCATTTTACCCACTACCGATGTCAGGCGGACCGGTCTATAATTCCCTGTTTTCTCTCTCCCTCCTTTTTTAAAAAGTGGGGTTACATTGGCTACCCTCCACTCCATAGGAACTGATCCAGAGTCAATGGAATGTTGGAAAATGACTGTCAACGCATCCACTATTTCCAAGGCCACCTCCTTAAGTACTCTGGGATGCAGTCCATCAGGCCCTGGGGATTTATCGGCCTTCAATCCCATCAATTTCTCCAACACAATTTCCCGGCTAATAAGGATTTCCCTCAGTTCCTCCTCCTTACTAGACCCCCCGACCCCTTTTATAACCGGAAGGTTGTTCGTGTCCTCCTTCGTGAATACCGAACCAAAGTACTTGTTCAATTGGTCCGCCATTTCTTTGTTCCCCGTTATGACTTCCCCTGATTCTGACTGCAGGGGACCTACGTTTGTCTTTACTAACCTTTTTCTCTTACATATCTATAGAAACTTTTGCAATCCGTCTTAATGTTCCCTGCAAGCTTCTTCTCATACTCCATTTTCCCTGCCCTAATCAAACCCTTTGTCCTCCTCTGCTGAGTTCTAAATTTCTCCCAGTCCCCAGGTTCGCTGCTATTTCTGGCCAATTTGTATGCCACTTCCTTGGCTTTAATACTATTCCTGATTTCCCTTGATAACCACGGTTGAGCCACCTTCCCTTTTTTATTTTTATGCCAGACAGGAATGTACAATTGTTTTAGTTCATCCATGCGGTCTCTAAATGTCTGCCATTGCCCATCCACAGTCAACCCCTTAAGTATCATTCGCCAATCCATCCCAGCCAATTCACGCCTCATACCTTCAAAGTTAGCCTTCTTTAAGTTCTGGACCATGGTCTCTGAATTAACTGTTTCATTCTCCATCCCAATGCAGAATTCCACCATATTATGGTCACTCTTCCCCAAGGGGCCTCGCACAACGAGATTGCTAATTAATCCTCTCTCATTACATAACACCCAGTCTAAGATGGCCTCCCCCCTAGTTGGTTCCTCAACATATTGGTCTAAAAAAACATCCCTTATGCACTCCAGGAAATCCTCCTCCACCGTATTGCTTCCAGTTTGGTTAGCCCAATCTATGTGCATATTAAAGTCACCCATTATAACTGCTGCACCTTTATTGCACGCACCCCTAATTTCATGTTTGATGCCCTCCCCAACATCACTATTACTGTTTGGAGGTCTGTACACAACTCCCACTAACGTTTTTTGCCCTTTGGTGTTCTGCAGCTCTACCCATATAGATTCCACATCATCCAAGCTAATGTCCTTCCTAACTATTGCCTTAATCTCCTCCTTAACCAGCAATGCTACCCCACCTCCTTTTCCTTTTATTCTATCCTTCCTGAATGTTGAATACCCCTGGATGTTGAGTTCCCAGCCCTGATCATCCTGGAGCCACGTCTCCGTAATCCCAATCACATCATATTTGTTAACATCTATTTGCACAGTTAATTCATCCACCTTATTGCGGATACTCCTTGCATTAAGACACAAAGCCTTTAGGCTTGTTTTTTTAACACCCTCTGTCCTTTTAGAATTTTGCTGTACAATGGCCCTTTTTGTTCTTTGCCTTGGGTTTCTCTGCCCTCCACTTTTCCTCATCTCCTTTCTGTCTTTTGTTTTTGCAGTACACAGTTTTTTATAGGGACAGCAGAGGATCTTGGCTGGTCCAAGTCCTAATCTGGCCGGCCGTGACAGGTGATTTATCATTTTCAAATGCTTCCATGACCATCAACAAGTCTGCGGGCTGTGCCACCATCAACAAGTTTGCAGGCTGCGCCATTTCCACCCCCGTGGTGGGCAATGGTAGCCGACTGAGAGCATCCACACAGTTCTCGGTGCCTGGCCTGTGGCGGATGGTATAGTTATACGCTGATAGCGCGAGTGCCCACCTTTGTATGCAGGCTGAGGCATTAGTATTTATCCCCTTGTTTTCATCGAACAGGGATATGAGGGGCTTGTGATCAGTTTCCATCTCAAATTTGAGGCCAAACAGGTACTGATGCATTTTCTTTACCCCGAACACACTAATGCCTCTTTCTGAATCATGCTGCAGGCCCTCTCAGCCTTAGACAAGCTCCTGGAGGCATAGGCGACCGGTTGTAACTTCCCCGCAATGTTAGCTTGTTGTAATATACACCCGACTCCGTACGACGATGCATCACATGCTAGCACAAGTCTTTTATAAGGGTTATACAATACAAGCAGCTTGTTGGACCATAAAATGTTTCTGGCTTTCTCAAAAGCAATTACTTGTTTTTTTTCCCCATACCCAGTTCTCGCCTTTACACAATAACACATGTAGGGGCTCTAAGAGGGTGCTTAAACCCGGTAGGAAGTTACCAAAATAGTTGAGGAGTCCCAGGAACGACCGCAATTCCGTGACGTTCTGTGGTCTGGGCGCGTTCCTGATAGCCTCTGTCTTTGCGTCTGTGGGCCGAATGCCCTCCGCCGCCCCATCTTTCTCGCCAAAAACTTCACTTCTGTTGTCATGAAGACGCATTTCGACCTCTTCAGCTGCAGCCTTACACAATCCATTCGCTGGAGGACCTCCTCCAGGTTTTGTAGATGCTCGACTGTGTCCCGACCCGTGACCAATATGTTGTCCTGAAAAACCACCATGGGTGGCACCGACTTGAGTAGGCTCTCCATGTTTCTCTGGAAGATCGCTGCAGCCGACCGAATTCCAAACGGGCATCTGTTGTAGATGAACAGTCCCTTGTGTGTGTTGATGCAGGTGAGGCCCTTCGAAGACTCCTCCAGCTCCTGCGTCATGTAGGCCGAAGTCAGGTTGAGCTTGGTGAACATCTTGCCTCCTGCCAGCGTCGCAAATAGGTCGTCTGCCTTAGGTAGCGGCTATTGGTCCTGTAGCAAGAAACGATTAATAGTTCCTTTATAATAACTGCAAATCCTGACCGTGCCATCACTTTTGAGTACTGGAACAATCGGGCTGGCCCACTCGCTGAATTCCACTGGGGAGATGATACCCTCACGTTGCAGCCTGTCCAACTCAATTTCCACTCTCTCCCTCATCATGTGAGGTACCGCTCGCGCCGTGTGGTGAATGGATCGTGCCTCTGGGACCAAGTGGATCCGCATCTTCGCCCCGGAAAAGTTTCCAATGCCTGGCTCAAAGAGGGAAGGAAATTTGTTAAGAACCTGGGTACATGAGGCCTCATTGAAATGTGATAGCGCTCTGATGTCCTCCCAGTTCCAGCGGATTTTGCCCAGCCAGCTCCTTCCAAGCAGTGTTGGGTCATTGCCCGAGACAATCCAGAGTGGCAGTTCGTGCACTGTGCCCTCATAGGTGACCTTGACCATGGCGCTGCCCAGGACAGTGATAAGTTCTTTGGTGTACATTCTCAGTTTCGTGTGCCTTGTTGCACCACAGTCTCTCAAACATCTTTTTACTCATGATGGATTAGCTAGCGCCAGTGTCCAGTTCCATGGCTACGGGTAAGCCATTCAATTTTACATTTAGCATTATAGGTGGATATTTTGTCTCAAATGTGTGCACCCCACGTACTTCAGCATCTGCCTCCTCTCTCTGAGGCTCAAAATTTCTTTGATCCATCATGGACCGATCTTCCTCTGCCACGTGGTGGTTAGCAGGTTTTGCAGAGCTTGCAGCTTCTCTGCAAACTCTTTGGAGGTGCCCCATTGTTCCACAGCTCTTGCAAACATACCCTTTGAAGCGGCATGAATAGGCTGAATGGAAGCCTCCACAATGCCAACAAGGTGTGAATTGCCTTGCATTCATCCTTTGTTGTGGACTCTGAGTCATCTGGGCCACCTGAGCCCTGCTGGCAGTTGCAGACTCATGGTTTCTGCCCTGTACATTTCTGCTCGCAAACACAGTTCCAGTTAATTTATGAACATTGCTAGCACTTGTGTGCTGAGAGATTTGTTTGGTGTTATCACTGGTGGACATAAACGCCTGTGCTATTGTAATGGCCTTACTGAGGGTCGGTGTCTCTACAGTCAAAAGTTTTCGTAGGATGGTCTCGTGGTCAATGCCCAATACAACAAAGTCTCTGAGCATTTGCTCCAGGTAGCCATCAAACTCACATTGTCCTGCAAGTCGCCTTAGCTCGGCGACGTAGCTTGCCACTTCCTGACCTTCAGATCGCTGGCACGTGTAGAACCGTTACCTCACCATCAGCACGCTCTCCCTCAGGTTAATTTGCTCCCAAAGCAGTGTACACTGCTCCTCATACACCTTATCTGTGGTTTTCACTGGAGCCAGAAGATTCTTCATGAGGCTGTAGGTCAGTGCCCCGCAGACCGTGAGGAGGACCGCTCTCCTTTTTGCAGTGCTTCCTTCTCCGTCCTGCTCGTTGGTTACAAAGTACTGGTCTAGCTGTTCGACATAGGTTTCCCAGTCCTCACCCTTCAAGAACTTCTCCAGGATGCCCACACTTTGCTGCATCTTTGCGTTGGATTCGTATACTCGTTGCCAGTTATTGTGTTCCGAACACAGATGAGACTGTACACAGGGAGGTTAAAGTAACAGTGACCTCAGTCTTTATTAAGACACTCCAGAGTGAGGAACAGGCCTTAGGGCCGGCTTATATACAGTGCTCCCAAGGGATGCTGGGATCCCTTGGTACTTCAGGGGATGCACTCCCTGGTGGCGGAACATGGGAGTGCATGCTTTAGAGATACACAACAGTTTTGGTCTCCAAATCTGAGGAAGGTCTTTCTTGCTATTGAAGGAGTGCAGCGAAGGTTCACCAGACTGATTCCCGGGATGGCAGGACTGACATATGAAGAAAGACTGGATCGAATGGGTTATATTCACTGGAATTTAGAAGAATGAGAGGGGATCTCATAGAAACATATAACATTCTGACAGATTGGACAGGTTAGATGCAGGAAGAATGTTCCCGATGTTGGGGAAGTCCAGAACCAGGGGTCACAGTCTAAGGATAAGGGGTAAGCTATTTAGGACCGAGATTAGGAGAAACTTCTTCACTCAGAAAATTTTGAACCTGTGAAATTCTCTCCCACAGAAAGTTGTTGAGGCCAGTTCGTTAGATATATTCAAAAGGGAGTTAGATGTGGCCCTTACAGCTAAAGGGATCAATGGATATGAAGAGAAAGCAGGAATGGCATACTGAAGTTGCATGATCAGCCATGATCATATTGAATGGTGGTGCAGGCTTGAAGGGCCGAATGGCCTACTCCTGCACCAATTTTCTATGTTTCATGCACCCCCTCTAGAATTGTACTGCTTAGTTTATATTGGCTCTCCTTGTTCTATCCATAAAATGTATCACTTTGCACTTTTCTGCATTAAATTTCATCTGCCACATGTCCGTTCATTTCACCAGCCTATCTATGTCTTCTTGAAGTCTATCAATATCCTCTTCATTATAGTTCCAAGTTTTGTGTTATCTGCAAATTTTGAAATTGTACCTTCTACTCCCAAGTCCATGTCATTAATATATATCAAGAAAAGCAGTGTCCCTAGTACTGACCCCTGGGGAACACCACTGTATACCTTCCTCCAGTCCGAAAAACAACCGTTCACCAATATTCCCTGTTTCCTGTCACTTAGCCAATTTCATATCCATTTGCCACTGTTCCTTTTATTCCATGGGTGTCAACTTTGCTGGCAAGCCTATTATGTGGCACTTTATCAAACGCCTTTTGGAAGTCCATGTACATTACATCAACTGCATTGCCCTCATCAACCCACTCTGTTACCTCATCAAAAAACTCGATCAGGTTAGTTAAACACGATTTGCCTTCCACAAATCCAAGCTGACTTTCTTTAATTAATTCATACTTGTCCAAGTAACTGTTAATTTTTTTCCCGGATTATCGTTTCTAAAAGGTTCCCCACTGCCGAGGTTAAACTGACTGGTCTCTATTTGCTCGATTTAGCCTTACTCCCTTTTTTGAATAAGGGTGTAACATTTGCAATTCTCCAGTCCTCTGGTACCACCACTGCATCTAAGGAGGATTGGAAGATTGTGGCCACAATTTCCTCTTTAACCTCTCTCAGCATCCTAGGATGCATCCCATCTGGTCCTGGTGACTTATCGGGCTGCAGTGTTGGGCTTCTGCTGCCCCTGTTAGCGCCCCGGAGGGGCGGCAATGGCGGCGGTAAGCACTTCCGGGCGGCCGGCCAGCTTCCAGCGCTCCGCCGGGACATTCGGTGCCGGCTTCGACGGAGCGTGGAGCATTACCGCCCGGAAGAGGCGAGCCGGCGTGCAACACCCTTGGTTGCGACACTGGCTCGATATTAGGCTGCCGCCCAACCCTTAGCACTCCGTAGAGCGCCGTACTGAGACTGCCTGTGAAAGCGGATGGACAGGCTGTAGCGACCACAGTGAGGTAAGTAATGTCGACCTCAGGTAACTGTGATTGTTTTTTATTTTATTTTTTTGCAATTTATATTGTGGTGTCGTGAGGTATTTATTGAGAATGCTTTTGGTGTTTTTTTTCCAGTTTCCTCCCCCACCCCCTCGCCCAGGCCTCTCTTAGAGCGCTCCGAGGCCAACTGCTTAGCTCAGGATTTTCGTATGCTCAGCCGGCCCAGTGCCCTAAGAGAGGTGTGCAACGCCTCTTTAGTGCTCCGCCCCACACTCAGGGCCCAGCTGACAAATTTTGCTGACTAAGGCGCAAACTGTTCCTGGGCACAAACTTTACCGCCCCGCCACCATTACCACCCCAAAATGAGCAGAACACGAAAATCCAGCCCCTGAACTTTAAGTAGAGCCAGCCTTTCTCATACCTTCAATATATCCAAGTCTTTCACTATGACTTTGGCAGCATTTTCTTCCTTGATAAAGACAGATGCAAAGTACTCATTTAGGACCTCAGCCATGCCCTCTGCCTCCATGCGTAGCTCTCCATTTGGGTCCCTAATCTACCCCACTCATCCTCTTATTAAATGCAAGTCTTCCTTTCCTTTCTTTTCTTTCTTTCTAAATTTGAACATCACCCCCCTACTGCTAAACATAATAAAATATAATTTTTCCAGTTGCTTCTTAGTCCATTCTCCCTCCAGCCTTGGAACAGTCTGCTAATGAGTTAAGGTGCCTTTTAAACTTTTCCAATGTCTTTCAGAATTTTTGCCTCCTATTTCACTTTAATTGTCCCCAACTGTTTAAATTTCACATACAAACTCTATTGTCTGTTCCCATCAATTGTGTGCTCTTGAATCAAACCATATTTGCATCTGGAGCTAGGCTAATGCACTGACCTCAAGAAATTGGATGGAAGCGGCACACATCCATTTGAGTCAGTCTAAAACCCGTTTGTAACCATTCAGGTCGAAATTGTAGCCATATTAGAAAATCTAGGCTACTGAGCATACATGTGCAACACAGTATGAGGGAAAATAAAAGAAGTTTGTTTTATTTCAACTCAGTCATGAGAGTCCACTTGGAATAGGCCTACAAGAGGCCCAATGTCGGGGAGCAGAGTCGGGAGTTCGCCGTCGGAGGCGGAGCAGGGAGATCAAGGAGGCCTACAAGAGACCCAAAGTCGGAGAGCAGAGTTGGGAGTTCGTCATCGAAGGCGGAGCGGGAAGATCGAGGAGGTCTACAAGAGGCCCAACGTCGGGAAGCAGAGTCGTGAGTTCGCTCGTCGGAGGCGGAATGGGGAGATCAAGGAGGCCTACAAGAGGCCCAACATCGGGGAGCAGAGTTGGGAGTTCGTCGTTGGAGGCCAGCTGGTGCAGCTGCAGCAGGGTGAGAAAAAGAAGTAGAATGAAATCGAAAGGTGATGTCACAGCCAAGATGGTAAGTGATTGGCTGGTGATTGGTGAGTAGATTTTCTTTTTCTTTTTCTTTTCTTTATCAGTAAATAACCTTTAGCATTATTGTTGCCAAATTAAGTTACTCTAAGGGTTAAGTCATGGCAGGAGAGCTCGGACATGTGTTATGCTCCTCCTGTGCTATGTGGGAAGTCAGGGATGCATCCAGTGTCCCCGACGACTACATGTGCGGGAAATGCATCCGCCTACAGCACCTGACAGACCGCATTGCGGCACTGGAGCTGTGGGTGAATTTACTTTGGAGCATCCGCAAGGATGACGTGAATAGCACATTAGTGAGTTGGTCTTACCACAGGTAAAGGTTACACAGCCAGATAGGGGATGGGTGACCAACAGGAAGAGAAGTGGAAGGAAGGTAGTGCAGAGGTCCCCTGCGGTCATCCCTCTGCAAAACAGGTACACCGCTTTGGGTACTGTTGAGGGGGATGGCTCATCAGGGGAGAGCAGCAGCAGCCAAGTTCATGGCACCATGGGTGGCTCTGCTGCACAGGAGGGAAGGAAAAAGAGTGGGAGAGCTATAGTGATAGGGAATTCTATTGTAAGGGTAATAGATAGACGTTTCTGCGGCCGCAACCGAGACTCCAGGATGGTATGTTGCCTCCCTGGTGCAAGGGTCAAGGATGTCTCGGAGCGAGTGCAGGACATTTTGAAGGGGGATGGTAAACAGCCAGTTATTGTGGTGCATATAGGTACCAACGATATAGGTAAAAATCGGGATGAGGTCGTACAAGACGAATTTAGGGAGCTAGGAGCTAAATTAAAAAGTAGGACCTCAAAAGTAGTAATCTCAGGATTGCTAGCAGTGCCACGTGCTAGTCAGAGTAGGAATCACAGGATAGCTCAGATGAATACGTGGCTCGAGGTGTGGTGCAGGAGAGAGGGATTCAAATTCCTGGGACATTGGAACCGGTTCTGGGGGAGGTGGGACCAGTACAAACCGGACAGTCTGCACATGGGCAGGACCGGAACCAATGTCCTAGGGGGAGTGTTTTCTAGTGCTGTTGGGTAGGGGTTAAACTAATATGACAGGGGGATGGAAACCTTTGCAGGGAGACAGAAGAAAGTAGAATGGGGGCAGAAGCAAAAGATAGAAAGAAGAAAAGTAAAAGTGGAGGGCAGAGAAACCTAAGACTAAAAGCAAAAAGGGCCACATTGCAGCAAAATTCTAAAGGGTCAAAGGGTGTTAAAAAGACAAGACTGAAGACTCTGTGCCTCAATGCGAGGAGTATTCGCAATAAGGTGGACGAATTAACTGCGCAGATAGCTGTTAATGGATATGATGTAATTGGCATCACGGAGACATGGCTCCAGGGTGACCAAGGCTGAGAACTCAACATCCAGGGATATTCAACATTTAGGAAGGATAGACAGAAAGGAAAAGGAGGTTGGGTGGCATTGCTGGTTAAAGAGGAAATTAATGCAATAGTAAGGAAGAACATTAGTTTGGATGATGTGGAATTGATATGGGTGGAGCTACGGAATACCAAAATGCAGAAAACGCTAGTGTACAAACAGTAGTAGTGAGGTTGGGGAAAGCATCAAACAAGAAATTAGGGATGTGTACAATAAAGGTACAGCAGTTATCATGGGTGACTTTAATCTACATATTGATTGGGCAAACCAAACTGGTAGCAATGCAGTGGAGAAGGATTTCCTGGAGTGTATTAGGGATGGTTTTCTAGATCAATATGTCAAGGAGCCAACTAGAGGGCTGGCCATCCTAGACTGGGTGATGTGTAATGAGAAAGGACTAATTAACAATCTTGTTGTGCGAAGCCCCTTGGGGAAGAGTGACCATAATATGGTAGAATTCTTTATTAAGATGAAGAATGACACAGTTAATTCAGAGACTAGGGTCCTGAACTTAAGCAAAGGTAACTTCAATGGTATGAGTCGTGAATTGGCTAGAATAGACTGGCAAATGATACTTAAAGGGTTGACGGTGGATAGGCAATGGCAAACATTTAAAGATCACATGGATGAACTTCAACAATTGTACATCCCTGTCTCGCATAAAAGTAAAACGGGGAAGGTGGCTCAACCATGGCTAAAAAGGGAAATTAAGGATAGTGTTAAATCCGAGGAAGAGGCATATAAATTGGCCAGAAAAACCAGCAAACCTGAAGACTGGGATAAATTTAGAATTCAGCAGAGGAGGAGAAAGGGTTTAATTAGTAGGGGGAAAATAGAGTATGAGAGGAAGCTTGCTGGGAACATAAAAACTGACTGCAAAACTTCGATAGATATGTGAAGAGAAAAGGATTAGTGAAGACAAACATAGGTCCCTTGCAGTCAGATTGAGGTGAATTTATAATGAGGAACAAAGAAATGGTGGACAAGTTAAACAAATACTTTGGTTCTGCCTTCATGAAGGAAGACACAAATAACCCCGGAAATACTAAGGGACCGAGCGTCTAGTGAGAAGGAGGAACTGAAGGAAATCCTTATTAGGCAGGAAATTGTGTTAGGAAAATTGATGAGATTGAAGGCCGATAAATCCCCGGGGCCTGATAGTCTGCATCCCAGAGTACTTAAGGAAGTAGCCCTCGAAATAGTGGATGCATTAGTGATCATTTTCCAACTGTCTCTCGACTCTGGATTGGTTCCCATGGACTGGAGGGTAGCTAATGTAACACCACTTTTTAAAAAGGTAGGGAGAGAGAAAGCGGGTAATTATAGACCGGTTAGCCTGACATCGGGGAAAATGTTGGAATCAGTTATTAAAGATGAAATAGCAGCACATTGGGAAAGCAGTGATGAGATCGGTCCAAGTCAGCATAGATTTATGAAAGGGAAATCCTGCTTGACAAATCTTCTAGAATTTTTTGAGGATGTAACTGGTAGAGTGGACAAGGGAGAACTGGTGGATATGGTGTATTTGGACTTACAAAAGTCTTTTGACAAGGTCCCACACAAGAGATTGGTGTGCAAAATTAAAGTACATGGAATTGGGGGTAATGTACTGACGTGGATAGAAAACTGGTTGGCAGACAGGAAGCAGAGAGTCGGGATAAACGGGTCCTTTTCAGAATGGCAGGCAGTGACTAGTGGGGTGCACAGGGCTCAGTGCTGGGACACCAGCTATTTACAACAATCATTAATGATTTGGGTGAGGAAATTGAGTTTAATATCTCCAAGTTTGCAGATGACACTAAGCTGGGTGGTAGTGTGAGCTGTGAGGAGGACGCTAAAAGGCTGCAGGGTGACTTGGACAGGTTAGGTGAGTGGGCAAACGAGTGGCAGATGCAGTATAATGTGGATAAATGTGAGGATATCCACTTTGGTGGCAAAAACACGAAGGCAGAAAATTATCTGAATGGTGGCAGATTAGGAAAAGGGGAGGTGCAATGAGACCTGGGTGTCATGGTACATCAGTCATTGAAAGTTGGAATGCAGGTGCAGCAGGCTGTGAAGAAGGCAAATGGCATGTTGGCCTTCATAGCTAGGAGATTTGAGTATAGGAGCAGGGAGGTCTTCCTGCAGTTGTACAGGGCCTTAGTGAGGCCTCACCTGGAATATTGTGTTCAGTTTTGGTCTCCTAATCTGAGGAAGGACGTTCTTGCTATTGAGGGAGCGCAGCGAAGGTTCACCAGACTGATTCCCGGGATGGCAGGACTGACATATGAGGAGAGACTGGATCAACTGGGCCTGTATTCACTGGAGTTTAGAAGGATGAGAGGGGATCTCATAGAAACATATAAAATTCTGACGGGATTGGACAGGTTAGATGCAGGAAGAATTTCCCGATGTTGGGGAAGTCCAGAACCAGGGGACATAGTCTAAGGATAATGGGTAAGCCATTTAGGACTGAGATGAGGAGAAACTTCTTCACTCAGAGAGTTGTTAACCTGTGGAATTCCCTATTGCAGAGAGTTGTTGATGCCAGTTCATTGGATATATTCAAGAGGGAGTTAGATATGGCCCTTACGGCTAAAGGGGTCAAAAGGTATGGCGAGAAAGCAGGAAAAAGGTACTGAGCTGAATGATCAGCCATAATCTTATTGAATGGTGGTACAGGCTCGAAGGGCCAAATGGCCTACTCCTGCACTTCTTTTCTATGTTTCTATGTTAATAAGGTAGTAGCAGAGAAATGGATGGTATCCATGATAGTTGAGATTGGGTTTAAAAAAGGAGGCAGACAAAAAGCAGGAAACTATGGACCAGTTAGCCTAACATCTATCATTGGAAAAATGCTAGAGTCCATTATTAAGGAAGCAGTAGCAGGTCATTTGGAAAAGCATAATTCAATCAAGCATGGATCAAGCCAGCATGGATTTATGAAAGGGAAATCATGTTTGACAAAGTTGCTGGAGCTCTTTGTGAATGTAACGAGCAGGGTGGATAAGGGAGAACCAGTGGATGTGATGTATTTGGATTTCCAGAAGGCATTCAATAAGGTGCCACATAAAAGGTTATTGCACAAGATAAAAGTTTACTGGGTAGGGGGTAATATATTAGCATGTATCGAGGATTGGCTAATAACAAGAAACAGAGAGTCGGGGATAAATGGGTAATTTTCTGATTGGCAAACAGTGACTAGTGGGGTGCTACAGGGATCGGTGCTGGATCCTCAACAATTTACAATCTATATTAATGATTTGGATGAACGGACCGAGTGTAATGTAGCCAAGTTTGCTGATGATACAAAGATGGGTGGGAAAGCAAACTGCGAGGAGAACTCAAAACATCTGCAAAGTGATATAGATCGGCTAAGTGAGTGGGCAAAAATCTGGCAGGTGAAGTATAATGTGGGAAAATGTGAGAATGGAGAAAAATTGCAAAGTGCTGCAGTACAGAGGGATCTGGGGATCCTTGTGCATGAATCACAAAAAGTTAGTATGCAGGTACAGCAAATAATCAGGAAGGCAAATGGAATGTTGCCCTTTCTTGCAAGGGGGATAGAGTATAAAAACAAAGAAATCCTGCTACAACTGTACAGGGTATAGGTAAGGCCACACCTAGAGTACTGTGTACAGTTTTGGTCTCCTTATTTAAGGAAAGATATACTTGCATTGGATACGAGGTTGCTTCCGGAGATGAGAGGATTGACTTATGAAGATAGGTTGAGTAGGTTGGACCTATACACATTAGAGTTCAGAAGAATGAGAGGTGATCTTATCGAAACATATAAAATAATGAGGGGGTTCGACAAGATGGATGCACAAAGGATATTTCTACTCCTAAGGGAAACTAAAACTAGGGGACATAGTCTCAGAATAAGGGGCCGTCCATTTAAAACTGAGATAAAGAGGAATTTCTTCTCTCAAAGGGTTGTAAGTCAATGGAATTCTCTGCCTCAGAGAGCTGTGGAGGCTGGGTCTTTGAATATATTTAAGGCGGAGATGGACAGATTTTTGAGAGATAAGGGGGTAAAAGTTTATGGGGAGCGGGCAGGGAAGTGGAACTGAGTCCATGATCAGATCAGCCTTGATCTTATTGAATGACAGAGCAGGCTTGAGGAGCTGAATGGCCTAATCCTGCTCCTATTTCTTATGTTCTTATGGGTGGAAGTCAGTGCTGGGGAGAGTGCGTCGGTCCATTCTATAGGAAATAGGACTGTTTGTTTTTTTAGTGGAACAGGAAATTAAGTGAAATTCATTTATGCCTATCTTAAGACTTTTCCTTTCGGCAGCTGCGGTTTGGAAGGGCGTTTTCAGGTCCAGTCTCACGAAGAGAAATTGGTCCTCATTGCGCCCATTTGCTGGGTGGAAAACAAGAGCAAAAGGGACCAATTTCGGGCCGCTATGTCCAGCGCCTAATCTACCCCTGTGTTACGGTTTTCCAGGTATCCCCGGTGGCTGCCTGAAACAGGCATTAGGCCCCTTGCATATATAATTGATAGGCCTTACACCTGCATAAGGACCCCGAGTGGGTGTTTTCAGCTCAGGTTTTCAAATACTTGTTGCAACCTAACCAGCGGCTGTCAACCAAAAAGGTATGGTTTTGAAATTCAACTTCCCTCTTGGCTCTGCAGTGGCCTCCATCCTGTTCTCCTCCTTGCCCTCCTCCCAGGATTTACCTGAGTTCCACTATTGTCCAGCTGGCTGGCCCAAATTGGAGGCCAGTACACTGCCAAAGGTATAATGGGCGACCACAGCACAACAGAAATTTGCTGATGAGGCCCAAGCCCCAATATCCTTGAGCCTCAGCCCCCC
Source organism: Pristiophorus japonicus (assembly GCF_044704955.1). Classification (NCBI taxonomy): domain Eukaryota; kingdom Metazoa; phylum Chordata; class Chondrichthyes; family Pristiophoridae; genus Pristiophorus; species Pristiophorus japonicus. The sequence continues at coordinate 348,463,367 of NC_091978.1, read as the reverse complement.
AGCTTCCGGCTCACTTGGAACATGCTGACCATATGGGGTCCGAAAATTTCCTCGGTGTCTTTTTCCACTGATGATCTCGGAGAAGTCAGATATGGACACCGACCAGCTACATATTAATGGGATGGAACTTCTTTCTGTTTGCAAGGGCTATAGGGGGCAGTATAGTTATATGCAGGCCATCAATAATACCTTGCACTTTTGGGAAACCTGTCACACAGAAAGAGCTAGTTGCTTTCAATGTGATACCTGTCAACTATTTAATGCATTTTTGTACTACTGATTGAGATGTTTGGTTTATAGCCCCTGTGGTTGCTTGAAACAATCCTGTATCTTAAACGTTCACGGTTGTGGTCACTTTGACAGCCACTGACTGAGTGGTTGCTAGCATGGAACCTATCTGAAGGACTAGCCTGAGAAGGCAGAATAATTCTGTTGTGGTCTCGCTGGTGAAGAATAGGCAGCAAAGGTAGCCCCATCAGATGTATTTAAGTAGCTGTACCTTGGTCTGTAGACGGAGGTGGTTGGATAGAAATGGTGCAGGTTATCTGCCTCCGATGTAAATGCACCTCTCTTTCAACCTTCTGCAGATCCTGCTTCAAAAGGAGAACATATATGGAGATATAAACAGTGGGAACCTCCTCATCTTAATTATGGTTGTGCTGCCATCAAGTAAATATGCAAAATATGGCACCAAAAAAATGTAAAAATCTAATAATAGGCCAAAACACAAAGCAAAAGTCCATGCAATTGAAATTTGCAACTAAAAAATCCTCCTATACACTGATTATTTCAGGAAAGTTAACTTATGTGGGTAATAAACACATTCACCTTTAAGAGTACACTCATCCAAATGTCTTCACAATCCTTCTCTCCAGCATCAGTTTAAAATGAGTGCTTAATGATATTGGTGCATTTGCAGCAAATGACCCAGGAAATGATGCTTCAAGGTCATTTAAAAAGATTTGTAAAAGCATTCTGTGTTGACATGTTGAAACCAGGACCTGCTGCATAATATGGCACTGAGCAAAATCAATGAGAAGCAGCCCTGTCACCTGATCACCGCCTGTATTACTGGTACACTCAGGGAATTTGCGCTAAGAGGTAAATGCACAAGGAAGACACATTAAACACACATACTATATTATGTGTATTCAATAACATTATTCACTGTGACTATAGCTTGCACTGTATTCATTAATGGCCTTTACGTTCTAGTTCTTTGATAAAAAATATCAGCTGTACTATTTATTTCTGTCACTGTTCTGGGAATAGTTCAATCTTGTTACTCACAAATGCTGCTTCGGGCCTGAAGTGAAATAATGATTTGTTTTGATTTGTGAAACTTCAGATGTTCTTCATTTATAAGGCCTTAATGGAGAAAAAGATTTTTTTCTAACTTTTTAATTAACTTTTGAAGGAGGAACAGTGGTCAAAACATTACTAAAGACACGACTGAATAGACTGTTAGTATTTTCTATATACATTCATGCATTTTTTTAACTTGTGTATCTTTTTTAATTAAAATTAGTGAAGGTAGCAATTTTGGTTGTCTTGATACTAAATGTCAGCATCGGTAGGAAATTATTCATTAATGCATCATGCAGACTAGAAAATTCAGTTTAGATGAAGTTGATGTTTTTTTTTTAATTACCTTTGTAGTATTAGGAAAGGAAATTAAATTAGAGGTTTCAGATCATTAGTTTTTATATTATTGTTATTATTGTCGAGAGAATTTGATCCTTGTGATGTGATAGTGCCCGAGGCCAAGACACTAAAGCAAAGACTTTACCTTAAGTGACAGCGTGTCCTTGGTGGCTGAAGTTTTCATATAGGAATTCACATAAAAATACGTAATTTCTTGTCTGTTATCCCTGCATCGTTGTGACCCAAGCAGACTTAGAATTGTGTTTAAGGCATCATTGCTCCAAAGCTCCCATCCCCTGTTCAGAAATCCATTAACCTCCCAGAGTCAGTGTTCGAGCAATTCTTGGAAATTGAATTGGATGGGAGCCTACATCTTGAGAACAAATTGTCCAATCTGTCAAAAATATTCTTTCCTATTGCATCCAACTTTTAAACTATTTGTTCATCAAATCTTTACAAACTTAACTACAGACCAAATGATTGCATTCAATATTGGTGGATAAAATGTACATTTACTTACTTGCATCATTTGTTTTTAGGGAGAATTTCCATTTAAACTAAAATCAGCATTTTTTTTTGAAGGGCATGTTCACATCACTGATTTCAACATAGCAACTGTGGTGAAGGATTCCGAAAAAGCCACATCTATGGCTGGGACCAAGCCTTACATGGGTAAGCAGTATGATAATTAATACTTACTTTTCATAAGAACTAAGTGATAAAAATCCCCTTCTTAGGCAGCCCCCCGGAGTCAAGGATGAATTGCTTCCACACTAAAATGAGTTCTAAGGTGACTAATGAGACCAATGAGGGATCTACAGTCTCTGTCACAGGTGGGGCAGATGGGTGGGTGGGGTGCTTGAATTGTCGTACGTTCCTTCCTCTGTTTGTACTTGGATTCCGCATGCTCCCGGCGAAGAGACTCAAAGGGCTAGATTTTCCACTTTTGTGCTTATCGCCCCAAAATGGGCGTTATTTCTGGCATGGGCAGTAAAAAAGGGTTTTCAGATCGCCGGCTTCTCGCCCATTCTCAAAGCACCTAGTCTCCATTTTTTAAAATGGGCGTTACCGCAAGCAAAATGAAATGGGCGGTAGCGTTAAATTTTTTTAACTTTCTGCCGTAAAGTGTTGCTATCCTTAGCAATGGCATGGCAATGCTCGATTCCCGCGATTCAGGAGGTCAAGGGTCATCATAACATGCACAGAAGAGGAGACAGAAAGAGAGGGAGCTCAGAGGGACTGAAGGCGTGTTTGGCTTTGGTGTGTGCTTGTTTGGCTGTTGTGGGAGGCACAAGGGAGATTCACCAGCAGCAAAAAGCTAATAAGCACCAAGAACATAGTTGGCACTGAGTTTTTGTCCAACAAATAAGATATAACAAGGAAGGGATGGTGGAGGCCCTGGAACTGGTAGCCAGGAACGCTGGTGGCAGAGGGCTCCCAGTGGTCCCAGAGCGCTGCACTGCACCCCAAGGTGCCGCAGCCCCCCATTGCCAACCACACATGAGAGCCAGCAGCAACATCTTGCTTCTGGCTCGGAGCACGTTCCCACCTTGGGACCGTCCTCTCCCTTATCCGTCCAAGCAGTGGTTCGACCGTCATCCCCGCTCCCCCCCCCCCCCCCCCCAATGAAGCATCGCCTGAGGAGTTCCTCAGCCAGGCGGCTTGAAGTCAGGAGGGGAAGGGGAAGGGGTAGAGGTGGGGAGGAGAAGCGGGGGAGGGGTTGGTTTTTACAGAAATACTAATGATTTCAGACAAATGTTCAGTTTAAATGTTTTTTATTTAATAAAATAATGGTGTTGCAGGCTCGAAGGGCAGAATGGCCTACTCCTGCACCTACTTTCTATGTCTATGTTTCTAATTATACTTTGGGTAGGAGAGGGAGAGCTTTAAGGAGAACGGAGGTATGATAAATATGGTTGAGAGAGGGTACCACAATGGTTTCGGCAGGCCTGATAGTGGAAAGTATAGTCAGGTGGGAAGGCTTCAGACACTGCAAAGATGTTGCCACACTGAGTCAAGTTTCAGCAAAGCCAGGATTCTGAAAGCTTCTGAAGCGGTCCAAAAGGCATCTCAAGCCTTTAGCTGCCTTTGTCAAGGATGAAGGAGATGGAGACTAAAAACACAACAGGCAAAAATGAAGGAAAATTACACTACAGGTGACAGAGCAGCCCAGCCTCTGACCCCTTGTTTGATGGTTGCTGCGGGAGAGGGTTGCTAACAGGATTGCTCGCTTTGCTACTCCAGGACACCACCTCATGTCACCATTGCAGCATGTTACAAGAAAATAAAACCTTTACTGTCATTGGATGTGCCAGCCTTATGCAGCATGGTAACTACAGTGGTTCTTGAAGCAGATGGTTCAGCTTTGCATTCGGCTATCTGCTGACTCAATTTGTGGAAACAGTTTCAAATAGGCACTGCCAGGTAGGTGTGCCAAAGCCTGCAGATATGTTGGCTATTGCAATCCATCAGGCTAGTTTGATTGCCGATCAACCTTCTATCAGTGCCATCAAAGCACGGCATACTGTGATTGGCGTGCTTCCGAGGAAACATCCAGCGTGACAGTTAGTCAGACATTCACATATTTGATGCCATCTGTCATGCTATCCCAACTTCCTTTGGGTCTTAAAGCTGCCACATACATTAAACGTCTGCCAAATTGAGGTATGTTTACCGCTGCCTGGCGGGTACCAGCAGGTGGGCACAGACCACATTCTTTTACCGCATGACTTGCTTGGGATGTCTCCACTGGTCGCCATGGGGGATTCTGATTGGGGAACAAAATCAAAGCAGCAGGGTAGTGATCAGAAAAGCTCATGAATGGCTTTCTTATATTTCAGTTTTGACAAAACTCTGATCGACTTTAGACAGATTTCAATGCTATGAAAAGTTGTATTGTAACTATTAAAAAGCTATTGATTGAACTTGTATGAAAAAGTCTTAACCATGTGAAAGTTATATTTAATATATTAAAACAGAAAGTATGGATCCTAGAACCATGAAGTGTCCATACATAGCATTCTACGCCAGTAGATAAGTGACATATGAATTAAATGTCTTGAAACGCAAGCCACTATTGCAGTCTTTGGTATTCATAACCTAGATCATCGACCTTGTGAGTCTGACTAAGCAGAACATTTAAGTTTGGGTAACTGAGGTACTTTTTCTGTTAGCCTTTTATTAAGCGTTCCATCAGTTTTCAAAGCAGCCAATGCACACTTATCAATTCACACAGAAGCAAGTTATAAAGAGCTCTCTTTGTGATAATAGATTACAAAAATCTTATTTTGCTCTAAGGCAAGTTCCTCCACCGAGATGTCGATACCAATGTCATAGATTTTCGTAGGAAAAACATGTTACTAAAAATGATATGATTGTTACCCAATGCCCCTGCTGGACATGTGTAGACATGGACATCAAGTGAGGATGGGATCAAGTGCAGCTATAGTGTTCTCCATCATCGAACAGCCTGTTGACTCATACATGAGCAAGGGACCAGAGAGCAACCAATTCCCAAGGAACTGTACTCTAGAAAGGAGTTGCTGAGTGAAGGGGAGGGGGGAAATTAAGCGTTGTCTCATTCCCCTGTCTTTTCCCTATAACCCTTTAAAATGTTCTGCTTCAGACATTTATCTACTTTCCTTTTAAAAGCTGTTTCGGCTTGAGCAATCCATGTCCTAATAACCTTCTGTGTAAAAAAAACCCAAATATATAATATATGCACTAGAGCCCTTTATTTAGTAACACACAGTGAAGTCAACTTTACAAACTTGTGCTCTCAGGATGGAGTTTCATCCACTGGGAATGGATGTCGGGAATTCCGGTGTCAGTGGACTTTGCCATGTTTTTCATTTATTGATTTTAATGGATGAACCGTCCGACAGGGCCTGTTGAATTCTACACCCGAATTCCTGCCGGTGGATCTCCGTGGCAGGAGCACACATTTATAAACTTTGTCTTGCTGTGGTACATTTTCAGCTTCACTGGGCAGTAAACTGGCAGAGTGGATCACCATGCTCATGACCGGTCCTCGATTTCTATAATGGGCAGGCGATAAGCTCTGCCAGTTCACTGTGACCATGATTATTCCCACTGTATGTTAATAAATTGATCTCTTATGATCCGCCTATCTTTGTTAAAGTTTGGTGTACGCCTGCCAACCAGGGGCGGATTGAACCATGGGGCGGATTGAACCATGGGGCAGATTGAACCATGGGGCGGATGGGACTGCAGCCCCAGGCACACCAAAGAACAAAGACCCACCAAATAAATGTCGGGAAAAAAATAATGCCAGAGAAAGCAGGGAACTTCAAATGCACAGACTGATCAGTGACAATGGACTATGTGTTACATTTCCTAATATTTCAATTGCTCTTCGGATGTACCTGTCCCTGATAATTATGAACTGTAGTGGACAGGTGACGAAGGTTGAACAGGTTCCCACTGGTTCTATAGTTTAGTTCCACTCCAGCGGGGAGCTTGTTGAGTGTGAGATGGAGCATTGCAGCGAGGAAGATCGAGAAGAGAGTTGGCGCGATGATGCAGCCCTGCTTGACCCCGGTCCGGATGTGGATTGGGTCTGTGCTGGAAGAGAGTATTCGAAGATCAGGCCCTCAAATTTGGCACCAAGCTTATGGTCTACAGGGCTGTAGTGATACCCGCCCTCCTGTATGGCTCAGAGACGTGGACCATATACAGTAGACACCTCAAAACGCGAGAGAAATACCACCAACGATGTCTCCGCAAGATCCTGCAAATCCCCTGGGAGGACAGATGTACCGGCGTTAGTGTTCTCGATCAGGCCAACATCCCCAGCTTCGAAGCACTGACCACACTCGACCAGCTCTGTTGGGTAAGCCACATTGTTCACATGCCCGACACAAGACTCCCAAACCAAGCGCTCTACCCGGAAATCCTACATGGCAAGCGAGCCCCAGGTGGGCAGAGGAAACATTTCAAGGATACCCTCAAAGCCTCCTTGATAAAATGCAACATCCCCACCGACAGCTGGGAATCCCTGGCCCAAGACCACCCTAAGTGGAGGAAGAGCATCCGGGAGGGCGCTGAGCACCTCGAGTCTTGTTGCCAAGAGCATGCAGAAATCAAATGCAGGCAGCGGAAGGAGCGTGCGGCAAACCAGGCTCCCCACTCAACCTTTCCTCCAACGACTGTCTGTTCCACCTGTGACAGAGACTGTAATTCCCATATTGGACTCTACAGTCACCTGAGAACTCACTTATGGAGTGGAGTCGATTTCGAGGGACTGCCTATGATGATGATGTAGCGGAGAACAATTGTTTTCTGTGCTCAAGAGAGTGACAAATCAAATTCGGTCAATGATGGGCCAAATCCAACTGAATGCCCTTTCACTTCTGTGTATTGAACATGACTTGTTCGCTACTATTGAAATGGGAGACATCATTGAGAAATTTGCCTATAGGAAGTCTTGCAATGTTATCTTGTAAAATATCTACACAATATATACTTGCTCATACAGGCTAGATTCACTTGTTTATACCTATATACAGAAGTACCTATCATCATAGGCAGTCCCTCGGAATCGAGGAAGACTTATAAGAACATAAGAACATAAGAATTAGGAACAGGAGTAGGCCATCTAGCCCCTCGAGCCTGCTCCGCCATTCAACAAGATCATGGCTGATCTGGCCGTGGACTCAGCTCCACTTACCCGCCCGTTCCCCGTAACCCTTAATTCCCTTATTGGTTAAAAATCTATCTATCTGTGATTTGAATACGTTCAATGAGCTCGCCTCAACTGCTTCCTTGGGCAGAGAATTCCACAGATTCACAACCTTCTGGGAGAAGAAATTCCTTCTCAACTCGGTTTTAAATTGGCTCCCCCGTATTTTGAGGCTGTGCCCCCTAGTTCTAGTCTCCCCAACCAGTGGAAACAACCTCTCTGCCTCGATCTTGTCTATCCCTTTCATTATTTTAAATGTTTCTATAAGATCACCCCTCATCCTTCTCAACTCCAACGAGTAAAGACCCAGTCTGCTCAATCTATCATCAGAAGGTAACCCTCTCATCTCCGGAATCAGCCTAGTGAATCGTCTCTGTACCCCCTCCAAAGCTAGTATATCCTTCCTTAAGTAAGGTGACCAAAACTGCACGCAGTACTCCAGGTGCGGCCTCACTAATAACCTATACAGTTGCAGCAGAACCTCCCTGCTTTTGTACTCCATCCCTCTCGCAATGAAGGCCAACATTCCATTCGCCTTCCTGATTACCTGCTGCCCTGCAAACTAACTTTTTGGGATTCATGCACAAGGACCCCCAGGTCCCTCTGCACTGCAGCATGTTGTAATTTCTCCCCATTCAAATAATATTCCCTTTTACTTTTTTTTTTCCCAAGGTGGATGACCTCACATTTTCCGACATTGTATTCCATCTGCCAAATCTTAGCCCACTCGCTTAACCTATCTAAATCTCTTTGCAGCCTCTCTGTGTCCTCTACACAACCCGCTTTCCCACTAATCTTTGTGTCATCTGCAAATTTTGTTACACTACACTCTGTCCCCTCTTCCAGGTCATCTATGTATATTGTAAACAGTTGTGGTCCCAGCACCGATCCCTGTGGCACACCACTAACCACCGATTTCCAACCCGAAAAGGACCCATTTATCCCAACTCTCTGCTTTCTGTTAGCCAGCCAATTCTCGATCCATGCTAATACATTTCCTCTGACTCCGCATACCTTTATCTTCTGCAGTAACCTTTTGTGTGGCACCTTATCGAATGCCTTTTGGAAATCTAAATACACCACATCCATCGGTACACCTCTATCCACCATGCTCGTTATATCCTCAAAGAATTCCACTAAATTAGTTAAACATGATTTCCCCTTCATGAATCCATGTTGCGTCTGCTTGATTGCACTATTCCTATCTAGATGTCCCACTACTTCTTCCTTAATGATAGCTTCAAGCATTTTCCCCACTACAGATGTTAAACTAACCGGCCTATAGTTACCTGCCTTTTGTCTGCCCCCTTTTTTAAACAGAGGTGTTACATTAGCTGCTTTCCAATCCGCTGGTACCTCCCCAGAGCCCAGAGAATTTTGGTAGATTATAACGAATGCATCTGCTATAACTTCCGCCATCTTTTTTAATACCCTGGGATGCATTTCATCAGAACCAGGGGACTTGTCTACCTTGAGTCCCATTAGCCTATCCAGCACGACCCCCCTAGTGATAGTGATTATCTCAAGGTCCTCCCTTCCCACATTCCTGTGACCAGCAATTTTTGGCATGGTTTTTGTGTCTTCCACTGTGAAGACCGAAGCAAAATAATTGTTTAAGGTCTCAGCCATTTCCACATTTCCCATTATTAAATCCCCCTTCTCATCTTCTAAGGGACCAACATTTACTTTAGTCACTCTTTTCCGTTTTGTTTATAGGTAAAAGCTTTTACTATCTGTTTTTATGTTTGCCGCAAGTTTACTTTCGTAATCTATCTTTCCTTTCTTTATTGCTTTCTTAGTCATTCTTTGCTGTCGTTTAAAATTTTCCAACTCTTCTAGTTTCCCACTAACTTTGGCCACCTTATATGCATTGGTTTTTAATTTGATACTCTCCCTTATTTCCTTGGTTATCCACGGCTGGTTATCCCTTCTCTTACCACCCTTCTTTTTCACTGGAATATATCTTTGTTGCGCACTATGAAAGAGCTCCTTACAAGTCCACCACTGTTCCTCAATTGTGCCACCGTTTAGTCTATGTTTCCAGTCTACTTTAGCCAACTCTGCCCTCATCCCACTGTAGTCCCCTTTGTTTAAGTATAGTATGCTCATTTGAGACACTACTTCCTCACCCTCAATCTGTATTACAAATTCAACCATACTGTGATCACTCATTCCAAGAGGATCTTTTACTAGGAGATCGTTTATTATTCCTGTCTCATTACACAGGACCAGATCTAAGATAGCTTGCTCCCTTGTAGGTTCTATAACATACTGTTCTAAGAAACAATCCCGTATGTATTCTATGAATTCCTCCTCAAGGCTACCCCGTGCGATTTGATTTGACCAATCGATATGTAGGTTAAAATCCCGCATGATTACTGCCATTCCTTTTTCACATGCCTCCATTATTCCCTTGATTATTGCCCGCCCCACCATGAAGTTATTATTTGGGGGCCTATAAACTACACCCACAAGTGACTTTTTCCCCTTACTATCTCTAATCTCCACCCACAATGATTCAACATTTTGTTCATTAGAGCCAATATTGTCTCTCACAACTGCCCTGATATCACCCTTTATTAACAGAGCTACCCCACCTTGTTTCCCTTTTTGTCTATCTTTCCAAATTGTCAGATACCCCTGTATGTTTAATTCCCAGTCTTGGCCACCCTGCAACCACGTTTCTGTAATGGCCACCAAATCATACCCATTTGTAATGATTTGTGCCGTCAACTCATTTACTTTATTTCGAATGCTGTGTGACTTTAGGTAGAGTGTTTTAATACTAGTTTTTAAACCATGACTTTTAGTTTTGACCCCTCTTGCAGCCCCTTTATATTCATACATATTGTCCCTTCCTGTCACCTTGTGGTTTACACTTACCCCAGTGCTACTCTGCTCTGTTGCCTCCTGCCTTTTGCATTCTTTCTTGGGGTCCTGTTCATCTGAGTTCTCACCCACTCTAACTAGCTCAGAGCCCTCTCCTGGGTTCCGAATACTCCTTACATTGAGGCACCGAGCTTTCATGCTTGCCTTTTTATTACACTTTGGCCCTTTTTGTTTTTTTGCCTTGGGTTTCTCTGCCCTCCACTTTTACTCATCTCCTTTCTGTCTTTTGCTTTTGTCTCCATTTTGTTTCCCTCTGTCTCACTGCATTGGTTCCCATCCCCCTGCCATATTAGTTTAAATCCTCCCAAACAGCACTCGCAAACACTCCCCCTAGGACATTGGTTCCGGCACTGGCCAGGTGCAGACCGTCCGGTTTGTACTGGTCCCACCTCCCCCAGAACCGGTTCCAATGCCCCAGGAATTTGAATCCCTCCCTGCTGCACCACTGCTCAAGCCAAGTATTCATCTGAGCTATCCTGCGATTCCTACTCTCACTAGCTCATGGCACTGGTAGCAATCCTGAGATTACTACTTTTGAGGTCCTACGTTTTAATTTAGCTCCTAACTCCTTAAATTCGTCTCGTAGGACCTCATCCCTTTTTTTACCTATATCGTTGATACCAATGTGCACCACGACAACTGGCTGTTCACCCTCCCTTTTCAGAATGTCCTGCAACCGCTCCGAGACATCCTTGACCCTTGCACCAGGGAGGCAACATACTATCCTGGAATCTCAGTTGCGGCCGCAGAAACGCCTATCTATTCCCCTTACGATTGAATCTCCTATTGCTATCGCTCTCCCACTCTTTTTCCTGCCCTCCTGTGCAGCAGAGCCAGCCACAGTGCCATGAACTTGGGCTGCTGCTGCCCTCCCCTGATGAATCATCCCCCTCAAAAGTACTCAAAGCGGTGTATCTGTTTTGCAGGGGGATGACTGCAGGGGACCCCTGCACTACCTTCCTTGCACTGCTCTTCCTGCTGGTCTTCCATTCCCTATCTGGCTGTGGACCCTGCACCTGCAGTAAGACCAACTCGCTACACGTGCTACTCACGTCATTCTCAGCATCGTGGATGCTCCAGAGTGAATCCACCCTCAGCTCCAATTCCGCAACACGGACCGTCAGGAGCTGGAGGCGGATACACTTCCCGCACACGTAGTCGTCAGGGACACTGGAAGTGTTCCTGAGTTCCCACATGGTACAGGAGGAGCATATCACGTGACCGAGCTCTCCTGCCATGACTTAACCCTTAGATACACTTAAATTGGCAACAACATTGCTGAAGTTTACTCACTGTTCTCGAAGAGAAAAAAGAAAAACTACTCACCAGTCACCAGCCAATCACCAGCCAATCACTTACCCCCTTGGCTGTGCCTCCACTCCCAAAGTGAGTTCTTTGATGGCTGAACAGTCTGTTACAGGTGGGACAGACATTCGTCGAGGGAAGAGATCGGTGGGACTGGTTTGCCGCGTGCTCCTTCCGCTGCCTGCGCTTGGCCTCTTCACGCTCTTTGCGTTGAGACTCGAAGAGCTCAGCGCCCTCCCGGATGCACTTTCTCCATCTCGGACGGTCTTCGGCCAGGGTCTCCCAGGTGTCAGTGGTGATGTTGCACTTTACCAGGGAGGCTTTGAGGGTGTTCTTATAACATTTCCGCTGTCCTCCTTTGGCTCGTTTACCACGATGGAGCTCCACATAAAGCATTTGCTTAGGTAGTCTCATATCTGGCATGCGACCTATGCGAAGCTGATCGAGTGTGGTCGGTGCTTCAACAATGGAGATGTTGGCCTGGTCAAGGACACTGATGTTGGTGCGCCTGTCCTCCCAGGGGATTTGCAGGATCTTGCGGAGACATCGTTGGCGATATATCTCCAGCGACTTGAGGTGCCTTCTATACATCATCCATGCCTCAAATCCATACAGGAGGGTGGGTATTACTACAGCTCTGTAGACCATGAGCTTGGTGGTAGATTTGAGGGCCTCGTCTTCAAACACTCTTTTCCTCAGACGGCCGAAGGCTACACTGGCACACTGGAGGCGATGTTGAATCTCCACATCAATGTCTGCCTTTGTTGATAAGAGGCTCCTGAGACATTGGAAATGGCACTCGTTGTGACAAAATGTCTCGAACATGAACTCCTCACAACCAACACCCTGTTCTGCTAGAGGGACAAATACAATGCATCGTGGCAACACCCTCGCTCCAAACACTGGCACCTGCTTGACTATGTTATCGTCCGAGCCAGGGATCGCAAGGATGTGCGCATCACCCGCGCCATGAAAGGAACTGACGACTGTTGGACGGACCACCGCCTAATCCGATCCATCATCAACATTAACATTGCCCCAAAGCAGAGTGGACAGCAGAAGCAGTTCTGCAAAAAAGTTAATGCTGGGGTACTTAGAGACCCAGCTAAGAGAGCCCTATACAGCCAGCGCCTCACAGCCAATCTGGCGTGTCTTGATGACCCTTAGATGCTGAATGCCCACAGCGCTTGGTCTGCCCTCCAGGCCTCTATAACCGGTGCCTGTGAAGAGACATTTGGTCACTCAACCAGAAAACATCAGGACTGGTTTGATGAAAATGATCAGGAGATCGAAGAACTAATAGATCGCAAGCGCAAAGCATTTCTGAGCCTCAAGCAACAACCCAACTCGGGAGCTGCAAAACAACATTACAGACGGCTCAAGGCTCAGGTCCAACAAAAAACCCGGGACCTAAAGACCAGGTGGTGTATGGAGAAAGCACAGGAGATATAACAACTGACCGACAGCCACGATATGCGAGGATTCTTCACTGGAGTCAAGGCCACCGACGGTCCAAACTCCCAAGGCCCCACCCCTCTCCTGACCAAGAACGGGGAAACACTCATCAAGGACACCGAGGCTGTCAGGGCCCGATGGAAGGAGCACCTTGAAGATCTCCTCAATCGAGACTCTGCCTTTGACTCGAGTATTCTCGACTCCATCCCACAGCATGCGACCCGCCACCAACTCAGTGAAACTTCAACGTTGCATGAGGTAGGCAAAGCCATTAAACAGCTGCAGAATAATAAGGCTACGGGTGCAGATGGAATCCCTACTGAGGCGTTAAAATATGGCGGAGAGACGCTGTTGGCACGGATACATGACCTCATTTCTCTCATCTGGAGGGAGGAGAGTATGCTGGGAGATCTCAGAGACGCAGTGATTGTGACTATTTTTTAAAAAGGGGACAAGTCCGACTGCGGCAACTACAGGCGAATCTCCGTTTTATCAGCCACTGGGAAAGTTGTCGCTAGAGTTCTCCTCAATTGACTTCTTCCTGTGGCCGAGGAGCTCCTCCCGCAATCACCTATTCACCTATATACACTAATGTACCGATATACAGAACAGAATATATCGCTTGTTTTATTTCACATGTTATTGAGAGAAATTTGCATATATGTATAGGAATCTAGTATTGCAATGTTACCAGAACCAGAATATATACCTACTTGATACAGAATATATGCTTTCATTGTTGAATATACCAGCCTATGTTTTCATACTCACAATCAGAATCATATACGTAATGTAATGAACATGAACAAACATAACTATAGGCACATTTGGATCAGTTTCCCCCAGGCCCATTAGGCCCTTAATCCGGTTCTGGTGCCAACACCTACTGGGTCAGAGATTGGTACTGGAATCAGGTGCGGACAGACTGCCTGGAAGACATACAGATGAAAGTTAAGTAGGGTGGCGGCTGACACATGGAGGGTATTAGCAATAATCACATTTAAAGGCTTCAGTGAGGTAGAAATGCATCCTAGGATTCATTTAAGCCGAACTGACTCAAAAATGTCAAATTATGTAAAAAGTCGAAGAAGCCTTGATCTCGTGAAATAGAGGATGAATATGGTGAAAGAGATAAAGACTAGGAAGACCTCCATTTTTTGGAACTGGCATAAATGGTCACAATATGTGGCTTGTCTGAGAGAGATTGCTGAATGCTGAATGTGATCTTCAGGAATCAAAGAATCTGGTACATCAGGGAAAAGTTTCATGTTGTGACAAAGGCTGCCAGGCAAGTAAAGCAAACAGTAAGAAGTGATCGTGAGTGACTGAAGGAACTCTCTGGAGTTGAAAGGAGGCTTGTACAACTTTTCAATCTTGAGATCTTAAAGGGTTTTGATACGGTTAAACTGACAGTCTCCAGAACAAAGGTTAGTAAACATCTTTGCAAAGGATGTGTTTCTGTGCAGAGCACATATTTTAACTCCTTTAAACTGTTAACATAATGGGGGTAAAATTCCAGTCGGAGGCTTCCTTCGGACGAATGCCTCCCACCCAAAATGTTTTAATGAAAATACCTGGTGGTCCCAGATTCGCCTTCGATTGCGGTCAGAGGCCTTCATTCGATGAGTAGCTTACAGGAAGAGGACTTCCCTGTACGTACGGAAAAGCTGGAGTCACGTGGGCCTGGACTACCAATCACTCTGCAGTATTCTCATTGATAATGGGAACTCCATTTCTCCGAGTTCCCATTATTAGCAACAATCCCTAAAACAAGAAACACAACATAATAAATTTAAAAAACACCTCACATATTTAAAATTAATTGAAATTAAAGTTAATTAAATGTTTTAGAAAAAATATATATTTTGGGGAATTTTTTTAAATGTGTTTTAATAGGGTTTAAAATAAACTTATCTTAATGTACAGGGTTTTTACTATGTGTATTTAAATTTAATTTTTATATATTTAAAAATTCTTACGCCTGGTAAAAGCAGGCGCATAGCGTAAGAGTTTGAAGGACAATCGCTGGGCATGAATTGTGCAAATAACCCAATCTCTCCCGCACGGATGTTCTTCTTCCGGGGATGCGGAGGATCTGTACGGAGAAGTCTTGACACATCGGAAAAGCCGGTTTTCGGCGCATGTGCATCGCGCCCCGAAAACTGCCTTTTGCGAGGCTTCGCCTTGTCCGTGTGCAGTTCTTCCGCACCCGGCGAGGCCGTAATTTTAGGCCCAATAACTGAACCTCCAAAATACATCTGATTTTTATTGTTTGTTGCAGCAAATTCCTAACAAGAAAGGAAAACATAATGGCCCTGAAATTCCGGCCTTGCCGGATCTGTACAAAGTGCGCACAGACCCGGCGAGACCTTGCAAAAGTCATTTTTTTGGGATGCGATGTACATGCATCGACAACCGGCTTTTCCAATCTGTCAAGATTTCTCCGTACAGATCTTCCGCATCCCCGGGAGAAGGACATCCGTGCAGGAGAGATTGGGCTATTTGCCCATCTCTTGCCCAGCGAGTGGCCTTCAAACTTTTACGCCTGGTAAAAGCAAGTGCATAGACTACTTTACCAGCGTAAGAGTTTTAAAACATATAAAAATAAAATTTAAATACACATTTTTATAGTAAAAACCCTGTCCACTAAGGTAAGTTTATTTTAACCCCTATTAACACATTTTTTTTAAATCCCCAAAATATCTTTGTTTTTCTAAAACATTTAATTAACTTTAATTTCAATTAATTTTTTATATATGTGGTGTTTTTTTAATTTATTATGTTGTGTTTGGGTGTTTTAGGGGGTTATTCTCATTGATAGTAATGGGAACTCGTAAAATCGGAGTTCCCATTACTATCAATGAGAATACTGTACCGTGATTGGTGGTTCAGGCCCACGTGACTCCAGCTTCTCCGTCCATATCTAGAAGCTGTGGACGCGCTGCGAAGCATGGGGAAAGAATGCCTCTGACCGGAATCCAAGGCGCTTCCGGGACCACCAGGTACATTCGTAGAAACATTTCGGTTCGGAGGCGTTCGTCCGAAGGAAACCTCCCACCGGAATTTCAGGGCCATTTAATTTGTGATGTGGTTATGAAGGCAGTGCAATACAATCTAATCTAACAGTTTTCAGATTCTGAACTGAAGGGGAAAAATGGGAAGGTTTCTCTTCCACGAGCGAGCCCTCTGATATAAAGGGTCGACGCTCGTCCCAACCCGCGTAGCAGCTCTCGAAGTTATTAGACGGAGACGGATGGCAAGGTATAACAATCTTTAATTGCGGACGTCCGGGAACACTTCTCATCACAGCTGCCCGTGAGTGGAGATCTTCCCCGAATAGCAAAATGGTACATCATTTATACATTTCATAGATCCCATCGCTCCTCGGTACGACCTCCCTCTAACTCTAATTGGGTTACCTTATCAGTAATATTTTGGATTGACAGACCTGGATCTCAAGGCAACCTTAGACCTTAACTGGGATGACCTCATTGGGTTAGAATTTGCTGATTGTACATGGCGCCTAAAAGTCTGTTTAGAGTCTTTTCACAGAGTCTTATCAGTATCTGTTTAGAGTCTTCCATGGGTGTCTTATTTTGTCGGACTGGACGTGCCTTAATGTTATCTAGTGTTCTAGTACATCAATGTTGAATTAGAGGCCTCTGGGTCCTTGGTACTGCAATATGTTAGAATGTGTGAGGCCAGCCACAGACCTTCTGTCCCTTTTGCTGAGCCGATGTAGAAGCCGGCACTTTAAACCTTATTTCGCTTATTCTGCTAATGCCAATTTTCTCTTACAATTCCCCGCTGTGGCCCTTGGCTATATGCCAAGTAGGCCATATATCCCGGAAACTACTTCCCTGTGGGCAAGTTCCAGATATGTCCGTTCGCCTGGGTTGTCATCTCCCAAACTTCAGGACTTCCTGTGACTTCTCCCGCAGGGCTATATAAGGTAAGTCCTTCCTGCAGGACTGTTTAAATTTTCATCCCTTATTGTCTTAATCATAGTGCGTGCCCTAACATGTCGTTTGGCCTGTTTAATTTGTACACAGGTTAACCCTACCAGCACCATCAGGACCAGGGCCTGTATTACTACAAGTACATGTGATATAATCCTTATCCATGGGTGGGTCTGAATATTAAGTCCAATGTTCCAGTTTTGAGTACCAAGGCTGGTCGGCCAGCATCGCGTTCGTGTCTCTTTGTAGGTTGTCTATTTCTTCCATCAGCCGGATATATTGTCGTCTTTGGTTTTGGATTCCTTGCACCAATTGTAATTGTTCCTCACTTAATTCGGGTATCTGCTTTCCTTGCGGTTCCCAAACTGCCTCCTTGTACCCTTCTCGAACGGTATCCGTGACCGTTCCGTGGATGATTTCCGTTGTCTCGGGATGTATGTGGTATCCATTTATGTCTATTTTTCCCATGGGCCTGAAACAGAAGTTAGGGTTGGTGATGACACAGGGGGTGACTCCTCCCCTGCTCTTAATTGTCAGCTTGGCTGCTCCTGTGCTCACGCACCAATCTCCATTCCCTTGTGGAGCAGCGATTGTTTCGGAATCACGTTCAAGAGAAGTGATACTCAGCATGCATCGTTTGTTTGGTGGAATCCGCAATCATCACCCGTCATTCTTAGCGTACCTCGGCATAAAATCACTTGGTTATTTTTATAGCAGTCGGTTATGTCAATGCCTTTGGTACTATTGTTAATTTTAATCACTTGTCTGGAGGGTGTTCGGTTTCTTACTTCATCGATATTGTCGGTTTGGTATAAGGGGACTCTCTTTGTTACGTCATACTGTGGTATTGATAACACGAATCCGATCATATTCACATGTCGAGTAATACATCTAAATTTTGGCACCCATGCGTAACTATTTGTCCGTACCTCGCACGTGTTGTTCATGTTTTTGTCTAGAGTCCAATTATTAAATATGCCGTTCGGGATCCAATCTGGTATGTACCCGTTCTGGAGTTGCTGCAGATTATGTTGTACCTCACTCAGTATCCAAGCCCCATACCCGGAGCAAACTATCACAGCTTTTAATCATTTACTTAGGTCGTTCCCCATTGCGTGGATCAAATTTATGGTCTTGGCATGTTCCTGTAATGTGTGGGCCACTTGTAATTCTTCCGCGCCATCTCCCAACCGCGCTTGTAGGGCTTGGCTATCTATTTCCCTCCCCAATAAACCCCTTAATATTTGCGTTAAGGTGTTAACCCGGTCGTCTATTGCATACAGGTCTATAGAATTCTTCGTTGCAACCCCCGTTGCATAGCCCGTGTCTAGTGTTTCCAGTATTCTCCTTTTCGTTCGACTTTTTTCTGTTCTCAGGGTAGTGGATTGCGGGCCTTCGAGGATCCGTTGTGTCAGGTTCTGGTATAGACTTAGAGTTTCATTTCCACAGAAGCTAGGAAGGATGATATCCGTTAGGTTTAGGACTACCATAAGTAGTCGCTGACGCACCCCAAAATATATCCTTTGCTTAGATTCCTTTATTACTAGCCCCCCTTTGGCTCCAGTCTTTATGGACGGGCACATGGGGAGAGCTTGCGTGGTTGTGCTGAGAAGAGTTGTTGTCCCCAGGGCGATTGTCGGGGCAGCGGTGGGGGGTCTATCTCGGACAACGATGTCCCAACACCACTGGTCCATACCCACGCACGGGGAGGCCGGACATATCTTCCACCTGGTATCCCCTTGTCATGGCCTTCCCGAGAATTGAGTGAAGACGGGCGTGCACCTTATCTGTATCCCCTCCCCACGAGTGCAACTTCCTCGTTCTTCTTCTAACATGAAGCATACTGCGGTCTCATTTACTGCTAATGTTATGCCCTTGTTATTGTTCCACCCCCACTGTCGGTTAGAATCTCTGTTAAGTTGCGTTATGCTCGTTAGTCCAATGCTACAATTTAAATCTACCATTGTGCCGACGACCACCATTAGGGTTTTTGAATCGGGATCACAGTTAACGTTTTCCGACGTCTTATAATATAGGCCTTGAGGTCCGTTACTTTCTACGTCAGTGGGTGTTCCAGCTACAAGGCGGGATAGGATCCTGTAAAACACAACGTTTTCCGGTGGCCACTGGTTGGTTAGGATCCAAATCGTTTCAACTGGATCCAGTGTTTCCATTTGCCAACATCTCCCATGTCTATGCAAGCGCATGTGTCACTAACCATAATCACCTGGTGGGGTACGGTCCATTTTGGTGAGAATCCGGGTCTTTCAGGATTTATCTTTACCATGACCCGGCTCCCTATTTGAGGTACCTGAACCCTTTGTTCCTTCGTGTCCCTTTCTAGATCCCTAATAATTTGTTGGTCTCTGGCTTGTGCTCGTAATTCATGTGATTGTTTACAGAGTTCCATCACGAACCTTCGTATCTTATCCTTGTAGGGCCCTACATCATCACTTCCAGTAACCAGCACTTCTGGCAGCTTCATGGCTCTTCCTGTCATTAGTTCAAAGGGGGTTAGTCTGGTAGTCCGGTTAGGGGTAGCTCTTAATTTCATTCAGATTCGTGATAGTAACTCAACCCATTCCTGTCCGGTCTCCTCGATTGCCTTAGCCAGTGCTGTTTTTAAGGTCCTATTCATTCGCTCTACCAATCCGGAAGACTCCAGGTGGTATGGGTTGTTTAATCCCTAACAGGGCGCAAGTATTCTGAAATAATGGAACTTATTTTTTCCATGTACAGCAACTTATCCAGTTAGGAAGAAGATTAAATCATTGAATTTATTAGCAAGCTAATTAGAAAGTCTAATATTTTTCAGGTTTGCAAATGGTGTCTAGTAATCTGTCTCCTAATTAATCCACTGAAAGAAATTGCTTGGAATTCATCTCGTTTTTTTACCCCCAAATTGATCCCTGCATTGAAGTGCTTTGCAAGGTAAGATAGAGGAAATAAAACAGAAAGTGCTGGAAATACTCAGCAGGTCAGGCAGCATCTGTGGAGAGAAAAACACCACACAGATTGTAGTGGGTCAAGTATAAAGCCCACCAGCACCTTCTCAGGGTAACCATGGATGGGTAATAAATGCTTGCCTAACCAGTGATGCTCGCATCCCGAGAATTAAAAAAAAAAATTTGTTCATAGGATGTGGGCATCGCTGGCAAGGCCAGCATTTATTGCCCATCCCTAATTGCCCTTGAGAAGATGATGGTGAGCCGTCTTCTCGAACTGTTGCAGCCCTTGTGGTGAAGGTGCTGTTCGGGAGGGAGTTCCAGGATTTTGACCCAGAGACGATGAAGGAACAACGATTATAGTTCCAAGTCAGGATTGTGTGTGACTTGGAGGGGAAAGTGGTGATGTTCCGATAAGCGCCTCCTGTCTTTATCCTTCTAGGTGGTAGAGGTCGCGGGTTTGGGAGGTGCTGCTGAAGAAGCCTTGGTGAGTTGCTGCAGTGCATCTTGTAGATGGTACACGGTGCACCAGTGATGGAGGGAGTGAATGTTTAAGGTGGTGGATGAGGTGCCAATCAAGCGGGCTGTTTTGTCCTGGATGGTGTTGAGCTTATTGAGTGTTGTTGGAGCTGCATTCATCCAGGAAAGTGGAGAATATTCCATCACCCTCCTGACTTGGGCTTTGTAGATGGTGGGGTTAATTTTTAAAAACATACAGTCAGTAGGGTGCTGTGATAGATCAGTTGCATACCGATTCTTCTGAAAATGTGAAAATAAATTGATATTCCAGACAAGCAGTTCAAAGTATCTCTTGAGGTCATCCTTTGTAAATGAGTCCATTAGAATGTCAAACCTAACACATTCAGGCAATGAAGATCAGCACCAGTTACCATGGCTGCTGCTGCATGTCATCAGGAATTCAAAACAGTGCATATCTTTAGTGATTGACATTTCAAGTAAATGCTTTATTTTGTTGAAGGGCTTTGCTTTGTGCTATTTTTGAGGAATGCCCTGCTTTCCAAGATTGGGAAATTAAATTCTGAATAAGTAATTGTGTCTTAAAGAGACAGTCAAGTAGTTTAAAATACAAATGAAGATCTTAGCTTTTTAGGATTTCTAAATGCTAATCATCCTCCGTGTGAAATCCCATGCGTTTCCCGCTGACATTTATCTTCTGTTACTTCATCATTAGTGTAAATGCTACAAATCCAGTCAATTCTGACTTAGCTCGGATAATGAGATTTTCACATTTCTGAAGCGGCTTAGCAACCACTTATACACAGCTTGCAGCATCATTTTAACTCATGCTCAGGGCAACTAACTGTGTGGCAAGAAAATCAGACGGAAGCTGTTTCCTCCAATGTTTCATCCTAAAATCAATCCTCCACCAGTCCCCCCCCCCCATCCAACTGCACACCCTCCCCGATTTCACTCGTTCTTTTTGGACCTTCACGCGATACACCCGCCGAGTCCCGAGTGACCTCATTTGAATTTGTTACAATAAGGACCAGTGGCGTTGCAATTCTGAATTTCCTGCTTTTACACTCACCAAGCCCTTGGGGTGTCATAGGTTCAGAGTTGTAAGTCGCGGCTGTCGCATGTCTCAGCTAAAACAGCCGGCAGTGAGGGGTTTCTGAGACTGAAGAGTTTCACTCGAATTTCTGTAGCTGGGAATGACTTTTTTGTAGCTATTTTCTTTTTGCCATTCTGCTTTTACAGAGCTGGACTTGCCTCTCACTGCTTCCGACAGCGTGAGACCACCAATAGATATTTCTCCCCCTCACTCCACCCACAGTGAAGACTTCTGTGGAGCGGGTACAGCATTCCCTATGGGCATACCCTGGCATTATCCAATCATGGAGGAGGGTGAGAGGCAGCACAGGATGGAACAAAGGAGAGCCAATTAGCATTAAAGGAGGATGCATCTGGCAGATATTAACCATCCCTGCAACCCCGCATAGAATGGACAGGCAACTGTACAAGCTGCACGGGTTGTATGAGGACCTTAGTGAGGAGATGTGTATAAGACGACTGTGCCTCACTAAAAAGTCTGCTCTGCCATCCACTGCATGAGGACATGCAGCCTTGCTCATCTGCCCACACGGCTCTCTCTGTGGCTTTGAAGGTGACAATCGCACTCAAATTTATGGCTTGGGCTCATGTTAGGCAGCCACAGAGGATCTCTGTAATAGCAGCCAGGCTGTGGTACAGGCATGCATGCATCAGGTGACTGGCACCCTTGACAGAGCTGGTGAATTCATCACTTTTGGCATCACAGCAAGGCAGCAGGATGATGGGGGCCATCTAGTTTTACAGTTGGCTTCACAAGGCCCAGGGTCCAATCGTTGGCATCCAAAATGTTTTGAAAACTCTGACAGAAAACCCTCTCAACTACTTCAAAAGGAGGGGCTTCCACTCCCTGAATGCACAGATGGACCGGAATCTTAACAGCGTTGCGAGTGCGGGTTTGGAGACGGGTGCACTGTCAAAAGGGCCATGTTTGACAGCGGAACAGGGTTCCGCTCTGAACCCGCCTCCATGTCAGTTTCCAAAGTGCCGGGTCCGGCTGTGGTTTGCACTAGGTGGATCAGGCAATTGTGCTAGTTAGGAAGCTGCTTAAAGCTATTTAAGCAGGATTTTACCGGGTCCAAAGGACTTTGCCAAGTTTTTAACGAGGTTCACGTCCCTCGGGAACATGTCAGGTAAGTGTGTCGGGTTCTCAACAACTCTCCATTGGTTTCAACAGGTGGAAGCTGCAAAAGTGGTGTAAAAGCTACCATTTCACAGCGGTTCACTCTCCAATCTCAGACGTATTTGGAAGAGACTTTTCAGCTTCATGCAGTTTGGAAGTCTTTGTAGTAAAATCTCTGTTCACTGTCACCTTCTTGGAAGAACATATCTGACCATTGACAGATTGCTTCTGTCATCTCAACTGCAGCTGGCATATCTAAAATCAGAATGGGCACGATTTATGCTGCCTCACCTCGGTCCTCAGATTCTGAGGAGGAACAGCCGCAGGAGCAGCAGAACCAGCCACTCCAACAACAAGAGTGCCAACCTTCTCCTGAACCACCTCATGCTGCACAGGCATCTGCGCAGGGCTGCACCGTGCAGGAGGCGATATCCCCAGCACCGGGTCTATAGGCAGAGGATCAGCTTCCTCAACATGGCAGAGCAGCAGTGCCGAAGGAGACTCAGGCTATCGCACCGGGTGGTCACCGACATTTGCTCATTGCTGGAGCAAGACCTGCAGCCCAGAGGAAGAGGTGGACACCCCTTAGCAGTAGCTGCCAAAGCCAACCTTGCCCTCAACCTCTTCACCTCAGGTTCCTTCCAAACATCTGCAGCAGACAATTGTGGCATCGCTCAGACGGCCGCCCACATTGCACCACACAGGTCACCAATGCCCTTTTCAACAAATCGGCTGACTATATACATTTTTCCACTGTTGAAACCCATGTGGCTGAGCAGGAGCTCGGCTTTGTGGCTCTGGCTGGCTGGCTTCTCACGTAGAAACATAGAAACACAGAAACATAGAAAATAGGTGCAGGAGTAGGCCATTCAGCCCTTCGAGCCTGCACCGCCATTCAATGAGTTCATGGCTGAACATGCAACTTCAGTACCCCATTCCTGCTTTCTCGCCATACCCCTTGATCCCCCTAGTAGTAAGGACTACATCTAACTTATTTTTGAATATATTTAGTGAATTGGCCTCAACAACTTTCTGTGGTAGAGAATTCCACAGGTTCACCACTCTCTGGGTGAAGAAGTTTCTCCTCATCTCGGTCCTAAATGGCTTACCTCTTATCCTTAGATTAAAACGAATTTGAAAAGAGTTGCATAAATGTGTAATAGGAAGGAACATTTAGAGTTATTTATAAATGGAATTAAAATGGTACATAATGAGATAGGGAAATGGAATAAGTACGTACCTGGCAATTGTCTGATCAGAGGATAAATGGACCCTTTTCATTCCTAGATCCTTTGTTCTTGGAATACAGGATTGGATTAACTGAAATTATTCATGTGCAGGGTGTCATTGACTGCTCACATGTGGCCATCAGGGCACCCATCACAAACCAATTTGTTAACCACAAGTGGTTCCACTCCCTCAATGTACAGCTGATCTGCAACCACAGGAAGATAAACATCCATGTGTGCGCCAAGTTCCCTGGCAGCTGCTATGATTCTTAATTCCTGCACCAGTCCACCATCCCTCAGCTCTTCGCTCCGCCAAACAGTCTTTCCGCTGGCTGCTTGGTGACACAGGCTATCCCCTCAAGACCTGACTCATGACACCTTTGAGGAGGCCAACAAGCGAGGCCGAGGGATGATATAATCAGAGCCGCATCTCGACCAGAAGTAAAAGCAAGCAAACAATAGGCTTGCTGAAAATTTGGTTCAGATGCCTGGACAGATCTTGAGGAGGCCTTCAGTACGCACCAGCCAGGGTCTCCAGAATAGCCGTGGTCTGCTGCGCCCCGCACAACATCCCGCAGCAGTGAGGACTGGTGCTGGATGAGGAAGATGGTGCAAAGCGAAGAGTCTCATCGGAGAAGGAGGAGCACCATGATGTTGGCAACAACGATGAGGAACACCTGGAGGAGCCAACAGTGCCAATGAGACCAGTACGTGAGAACGTTGCTGCCCGTCATGCCAGGGATGCCCTCATAAATGCCTGGTTCAACTAACTTTGTGGAGGTCGCACATTTAGTTGCCATAGGCGTCTGCAGGACCCCACACCAACAACATAAACCAGACAAACAATTACTCGTCCCTTGTTTTCATTCTCACCACCATGGCTGGATGTCAAATCAGCCCTGACCCTACGCTCTGCCACCTCCATTCGATCCCATACTTTTGGCTGCGACTGCAAAGTGTGACAAATAAATGATTTAATAACATTGGTCCATATATTACAAACATCATACTGATACTGAGAAACACACCCAAGTGAATACTATTGTGACTATTTTGTGTGGGATCTTTCTTTTTCGCATGCTGCTTCGTGGTGCTGCCCCTGTGGCTTCAGCAGAGGTAGAGGCAGCCTCCTCACCTCCCTGCTGCACCTGCTTAGGCGCCTTTGGTGGTCGTCCTCTGGGTTTTGGAGCCTGTGAGGGCCCTGTCAAAGTCTGCTCCTCCTGCGACTGTGCAGAGGCAGACTTGGTCATCACTGTCCGGGGGAGGCATTTGGGTTCTAACCGAGGGGTTGGCAAGCGGGTGGAAGTTTGAGCGCTTGGAGAGGAGCCCCTACTTCCATGTGCCCTCCCACCATCATCCCTCTCATGCGCCACCCGCACTTTCCTGCTAGCAAGGAGCTGAAGAGCACCTTGCTGCACTTCAGTGAGGCCATGAGGACACAAGTCTATACTGACATCCCTCTTACAAAGGATGTTTATGAGCCTCTGGTTTCTCTCCTCCATAGATGCCCATCTGTCCTCCATAGGATGCTCATCTATTTAGAAGAGAAACCACGTTGTCATTACACTGGCGCTGTGATTCCTCCATGCAGGTGGCCATCCTATCTATTGAGGAAGCTATTGTTGCCAGTGACCGCCACGGTGCTGCTCATGTTGGAGAAGGACTCCTCCATTCTCTCAATACTCATAGTCAGCGCAGTCGCAAAACCAGTTCCTGCAGCTCCAAGATGGCCCCCGAGGCTTAGTGTCTGCATGCAGCCGAGCAGAGCTCGGAGATTCCTGCGCTCTCCGATGATGAATTTCCATTGCTGTCACTGTCCCCACCATCTGTTCTTGCTCACTTATGATCTGTGAGGCACCAGGTGACAACACTACTCTATCGCGCGACGGACCAACCAAGGTGTGCGTGTCTGTACTGGAGCTGAGTTGCGTTGTCTGAGGTAAAGCTGCGCCCTCAGAGGCAGAAGGCTCTCCTGAGGAGTTGTTGTTGCTCGAGGACAGTGGGGGTCTCCTGATGGACCTGTGGGAGAGTAATGATATGAGTTTCATATATGAGATGTCAAGTGCAGACACACACCATTGTACACATTATGACCATTCATTTTCTGTTCACATAACACCCCATAGGAGTGACTGATGAAAGACATGCAACTATATAGATAATAATTCTGTCACCAGCTTCTTCTATTGAGCCCCTCTCTCCTTGCCTCACTTCTGGAACCTCCACCACTCCAGCTATGTTCATCGCTGCCTCCTCCCCATGGGTCAAATAATACATCGATTGAGGGCCTCCTCCCATTCTCTCCCTCTCTCTCTTAATGTGGGCAATCTTTTCCCGCAAGGAAGGAAAGAAGAGAAGGTCGATTGAGACTTTTGGAATGAGTGTAATTAATGGAATGGGATACAGTTTTTCAGGGAGACTTGCATGGAGTGGCTTGGTGATACAAAGTTGCCTCCTTTTGTGCTGTTACTTGTTTTCATTGCATAACGATAATGCTGCGTGTGAGGGGTGGAAATTAAGATGGGGACCTTAGAGTGTAAATAGAAAGAGATGGATGGATGAAGGTCTCGGGGATCTTGGGCTGAGTAACGTTGTGCAGGGGTATGGTTGGCAATGCACAATGGTGGGGATGTGATGACAGGCACAGCATCATCAAGGTACGTGTAGCTTTATACTCACTTTTCCTGATCTTAGAAGATCATTGAACCTTTTCCGGCACTGGACCCACGTACTGAAATGGTCGTTATATCTTGGGCTATGTGAAGCCACGCTGCTTTTGTCTGCTGGGGAGGCTTCTTCCTGCCGTCCATAGAGAACAGAATCTTCCTACATGCTCTCACTCCCTCCACAAGATGATGGAAGGAATCATCACAAAAACGAGGCACTGATCTCTGCCTCTCTGAGGTCATGGTGGAGATCTGCACTCACTCACACTAGGTTAAGGTCTGAAAAAGCAACGGTTAGCAAACAGGGCCATGGTCCCTTTGATTAATTTAAAAAATCTATCTATAAAAATATACCGGCAAGAATCGTGCGATCCGGTGTCGTCACCAGACCCGCTCCTTTTAATTGGGCCGGGAAACGCGCAAGCCGGGCCGAATAAGGCCTATTATGGGAAGATCTTTTTGACTGGGATCACTGCAGAAGCGGGGTCGTCATCTCCCGCTTGACGCTGCCCGTCCAGGTAGGGGAAATCGTGTCATGGTCTCTAACAATATGTAAAGGATCCGACATGTCAGTGCCAGATATGCTGGAACTTGTCATGATACATCCATTTTTCAAAACTTAGTTCACCCCAACTTCTTCAGGGTAGAAATGTAGGTCAACAGATGGCTTCCAAGGTGACAAAGCCTGCCACCTCCTCCCATGGATAATAGCTCCAAAAAGAGTGGCCCGAATAGCAACAAATCAGTGCTGAAATACAGCACACACCTCTACAAGATTGGTCATCGAGAGTACAACTGGGATCGTAAAGACGCACTTTCATTGTCTGAACAAGTCGGGAGGGGGGCTCTGTCATATGCTCCAGATCATATGTCCCACATAGTTTAAAATAATGGTCAAATGGTGGTGAAAATTGATTCTTTTTTGTGGAGGCATGCAACTCCAGGGAGCAGCACGAGCTGGTGCAGGAGGGCAACGGCAGCGAAGAGTGACGTCAGCAAGGTCCAGGTCGGTGATTGGAGCATGGGCAGGTACAGCAGGAGCAACGAGATCGGGGTGAAGGAGCTGCGAGAGATTGTGGAGGGATATGGTCGGGGCCCAGGGGAGGCCAGGGTCCCAGGGGCAGCATGGGCCAACCCACACTGTGCGATATGTGTGCGCACTGGGTCCGTGCAGCAGAGCAGGTCTCCAGTTGTCTTGGGTAATCCTTGCCACTGGACCAAGACCTAACTCTGTCAAGCCCGTGTGGTGGCTGGTGTGCAACGGCCACCACACATAAAAAAAATCCACGCACAGGCATCTTCCACCCTTGAGGATGTAGTTCGGGTTCTTCTTGCGAAACACTAATGAACTCATCTTTTTTTGGGGGATGGAAGCAAGTCATCCTTGTTTCGAAGGCCTGTCTATGATGATGATGATGATTTTCACAATGCAGAAAGCTCAAAATAGTGCTGAAACAGTCAGCTTAGATTGCTGGCACTGATTTCCCAGTTTTCACCTTCCAATTGAAGCCTCCATGGGAACTAGCAGCAAAAGACAAACCCAATCATACAATGCACTTGCAGACGTATTGCGGCAAATATATAACTGATCTGCAGTTACAGCTAGAGCCTAAATGGCACTTCATTACTCACTAGTTCTGAGCATTCGTGCTCCTTCTGGCCCCACAAAGGAATGTTTCTGACTTACCTTCTTCATCCTTCTGACAACAGGCAACCTGCTTTCCCCTGGCAGGAAAGCTGCAGCAGCCTCCCTGCTCAGGCCCAGGTTAAGATGCAATTGTGGTTCTGTTGACAATAACAGGACCCCCATTTGGAGAAATCCATTGAGGCCCCCCGCCTGCGGTAGGTCGGCAACTCAGCTGCCTGAAGCTTATGATCACAAGCAGCAGGAAAGTAGCAAGCTCCGAATGGGTAGCTAACCTACGCAGTTATAACTGCCCACCCGTCTGGTTTCTGGCAGGCGGGTAGGATTAAAATCAGGCCCCCACCTTCGGTTCGGACATCTTGATTGAAACTGGATATATTGCTGCAGTGCAAACAGATATTTGAAACTTTCTCCATGTTCGTGACTCTTGATTGTAAAAGACCCTGAGAATGACTACGTTAAGGGCAGTGAAAGAATACCTAATTGTTGATTAAAAAGCTAATCAATGGAATTCAGCAGAGTTTGCCTTTGCATATAAATACGTTCATTACTTGTGAAAAAAGGGAAGGAAATGAATAACTTCACATCGCCAGTGGATGCAACATTAATCAAATTTGATTGACTGAGCATGCACAGAATAGTGACTTGTGCATTTGGCAGTCTTCATGCTCAGTTTGCCCTCTTGACAATCTGGCACTAATGTATTCAACTGCTGCTTTGTTTTATGCAAATGTATCCAAATTATATTTCAAATGAGTTTACTTTAGCTGTAATCAAATTTTCAGCAAAATGCTGATTTCCAGAGGATGCTCTCATCTATATAATTGCAATTTCTTAACTCAAATTTCTTATAGTTCTAAAATTAAGTTTGGACTATTTCACTACCTACAAATAGTTATCTGATTTATACTGCTTTCTGTTGCCTTGTCGTTGCATTCATGACAGTAAATTGAACTCAGTGCCGTTCTCAGAGTAAGCACCATGCCTGAGGGTATATTTCTGTTCCTTCACTGATTTTTATATTGTAAGAATCACTGGAACTTATCATGATAATAATAATTTTTAACTCTTTACAATGGTCTGCTATGAAGGATTACAGGCTGTAATCTTATCTCGTATAAGGGCCTATGGGGTAGGAATTGGTATGTGTTTTGCACATTTTCCTGGTTCAAAATGGGTGCCACAAAGTCATATTCTGCAGTGTAACATTCCACGTCAGAACTCGTGTTAAGGATGTTTATGGGTTCTCTCGACAAAACTGTGCATTATTTTTATTTTTCCCCATTATTATCAATTGTCCACAAAAAGCCACACGTAAAGCAAGATATCTTTCAGAAGAGTATAAGTGTTGTCTCTGGAGCAGGAAGTGAGAGTTTGTTAAAACATGACAATTTGCAATTTAGCTTTGGACTGTAATTACAAACTTCTGTTGTCGGATACAACCCGTATGTCAACCTGAATGATATTATCAAATATTTTGTCAGGACCATAGATGCATAGGATTTATCTGCAGCATTAATGAACAATCCCATCTTTCACTGACAGGGGATAAACTACCTTGCATAACTGCAAGTATTTTGATGGTTATTGATGAATCATAATCCTCCTGTGAAGCGGCTTGGTACATTTCACTACGTTAATGGTGCTATTTAAATACAAGTTGTTGTTGTTGTTGTTGAATTAGTAGAGTTTGGCTGGTTACTTCAGCAGATGCGAGCAAGGTTCTGTTACAATGGTGGCAATACTGTGCCAAAATAATTGTGTGTGATAATCTGATTGCTTACAAATAGAAATGAAGCAGAATTGAACATCGTACCTTCAGGAGTTTACTTACTTACTTTTTCAATGAAAGATGACATATTTCATATTCTTACCCAGCTAGTAGTTTGGATAGGGAGCAAATTCATTCTCATTATATTTAGGTCTTAATCTCAATTGCCCTGAGATTTTAGTCGTCCATCAAGTGCCAGATAATTATATAAGGTGTTTCATTATGAAATGTAAAAGTCATTCAGTTGCTTTATGTCTGTGTGGTTATATGTCAGTAATGATGGATGCCTTACAAAATATATTAGAAAGTAAAGACTGTTATTAAGATTTATGATGGCTTCAAATATTTCATAATGAGGATTGATGAGCAGTAATTAACAGTTAGCTATCAGTCAGGGGAATAGTGCTCTTGCAAAGACCCAGTGGTACACATACAATATGACTGAGTCAAAATTGATTTAGGGGAGGTTTTGTAAGCATTCCAAAAGGAACAGCCTCCATTGCCCTGATGGCTCAGTTGACAAAGTCATGGTGTTATGTAAAACTGACGAAGAAACTCCCAGATAATAAAAACAGAAAATGCTGGAAATCTCAGCGGGTCAGGCAGCATCTGTGGAGAGAGAAACAGAGTTAACGTTTCAGGTCAGAACTGGCAAATGTTCGAAATTAACAGATTCTTAAAGAACACTGAAAGGGGGAGGGGAAGAAAGAACATAGAAACATAGAAACATAGAAAATAGGTGCAGGAGTAGGCCATTCGGCCCTTCTAGCCTGCAACGCCATTCAATGAGTTCATGGCTGAACATGCAACTTCAGTACCCCATTCCTGCTTTCTCGCCATACCCCTTGATCCCCCTAGTAGTAAGGACTTCATCTAACTCCTTTTTGAATATATTTAGTGAATTGGCCTCAACCACTTTCTGTGGTAGAGAATTCCACAGGTTCACCACTCTCTGGGTGAAGAAGTTTCTCCTCATCTCGGTCCTAAATGGCTTACCCCTTATCCTTAGACTGTGTCCCCTGGTTCTGGACTTCCCCAACATTGGGAACATTCTTCTGCCATTGTCCATCCACAGTCAATCCCTTTAGTATCATTCGCCAATCTATCCTAACCAATTCACGCCTCATACCTTCAAAGTTAGCCTTCTTTAAGTTCTGGACCATGGTCTCTGAATTAACTGTTTCATTCTCCATCCTAATGCAGAATTCCACCATATTATGGTCACTCTTCCCCAAGGGGCCTCGCACAACGAGATTGCTAATTAATCCTCTCTCATTACACAACACCCAGTCTAAGATGGACTCCCCCCTAGTTGGTTCCTCGACATATTGGTCTAGAAAACCATCCCTTATGCACTCCAGGAAATCCTCCTCCACCGTATTGCTTCCAGTTTGGTTAGCCCAATCTATGTGCATATTAAAGTCACCCATTATAACTGCTGCACCTTTATTGCATGCACCCCTAATTTCCTGTTTGATGCCCTCCCCAACATCACTACTACTGTTTGGAGGTCTGTACACAACTCCCACTAATGTTTTTTGCCCTTTGGTGTTCTGCAGCTCTACCCATATAGATTCCACATCATCCAAGCTAATGTCCGTCCTAACTATTGCATTAATCTCCTCCTTAACCAGTAATGCTACCCCACCTCCTTTTCCTTTTATTCTATCCTTCCTGAATGGAAGGTCTGTGATAGGGTGGAAGACAGGAGAGATTAAAGGGACAAAAGGGATGATGGGCCGACTTGAGATGGTAATGGCAGAAGTTAGAAAATAATTAGTTTAGATAGGGTGTGAATAGCTGGATAATTACCAGCTGCCATGGGAAACAAAGAGAAAAAATACATAAGATTGGGGGGAGGGGTTAAAAAAAAGGAGGAAAGGGAACAAAATATGGGCAGAAGTTATGGTCTGAAATTGTTGAACTTGATGTTGAGTCCAGAAGGCTGCAAAGTGCCTAAACGAAACATGAGTTGCTGTTCCTTGAGATTGCGTTGAACTTCATTGGAACAGTGCAGGAGGCTGAGGACGGAGATGTTGGAGTGGTGCTGAGTATTAAAGTGACAAAAGAAACTCCCAGGTTTGACCCCCCAGTCCGTGCTGAGTTAGTCGATCTTAGCTAAGGCTGCAGCAGACCTTCAATAATTGGCTTCAGTGTCCCTAAATTAAGGAGAGGGAAAAGCAACCAGGATTTCCAATCCTCATCCCCACCCAGTGATGCTTACCAGACAATTCATGCGGATATCAGAGGCTGGGTTTTCCTCTTCAGAGTAGAGCTCTATGGTTCTGCCTCATTCCCGAACCATTTCCTTCGGTCGGGAGGGTGTCACTTTAGATTTTCACGGCACGTTCCCATCGGAATTTCCACTACCAAGAGGGAGCACCTCAGTGCCTGCCCACTAATAGCTGGCAGCACTGAGGCTGCACCCCCAGAAGAGGCAGGCGGGCACGTATAGAGGCAACAGAGCCCGAAAATCGTGAAGTTAGCAATGATGAAAATGAGCAGAGTTAAAATTGGCTGTTTTATTTTGCACCCCTTGCTTGATTAAAAGAATGTGTTAATAATTGATGCATTAATGATGATTATATTGTTATAAAGTAATTATTCTCAAGTCAATTAAAAAAGAAATTTAAACACTGTATAAATTAGGGTATTTATTATTATAGTATGTATTTTCTTCCCAGTAGGGCAATTGCACTAGACCACCTTTCTTGTAATAAAATGTGCATTCCTTATCAGAAGTAGGGGAGTATAACTCAATGCTACAGTATGTATTAGCTGTGCATCTTTATGGTCACTGGATCGTACCTTTGAATCTTTATAATGTGTATATAAAAGGGGTCAGAGGGTCTAGTAAGGAGGAGGAACTGAGGGTAATCCTCATTAGTCGGGAAATTGTGTTTGGGGAAATTGATGGGATTGAAAGCCGATAAATCCCCAGGGCCTGATGGACTGCATCCCAGAGTACTTAAGGAGGTGGCCTTGGAAATAGCGGATGCATTGACAGTCATTTTCCAACATTCCATTGACTCTGGATCAGTTCCTATCGAGTGGAGGGGAGCCAATGTAACCCCACTTTTTAAAAAAGGAGGGAGAGAGAAAACAGGGAATTATAGACCGGTCAGCCTGACCTCAGTAGTGGATAAAATGATGGAATCAATTATTAAGGATGTCATAGCAGCACATTTGGAAAGAGGTGACATGATAGGTCCAAGTTAGCATGGATTTGTGAAAGGGAAATCATGCTTGACAAATCTTCTGGAATTTTTTGAGGATGTTTCCAGTAGAGTGGACAAGGGAGAACCAGTTGATGTGGTATATTTGGACTTTCAGAAGGGTTTCGACAAGGTCCCACAAGGTCTTGTGTGGGACAAGAGATTAATGTGCAAAGTTAAAGCACATGGGATTGGGGGTAGTGTGCTGACATGGATTGAGAACTGGTTGGCAGACAGGAAGCAAAGAGTAGGAGTAAATGGGTACTTTTCAGAATGGCAGGCAGTGACTAGTGGGGTACCGCAAGGTTCTGTGATGGGGCCCCAGCTGTTTACACTGTACATTAATGATTTAGACGAGGGGATTAAATGTAGTATGTCCAAATTTGCGGATGACAGTGTGAGCTGCGAGGAGGATGCTATGAGGCTGCAGAGTGACTTAGATAGGTTAGGTGAGTGGGCAAATGCATGGCAGATGAAGTATAATGTGGATAAATGTGAGGTTATCTACTTTGGTGGTAAAAACAGAGAGACAGACTATTATCTGAATGGTGACAGATTAGGAAAAGGGGAGGTGCAACGAGACCTGGGTGTCATGGTACATCAGTGATTGAAGGTTGGCATGCAGGTACAGCAGGCGTTTAAGAAAGCAAATGGCATGTTGGCCTTCATAGCGAGGGGATTTGAGTACAGGGGCAGGGAGGTGTTGCTACAGTTGTACAGGGCCTTGGTGAGGCCACACCTGGAGTATTGTGTACAGTTTTGGTCTCCTAACTTGAGGAAGGACATTCTTGCTATTGAGTGAGTGCAGCGAAGGTTCACCAGACTGATTCCCGGGATGGTGGGACTGACCTATCAAGAAAGACTGGATCAACTGGGCTTGTATTCACTGGAGTTCAGAAGAATGAGACGGGACCTCATAGAAACATTTAAAATTCTGATGGGTTCAGACAGATTAGATGCAGGAAGAATGTCCCCAATGTTGGGGAAGTCCAGAACCAGGGGTCACAGTCTAAGGATAAGGGGGTAAGCCATTTAGGACCGAGATGAGGAGAAACTTCTTCACCCAGAGAGTGGTGAACCTGTGGAATTCTCTACCACAGAAAGTTGTTGAGGCCAATTCACTAAATATATTCAAAAGGGAAGTTAGATGAAGTCCTTACTACTAGGGGGATCAAGGGGTATGGCGAGAAAGCAGGAAGGGGGTACTGAAGTTTCATGTTCAGCCATGAACTCATTGAATGGCGGTGCAGGCTAGAAGGGCCGAATGGCCTACTCCTGCACCTATTTTCTATGTTTCTATGTTTCTATAAATATATTCTGGCTGATTTTGCCTCTTTTTAACCTCTCTTTAGCTCCAGAGCTTTTTCAGTCCTTTTTGGAAGGAACACCTGGTTACTCATATCCTGTGGACTGGTGGTCATTGGGTATTACATCTTATGAACTGTTGCGGGGCTGGGTAAGATGTACAAATTAGATCTTATTTTTGCCATGCACAATGTCAGATAATCTCTTCTTTTTATAAATATTACTGTAAAGAGCTAACAGTGGAAAATGAATACTAACTGAAAAGTCCATGTTTTACACGTTTGCATTTCAATTTTCTACCACCGCTTTAAATCAAATTATTTTATACATGTTGACTATAACTCTGCACTATAGAAATCTCTGGTATGATATCTTATAATACTTATAATATCATTATTAACAAGAAAACCTATCCAAGCTGTGTGGTGTGCAGAATGAGCTGTCTGGAGTCATAAACCTCATAATCAAATCACATCCTGGAATATCTCCAGCTTTTAATTTCAATACAGGAGGCAAAAAGAAACTTAGAACATAGAAACATAGAAATTTACAGCGCAGAAGGAGGCCATTTAGGTTCATCATGTCCTCGCCGGCCGATAAAGAGTTGCACGGCCTTTGGTCAGCAACCCTGAAGGTTACATATAAACATATGACCAATGACAGAAAGGCAAAGAGCACCCAGCCCAACCAGTCCACCTCACAACTGCAACACGCCTTATACTGAAACATTTTACACTCCACCCCAACCGGAGCCATGTGATCCCCTGGGAGAGGCAAAAAACAGATAAAAACCCAGGCCAATTTAGGGAGAAAAAAATCTTGGAAAAATCCTCTCCGACCTATCCAGGAAATCAAAACTAAGCCAGGAGATCACCCTGACCGTATTCCAATCCCTGCAGTACTTACCATTATATGTGCTCCGTTCAACAAAAGGTCATTCCAGTCTAATCTCAGTTACCAACTATAAGTCCGTAACCCTGTAGGTTATGGCACTTTAAGGCCCCAAGTTTCCACATGATTTGCTCCTGATTTTTAGGAGCAACTGGTGTAGAACGGAGTATCTTAGAAATCGGAATTCTCGTCATTTAGTTTGCTCCAGTTCTAGTCAGTTAGAACAGTTTCACTTTGGAACAGAATTCTTTTTTCAAAAGGGGGCGTGTCCGGCCACTTACGCCAGTTTTCAAAGTTTCGTCAGTGAAAACTTACTCCAAACTAACTTAGAATGGAGTAAGTGAAGATTTTTGTACGCTCGAAAAAACCTTGTCTACACTTTAGAAAATCAGGCGTAGGTTACAAATCAGGCGTAGGGAATGGGGGGAGGGGGGTTTAAAGGGAAGTTTACAAACATTAAACACTTCAGTTTTACAAATAAAGAGCCATCATCAATAATAAATGTTAAATACATCAATAAATCAACCAATAAATCAATCAAAAAAAATTAATAAGAAATATATATATTTTTTTAAATCAATAAATAAAGCATTTTCTACTTACCAACTGCAGCACCGGGAGCCCTCCAACAGCGTGCTGGGATGCCCCCCTCAGTGTGTCTTTGTCAGTGTCTCTATCTCTGTCTGTCATTCTCTGTCTGTAAGTGTCTGTGTTTCTGACAGCGAGGGGAGGGGGAGGAGGGGGGTAGAGGGAGAGAGGGGGGAGCAGGGGGGGAGAAGGGGGGGAAGAGATGGGGGGGCGCAGAGATGGGGGGCAAAGGAGAATGGGGGGGGGAAAGGAGAATGGGGGGGGGGAAAGGAGAATGGGGGGGGGGAAAGGAGAATGGGGGGGGGGAAAGGAGAATGGGGGGGGGAAAGGAGAATGGGGGGGGAAGGAGAATGGGGGGGGAAGGAGAATGGGGGGGGGAAGGAGAATGGGGGGGGAAGGAGAATGGGGGGGAAGGAGAATGGGGGGGGAAGGAGAATGGGGGGGGAAGGAGAATGGGGGGGGGGGAGGAGAATGGGGGGGGGAAAGGAGAATGGGGGGGGAAAGGAGAATGGGGGGGGGAAAGGAGAATGGGGGGGGGAAAGGAGAATGGGGGGGGGAAAGGAGAATGGGGGGGAAAGGAGAATGGGGGGGAAA
This sequence comes from Pristiophorus japonicus, assembly GCF_044704955.1. NCBI lineage: Eukaryota > Metazoa > Chordata > Chondrichthyes > Pristiophoridae > Pristiophorus > Pristiophorus japonicus. Next base: position 348,426,873 of record NC_091978.1, on the reverse strand, counting down.
GGAGAATGGGGGGGAAAGGAGAATGGGGGGGGGAAAGGAGAATGGGGGGAAAGGAGAATGGGGGGGGGGAAAGGAGAATGGGGGGGGGGTGAGGCTGAACAGGCCGGGCCAGAGCCTTCGGGCAGGGCACATCCCCAGCACCAGATTTACAGATAGGTGGCGTTGGGTCGGGTCGGGGGGGTGGTGGGAGGAAGGTCGGTTCGGTTCGCGTCGGGGGGAGGGAGGGAGAGGGAGGACAGGTCGGTGGGGGGTGAGGTCGGGGGTGGGGGGTGAGGTCGGATCCAGTCCGGGGGGGAGGGGGGGCGGGGAAGCGGGAGTCAGGTCCAGTCCGGAGGCAGTGGGGGGGGGGAAACGGGAGTTAGGTCCGGTCCGGGGGCGGGGGGGGTGGGGGGCGGTGGGGGGAAGCGGGAGTCAGGTCGGGTCCGGATGCGGGGGGGGGGGGGGGAAGCGGGAGTCGGATCCGGTCCGGCGGCGGGGTGGGGGGGGGGGGGAAGCGGGAGTCCGGTCCGGTCCGGGGGCGGGAAGCGGGAGTCGGGTCGGCAGGAAGCAGGAGCTGGCCGTAGGAGGAGCCTTATTCATGCAGCCCCAG